>NW_005187509.1:913429-940642 GCF_000239375.1 Pundamilia nyererei
TTCTATTATTATTATTATTATTATTATTATTATTATTATTATTATTATTATTATGATTATTATTATTATAAGCCCAAAAGATTCCCTCCTGCTACTTGTCTCCAGGTGCAATTTATTACCTCTTTACCTACTGCCTGACAATACTTGAGGCCCACACATTTAAAGCGTTAGAATTACTGTCACAGGTAGAACTCTGCTGGGTGCACTTGCTCCACCCGAAGGCCATCTGCTGATCAGCACCTTCACCAGACCCATGACTGCCCACCCACAAAGCCATTATGGGTTTTTCCAGTGAGTAACAACCCCATTGGGGAATACTGACACAGGCCCCTACACAGCAAGCAACACCCTGACCCATTGTTCAGATGTCTTTTTTATTCTCTCTTTTCTTTCCTCAGAGAAGGTGTTATAAAGCCAATTTTCTCCTTTCCCAGGTCCCTCACAGATCATAAAAGCCAAACACAACTCAATCCCATTGTGCCACTTTACAACAGCTACAGTAAAAAAGAAATGGAAAGACCACATAACTACCATTTATCAGACCCACTGATAAGAAAGTACAGTTGTTAGCAAATGCTCTAAGGAGTCCAGCAGAGGGGAAATTAGGTTCTACTGTATCGAGCACATACAATGAAAGGCAGACACTGGAAAACAAGGCTCCCTAGAGAAACTGTGACTCCTGACCAGTGTGAGACGATCAAAATGTACCTTAACCTGGAGATAAATTTGTATATGGGGCTGAAAGCTTACGCAACAAGTTTCAAGAACTTCTCAGTGGGAGACAGCAGGGGAAGATACTGGCAGCCTGTCAGAATTTGAGCAGCGTATTATGACAGGCCCAAACCGCAAGTGCCTGTCAATCAATGTCACTTCCCTTGTTAGTAAGTCATTATTTCATGATAGCACTGACGTTATTCTATAATATCATAATCACCGAAGTGAAATATTGCAAACATACTCTGCAGTGGCCTCTTTTGTTAGCAGAAATTATTTCCAATAATCTCCAATAAATTTAGGAAGGACTAATGCTCCTTTTAGAGGTCACCACAGCAGATCATCTGCCTACAGCTAACCCTTTTTCCAGCATCTTCTTCTGTCACACTGACTTTCTTCATGCCCTCCTTCACTGTATCCATCAATTTATTTTCTTTCTCTTTTTCTCCTGCTTGTCGTGTCGTGTTCCTTGCCTCTCTAACTTTGCCTAAAAAACCAAATAACCTGAGCTGTGCCTCTGATGTACTAATTTCTAATCGTATCAATCCTGGTCACTCCTGATGGAAATCTTAATATATTTAACTCTGCCTCCACTTGATTTTTTATTATTGCTACTGTCTCCAAAATATACATTGCAGTGTGGCTTGCTATTATCTCATAAACCTTCCCTTTAACTCTTGTGCCATCTTTTTTTGTCACAAATCACAGCTGTCACTTGTCTCGAAACACTCTAGCATGCCTATAATCTCTTCTTCACCTCTCTTCTCAGCCTAGCTTCAGTCCGTCTGCATATCACCCTCATTCTTCTCTATTGCTCAGGGTTCTTCTCACTCTCTAAGATTCCTTTAAACAAAAGTCTACTTCCCTGTGTCCTACACATGTACTTTCGTGTACTTCCTTATTCCACTTTGAAGTGTCCTTGTTCTTTGTCCTCTGTCCAGATGCTGCACCAAACACCTCATTGGCAGTTTGCCTTGGTACTACAGCTGTAGTGCTGTTTTTTGTCATTTTATAATTCTTCCCTACCACCCAGAGCCTGTCTCAACTTCTCCCTCAGTAAAAGAATTCTTCCTTTTTCAATTTCTACCATTTAATCCTTGCCTTTGACTTCACTCACTTCCTCATCTTAATCTTCAAAGTCATCCTACAGACTACCATCCAATGCTGCCTAGCTACATTTTCCACTACCACCCATGCCTTGCATTCTCCTATCACTTTCAGACTGAGCCTTCTGCATAAGCTATAGTCTGTGTGCTCCTTCCTGCACATTTATACATCACCGTATGTTCCTCCCTCTTCTTAAAATATGTGTTCACCACAGCCAGTTCCACTCCACAACCGTCTGCCATTATGCACCTCTCTCCTTAACATAATACCTACCCAACACCTCCTCATCATCTCTGTTCCCTTCAAATACTTGTTCACTGAAGTCTGCTCCAATCACACTCTCTCCTCCTTGGTGACGTGGCATGACTTTATCTAACTACTGCTTTCTCTTCAAACTGAAAACCAACCCGTGGGGCATACACACTTACAAAATGTAATTCTCACCCCTTTGATTTCCAGCTTCGGCTCTTTTCGGAAACTCTCTTAACCCCAACAACACTATTCATATACTTCCTTCAAGATTACACCCACTCCCTTTCTCATCCTATCTAAACCATCTAAACTGTGGTAGAACATTTAGAATCCACCTCCAATGCTCCTGGCCTTGATTCGTTTCTACCTGGTCCCTACCTTGCCCTTATCAGCCAACCAGCTAATACAAAAAACAGAAAAACAAGGCGAGGTGAAACAAGGGAAAAACTAAACTGAAACCTAAACTGGGAAAAATTACGACTAACTATGAAAACAATGACGAGAGACAAGAACATAAAACTGAACAGGAACATGCAACAACGCAACTCTGAAATACAGTGGTCCCTCACTATAATGCAGTTCAAAGTGGCTCAAATGTCTGTGTCTCAATCTCGCGTCTCATAATGACGTGAAGAAATAGTTTTAAAAATTATTGAATATGAAGACAATAAGAGAGTGTTACAAACATCGCCCTAAAGAATGTAGCCTCATGGGCAGTGTAGTCCGTGCTGCAGAGAGAATGGACCGCCATACCCGTGATGTGTCTGTGAGCGCGAGGAGGGAGAAAAAGGAGAGTGGAAAAGTAGGCGTTGTCATTGAGCAGAAACGGGAGCTGGAAGCATGTAAATATAATAATAACCACTGCAGCCAAGAAGAGTGCCTGACGAGCCCAGTTGTAAGTAAGCTATTAAGACTCGACTGTACACTGTGTTCTTGTTTTCCTCCGAAACAATAAGTTCTGTTGGAGCAGTCTTTCAACGCCTCTCTCTGTCTCTTGCTAGCAAAGTTGACCCAGACAACAAAGTAAAGCTAGTTTTTGGCTTCCAACACAGAACCTGACGTATTAGCCAGAGGTCCCTTTACTGGCTCGGAGCCACGGACCTGTTTTATATACGCGCAGAATAGTTTTCTATACGAGATCGCTGCAAAAAGTGCAGCCTTACTAATGTCCACCCTACTGTTCCTCATTTTATATTAAGATTGAAAAATCTAGTCGGTATTGGTAGGGTGAGTAACCTTCAGTAATAGTAATAAATCACATTCATGTAGTTGTAAAAAGCTTGATAATATATTAAGTAATCCAAAGTATTCAGAATACGTTACTCTCATTGAGTAACGTAACGGAATACGTTACCAAATACATTTTGGGGCATGTATTCTGTAATGTGTAGTGGAATACATTTTAAAAGTAACCTTCCCAACGCTGACCAAAAAGTTGGAAAAGTGTGAAAATGTTCATGCTTGTTTGAGAAAAGTGTATAAAGTGTGTAGTGAGGGGTTTTACAGCCTTAAAACATCTATAATAATTGTAAAAAAAAAACAAATGAGCGACCACTGTAATCCAAACATGAACCTGAACAGTGAAAAGCAAAAACTCTGTGACTTGACATACATACATACAGACAACCCGACAAAGAACAGGAGACAGAGGACTTAAATACATAGGAGGGAACAGACTGATTACAGACTTACTCTTTTTGGCATTCAGTGCAGTCTTTTCCCATCTACAGCAAATTATTTTCTTTGGCTTGGCTTTGGTGTGGGACCAAAATTTCAAATAATTTCAAGCCATTATTAGTGACTGAGGCTTGGGATTTGTGAATTGAGCTTTTTACTTGGGATTCTTTTACCAAATAGTTTGTTCTTTTAGAAGGACATCAAGTCCAGATCGTTTTTCAAAATGGAAAACCTGGATCAGACTGATTGCTCTTAAGTTTGGCATGCAGTTGAAACCAGCCTCAAATATGTTGTGTATGTTTCTGTTCTGTGTCCTGTTCTGTTTGTATATGTGCTTTTATTCTGCTGCTGTTACAACCAAATTTCCCCTTGTGGGACAATTAAAGGATTATTCTATGCTTCTATTGTAAATAACCAATAGAGGAACTGCAGTTTTTTAAATGCAATGTTCTAATTCAGCTGGCAAATATTGGTGCTTGTCCAGTCTCTTACAAAACACTAAGCATATATTTCCTGTGACTGGTCATCGACATCCAGCAGGGCCAGATTTATTTGACTAATGAACACAGTATATTATCGAATCATTTTTGTGGTTCGTGTTTTCGTTTTTGTTTTTTTTTTCAATATTCATATTTGAAAAGTCCAAAAATAGCTGCTCACGTCTTCATAATTGGTCACCATAGTAGATAGATTTCTTTATTAGCAGCCTAGGCTCCACAGTTTTCAAGATATGTTCAAATGTTGTGTGATGGTAGATACCACTGATAATGTCTGATAAGAGGAGATGAGCAGATGTGAACACTGCTCTAGAATCCATTACCACAACCAGTAACACTGAAACCAGTCAGCTGATGTAGGTTATTATGACTGTATTCCTGGAGTCGCTTGGTTATAAGATCTAGGATACATGTAGAGGAACCCATGCAGAAGAAATTCAGGGAAGCCTGGATAATATTAGTCGGTTAACTTTTTTTTTTTATGCTATTGTTCACGTGCTATTGTAAGGTAACCTTGAGGGTCTGAAAGGTCCCTATAAATAAAATGTATTATTATTATTATTATTATTATTATTATTATTATTATTATTATTATTATTATTATTAATTGAGAAGCAGAAGAGTTTCGTGAGTCGTTGATGGTACAATAAAATGTTCTGGAGTTTCTAGACCCTCAGTTACAGACAACGGCTCACAGCTGTAGCTACCAGGACTTCTTGAATCATGTTTGGCATCATTCTTGGGTGTGGTCCAGTTAATTTCAGTTAATTCATGATTTAACATATGATAAATATGCAGTTGATCTCAGTAAATCACATGATAACATGGGGCTAGGTTTCACAATGGGTTCACCTGAAATCTTGGCTGATTGTGACCCACATCCGTTTTCACACCTTGACTCGTGTGATTAGGTAGAGGATCAATAGGGGGTCCATGACCCTCTTGGGGACACTCCACCAATTGCTCATAGAACTGAAGAAGCTTCTTGGATGAGAGGTGAAATGTTTTACATTAAACTTAAAGAAGTCCAGGCGCTTTTCTTTCAAAGCCCCTTAGACTACGTGGATGACTGAGAACCTTCACAGACATAAATATGAAAAAGCAAATGACAAATCAGGAAGGGGCAAATACTTTCTGATCAGACTATACATGTACCTATTCTACAACGTACTTGGTTCACTTATTATATCCTGCAAATCTTTCTTATATGTCCCATAAATCATGCACTTCCTTCTCCCATGTGGCTGCAATAGCAGGTTAATTAGCATTTGTGAAAGCAGTCCATCTGGTCTGTCAGAGAGTATCATCACCAAAGGATGTAATAGAGGAATGGTGTCCCTAAGCATACCATATGTTCTCATTTCCCAGTGTGAACAACCAGGGAACCAGTCACTAAAAACACTTACTGTTTATTAAAATCGGCATTTATAGATATTTAGAGTCTATTAACAGCGGTTTTTCATGCCAAACCGGTAGAAAACAAACCCATCTGTTGGTCTATTGCCATCAATAACCACCTGAGAAAAGAGTGGAGAGTGTTTGTTGGTTTCATAACCCTCCAGAGTATCTCTGGTCAGTCACACTTTATGGTTCCTAGTATCACAGGCTCCAGAGAAAAGTAAATGGGCAATAGTCGACAGCCTCTTTTTTAGGGGCGTAAAGGTTGATTATTTTATGTTAGGTTGCTTTTCCTTTCCTTTCCTTTTATTATGGATTAAGGGCTTAAAATCTATACAGAACAACTCTAACATAAACATTAGAGACTAGCGACTGCTGTTTCCAGGATGAGTGATACACCTGCTGCTGTCAGACCTGCAGTTATCAGGCTGTGATGTTCTCCTTCATAGTGGACAGAAATTATTTTTTTGGAGTGGCACAATTAATTTGTGTGGCATCTTATTGAATGCAGAACAGCTGACTGTTATGTAAATAGTTTGAAATGGTTATTTAAAAAAGGAAAAAGTCAAATGGCTGCAAATAACTTTCTTATTTGCCAGTTTGTGCATAGGATTTTAAAATTGACAATTTATATTTGCATTTAAAGTTATTAAAGTTATGAAATATGATTCAATAAACATGTTTGTGGTTGTTACAGTAGAAAATATAACTTTTTCTACTCGGATTTTATGTTTTCTGTCTGACTTTAGATCAATTGTGTTAATACAGTATGTCAAAATGAAAACATAACTGTAAATTCAGGCGCATGAGGTTGTGCCGAAAAGAATGATACGAAACAAGGCAAAGTAAATAGTTTTTAAAGGTGAAATGTAGAGGAAACATCAAAAGTAGTAAAAAATGGCCAATTATACCCTGGACCCCAGAGGGTTAAACTTTTTTTTTAAAAGTAACGCAATAGTTACTTTTCAAGTAATTAATTACTTTTAGAATCTTGTAACTCAGTTCCTAACTCAGTTACTTTTGGAAGAAGTAACTAGTAACTATAATTAATTACTTTTTCAAAGTAACTTGCCCAATACTGGTCATTTGCAAACATCATAGTCCACAGAGACTCTTGCACCACCTCATTTGTCAACCTATTCATCACTAATGGGCTCAGAAGCAAGGGCTCAGAACTGCTCTGTGATGTAATCCAGTCCCTATTTTACTCATCTGCCACTCCTACTGAACACCTCACCACTATCTCACTGTCCCTATACATGTCCTGCACCACCCTCACATACTTGTCTGCCACTCCCGACTTCCTCATGCAGTACCAATGTTCCTTCCCTATACTTCTCCATCAGCACTCCCACAGCAAACATTGTAGTGCTGTTTCTCGGCCATAAGCCATACTGCTGCTCACTGATTGTTGCCTCTCTTTTCAGTCTGTGTTAAATATCTCTTTTCTATGGCTTGATGGTATGGTTCATCTTTATCCCTCTGTCATTACTACAGCTCTGTTAATCATTTTGTTCTTTAAAATTGGTAGAATTACACTTCTCCATTCCTCAGGCATTCTCTCAGTCTCTAAGACTTTGTTAAAAAGTGTGGTTAGAAAGTCCACTGCACTCTCAGGCATGTCAATACCTCCAATGGTATGTCATCTGGACCAAGCACCCTTCCACGAACCTTCCTCCATTTGTCCTCCTCCCTCTTATTTTCTTCATTCATTAGCTCCTCAGAGCACTGTTTCCACCACCTTAGCACACTCTCTTCAGTCATTAGTACATTGGTGTCAGTATCCTTAATTACGTGTATCCTTAATTAAAATTTTCCTTTACCAGCTCTCTCTTTGCTGTAAGCCTTGTGTCATGACTTCTGTCCATTTTCTCCATATCCCTGCCTATCCCATTTTTCTTTTATTAGTCTCTTCCTTTGAATGCTTTCCTGTACTTCCTCATTCCACCTTATCCCCTTACCTCTGTACAGAGCACCCCCCAGACACCTTCTTGGCAGTTTTCCTCATCACTTCAGCTATAAACAGCACCACATTAACATGCAGCTGCAAAATCAGATCTCATATTTACAATAGGGTTTATTACACCAGGGCTAGAAGTGCCAGAAGTGGCAGGTAAATTATACCTTTCATATTTTCATTACTTCCTTCTTTCTCTATCTCGGATTAGGAACATACAGCATTGTGCACACTAATGAGAGATAATTGCTGTTAGGGGTAAACTCTATTAGAGACTTGGAGATAGTCGTCATCAATTAATACTTAACTTGCTGGAAATGCCACCTAATGTTCATTTTATATTGAAGTATATGATTTGTAATAGACACGGATAAAACAAAAAAACAAAAAAAACAAAACAAAAACAAATCAAAAAACGTTAATGTAATGGATGGGGTTAACCCTCTATTTGGCAAGGTTTCAGTATATGGGGAGGCTTGAACCAAGGTTAGTCTCAGTTGAGCCTTTTAAAATTATGGTGAACTACTGATGTTTGGTGTTTTGGCTCTACAGTAGGGCCCAAGGACAGCCCACCTCTTTGCTGATGATGTAGAGGTGACATAAGAGAGCATTTATGAAACTGAAATTAGAACTTCCAAAGTGGATTATCTTGCCTGCTGTAGTGTTTTATTTACCATACCAAAAAAAAATAAAAAATCCATGTATCTATTGTTTTGTACTATTTGTCTGCATCTCATGAACAAGTTTCTGCATGAAAACAAACAGGGATAGCTCAGTAGGTAGAGTGTTTGCCCCATGATCGGAAGATCGGGGGTTCCACTGAACGGCTACCCTGAGCAAGGTACCGTCCTTACACACTGCTCCCCGGGCGCTGCATTGATGGCTGCCCACTGGTTGAATGGGTTAAATGCAGATCCACGTAATTTCCCTACGTAGACTAACACATACACATTATTTATTATTATTACATGGTCTCTTCCCCTCTACAATAATGGAGAGAAACCCCAACAATCAAATGACTCCCTTTAAGAAGCACTTGGGGAAAGTAGGAAGAAAAAAATTCCCTTTAAACAGCAAGAAACCTCCAGTGGAACCAGGCTCATCTCCTGAGACAGGTTTAGGGCTCAGGGGAGGAAGGCAAGACAAAAGTCACACTGTGGAAGAGACCAAGAGATTAATAATAACTAATGAGGAGCCTGAAAGCTGAAGGCTCTGCTTCCCATTCTACTTTTAAATATGGAACTTGCAGGAACTACAAGCAAGCAAGCAGTCTGAGAGCAAAGTGCTCTATTGGGTGATATGGTACTATGAGGTCTTTAAGATGAGATGGCGCTTGATTATTCTTGTATGTGAGGAGGAGGATTTTAAGTTTGATTCTGAATTTAACAGGGAGCTAGTGAAGAGAAGCAAATGTAGGAGAATGCTCTATTTTTCTAGCCCCTGTCAATACTGTCGCATCTAGCATTTTAATCAACAAAACGGGTACCTAGCACATGCAAAAATAAAGTTTACAAAGCTTGGATTTTGGGGGTTGTTAAACCATAAAAGTTATCTAAAATATATTGAATTTTGTACATAAGAAATTAAATAAATAATTTAATTTTTTTCTGACAAGAACAAAGCTTAGAAGCATTTTTCGATGTGATGTCCCAACTCATTAGTTCATGCCTTCCAAATTCAAAGCACATTTTCAAGTCATTCATGTAATCTTAAATCTGTTTGCTGAAAGTTTAAAAAAATATGCAAACTCTCCTAGCATAGCTTACTAAAGATGGCTAGTTAGAACAATTTATTCATTGTAAGCAAACAGTACTAAGAAAAGCTTGATTGAGTGAGCAATACTAAATGTTTATCCACCGATATTAACATTTTAAGTCCAACTACAGAAAAAAAATAGTGGTACCTTGCTATTTTTAATTTTGCTTAATTTTTCTTGCTTAAATTGAATGCAGCTAAATCACAGTATGGATTATCATCCTTGAAGAAATTCCTAGTACAACAACATTTATATAAACACTGTATGTAAGTACGATTTAAAAGTAAGAATTTAAAAAACTTCTTGTGCTGGAGTGAAGATCAATCAAAACTTTAAAAAAAAAGAATTAATAAAAGTATACTTGCCAAAACATTGCACATTGTTCTGCTGAACAACTAAGAAGTATATTGCCACTATTACCACTAATTTAAGAAAAATTTATAACTTATTAATAACCTTACAATGAAACAAAGTATCAGATTTAATTATTGTGTTACTAAGGGTTTTTTTGTTTGTCTGTGAAGGTTCTCAGTCATCCAGGTCATCGTAGTCAAAGGAGCTTTTTTTTGTTTGTTTGGGTTTTTTTTTTAATTTTTGTTTGTTTTTTCTTTCTTTTCTTTTTTTTCCTTTTTCTTTTTTTCTAAAAAAAAAGTAAATAAAACAGTCCAGGTGTTGCGATGTGAATTATGGGAACATTTGTCCATTGAGCTGCACCTCTACAACAGCTCGTGAGGAGAGAATTGTTCGTTTGACTCTTATAAATGCTAGATCTCTAATAAACAATACTTTTCTGTTAAATTAATCCTTCACTTTATGTTTCTGACAGAGACTTTGTGTTGGTGATTTCACCCCATTCTCAGAACTTTTTCCTCTTGACTGTATGTTTTCCAGTTCCCCTCGAACTACAGGCAGAGGTCTGGGCCTAACAACTGTATTAAAATCCAGTTGTGTTACTAAGTTTAAGTTTTCCATAACTTTGTATTTCAAATTAATATGATATAATTAAAATAATATGTATTTATTCTACAGCCACAACTGCAGTCTGAGGCTCAAACAACATATTTGTTTTGCATTCAAACACAGAAGCTTAGTATGTTGTTATGTTTTAAGGATGTTTTGCTTCCCATTGAAAATTACAACATCTTTAACACTGTCTCAACTTACCTTTACTACACTGGCAGTGATGTGAGTTGGAAATGCAATGACCTTGAACCTGGAAGTGAACCTGCAAATCTTCACCGACCACACCATCTGTGACGGAGTCCTCATCTCTCCTGGTGTCCTGCAAGGAAACAATAATTTTCTTTAGAATAATTGAAATATTTGCTCTTCTTAAAACATTTTTGCTGCATTTGCTACAGAACAGACTTTAAGATAGACAATTAAGCTGCATTATTACACTGTTACCAAAAAATACTGTAAATGTGATATAAACAATTATCCCATCCATCCACCAACCACCTTGGGGCCGCAGCTCCTAGCAGCAGTCTCAGCTATGGCAGTGCAGAACATTGTCCATTCTGACTCATGGTTCCCAGCCTCCTTTGTTTGTTTACGTTTTTACAGAGATGGAAGCGGAAACCCTCCCGCACTGAAGCCTTCCACACCTGCAGCTAATCGGACCTGACCGGCTGACAGTAATTATCTGCCATCTCGGGGCTGTCTATTTAACAGTGTGGTCGGGTATCAGCCAGCGCTGGAGCATTAAGCAAAGATTGGTAGTACAACCATGGAAGTATTTTGGATAGACGTGTTTTCTCGGGATTGCCTAGTCATCGCTCTGTGTGCTTGTGTCACTAGAGATCAGGATGGAGAGGAGTTCACGGGAGCTGTACTACTGACCACAGATAACATTTTGGAGTCGCTGTATATTCACTTCACCTTTTATTGTGTACAGAACTGTTGTTGTTTTACTTCACTGTAAATAAACCCACTATTCTTCCTGAAGGAGCTCTGTTCAAGTATTGTATCATCTGGGATGAGACCAAACCATGAACAATGTGTCATAAACAACAAATTATTCTTTTAATCTAAAAGGGTGAGCTATTTTACACATGTAGATTAAAACAGCGGTCCCCAACCCCCAGGCCTCAGACCGGTACCGGTCCGCGGGAGTTGAGGCTCAGGTGTGAAATGTATGGTTTTCAGGGTTTTTAATCGGTTTTCAGCGTTCTTTTGTTATCATTTTTATCGTTAGCTCGGTTTTCCTGGGTCTTTTCACCTGTGTTATGAATAAATCTTACTAGTTTTATTTTGTTGTATTTATCCAGGACACCTTAAAGGCCGGTTTGTGAAAATAATGTCGGGCATAAACCGGTCCGTGGTGCAAAAAAGGTTGGGGACCGCTGGATTAAAACACAGTGAAGGAGTTAGCTCAAATTAGGTAGGCATCTTTCAGAGGCCCTGGTCTATGAGATCTTCGATTCCTACCTTCAACAGTACTTTGACAGCATTCTGAGGGAGGCTGGGGAAACTGAGTCTGAGTGTTCTGCAAGTCAATTGCCAAAGCTGCTGCATAGAGCTGTGGGGGCAAGTTGATTGGTCCCTATCTTGGCAGTGACCCCAAAACCAGATGCCTATCATCTGGTTTTGGGGAAGTGATGGTAGCTGTCAAGGTGAAGAAGGAATCCTATCATGCTTGTTTGACTTATGGGGCTCTGGAGACAGCTGACGGGTACCAACAGGCTAAATGGACTGCAGTCCTAGCAGTAGCTGAAGCAAACATTTGGGTGTGGATAGAATTCAGTGAGGCCATGGATCAAGAGTTTTGGAGGACCTTGAGACAATACTGTCAAACTGTCTGGTGATTCAGGTTTCATAATGCGGAAAATACTGGACCCAAAGAGGAGACTGTCAATAAACATCTTAAACATGCCAAATATTTACTCCAAACGGTGAACTGTGAAAAACTAGTAAGTTGGAGGTGCCAACAGTGTCTTCCCTGCCACAGAAGAGATAGGAAGCGATAAGAAGTCCAGAAGAGGAATATTGTTTACAGAGAGGAGTTTGATAAAGTGTGTCAGTGTTGCAGCAGAATGGAGTCATAGAGAGGGTCTGTGGGTGGGTGATGGCAAACTAGAAGTAAGAGCAACATGCACAGAGTGGGCAGGCTGGTGCAGATGAGTCTTTCCTTTGACAGGCTCCAGTGAACGGGGATGAAGTGGGAAAGCTTTGCTGGAGGTTTCCACAGCCAGAAGGTGATTGTGTTTCAAAGGCAGCAAAGTTTCCAAGAGAGGTGGAAGCAGGCAACTAGTGTGTAAAAACAGGCAGCAAAAGTAGCTTAACATTCATAATGGTGATGATGATTTGGCAAAGAACTCCTGTGACCTTGATATACCCATCGCTGGATTACTAAATGTGAAGCACATGCAGGAAGGAAGGAACTGTGGGGAAACTCCTCTCAAGGATGGATCCAGCTAGAGGAGCCAGCCCAGCAACTCTACCTGACGCCTACAAAAAAAAGGTTAGAGGAACAAAGAAAAACAGGTAACACTTAACACCTAACCAGCCACACTACAACATCAGTAAGGGGAACCAGCATGCTGCTCACACTGTATACAGTGGGGACAGAGTGCTGCTGCCTACAGCTGAGGAAATAATTCCACCATGTGGTAGAAGTAATACTTCAAGGAACTACTCAACCCCAATGACACACCTTCTACAGTGAAAACAGAGTCTGGCAATTAATTGCCCACTGTGACTGATGTCAGTGAAGTAGTGAAAAAGCCACTCTCCACTGGCCAGGCCCTTGGGGTGTATGAGATTCTCATTGAGTTCCATAAGACTGGTTGCTGTAGTGTTGTCTTCTCAAAGAAAATATATGTCTTAAAAATGTAAAGGCATCCTAAATTCAGACAAAACTCAGATCTCTGTATATTGTTCCCTAAAGATCTTACATTAAATCTGGATGTCTAAAGTAACGGGATGGCATTTCTTTGGTCCCCAGTGAGGAACCTGGGAGTTATTTGTTGTTTTCATACATTAAAGGACATATCTTGATCAAAAATATGCAGGAATGCTGTTTTCATCTGTACAATATCACTGACATTAGAAACATTCTGTCTCAGAGTTCATGCATTCATTTCTTCTGAGCTGGACTGTTCCATGATATTCTGCTACTCAGATGTTCTCAGAGGTGTAGAACAGCCATTGATTTAAACAAGTACTGCACCCCACTTAGACACAGTTGATAAAACAGAAAGGACTTTAATACACTATTAAAATAACTTTCTGTATAATGTGAGTTGTGAATGGCAGAATCCTTAACCCCCAGCTGTTGCAGGTAAAGTCCTTGACACTGATCAATAATTCAGACCTGTGAAAACGCTGTATATTATTGACATTTTGTGCTATGGGGCAGCAGAACTCTTTCTTTCAGTCTTCTAACTTTCCAGTAGAAAGGGTGTCTTGTTGTTACAGATCATTTCTGGAAAGCTCTGACTCAGTGTCCTCTATTTTGGTCTAATTGAATGATGTGTCAGCATAAATGAATTCAACTCTGTGGTGTGCAAATAGGCAGACAGGTTTGTGTGTAGGTCTGTGTGTGTGTTGGGGGGGGGGGTGCATTTGGGGGCAATTTTGGAAAAGTGGTAGCTACAATAAAAGGTGATTATTGCTGATTGGCATCAAACACCTGCATGCTCACATCATCAGCAGCTTAATTTGTGATTGTTGAACTTTCCCATGAGTCATTCTGGTTGTAAAAACTTTAAAAGTGGCACAAATGTCACCTTTGAAAAGAATGAATTATAGAGAAAAGATATTATTGTTTGAAACATATTACAGTAAGTCTTTGTTTTCCATTCTTTGAAAAGTTGGTAAATTTGTATGATGTATTGTGCTCTAGATTTATTGTTCCACTTCTCTTATCCAGTGTTGCTCAGTTGATATATATATATATATATAATCTGTTTGATGCCTGAATGATTATCAAAATCAACACAACACTCAGAAATAAATTCTACTTTCTTTTGGTCTTAAAGTCTTTCAACTGAGCAACACTGGATAAGAGAAGTGGAACAATAAAACTAGAGCACAATACATCATAAAAATTTACCAACTTTTCAAAGAATGGAAAACAAAGACTTACTGTTAACATGCTCATATCTTATACTGGATTACGTCCAGTAACTCTTTTTGAATCAGGTGAATGAAATTAGTTTTTGAGAAACAGGATTACTGTGTGTTAGGTCTTCCACCACTGTGACGAGCAAATGCATTGTCTTTATTTCAATGCCAGTTTTTTTGCAACTTGTAACTGAAGGCCCTGCCTCCCATTGTCTTTAAACTATGTACATGTAAAACTGTAGCTGAGGCCTCTCAAGTGCTAGTGTGCATCTTTTATAGCAGTGACCATAAATGAATATTATGTCCTTGCATCATGTTTAAAAGTACTTGTAAAGTACTTGTAACTGAACCTTGCCAATTTTAACAATACATAAAATACATAAACGGCACATTGTTTCACTGCGCCATCTTGGGGAATATTCATATTACAGGAAAGTACAGCCAGGCCCTGTTTTAATATTGGGGGGTACTGTCTCTCTTTAACACAATGTGTAGATGTTTTGGACAATGTGACAATAAAAGTGATTTGATTTGATTTGATTTGATTTGATTAGAACTTGTTTCTTCATAATTGTGATAGCATTGGTCAATTTGGGGAACTTTGAATCTCTTTTTTTAATTAACAACATTTTACACTAATGTATGTTTAGTACTGCAGAGTGTACTTTGGGTAAATTGATTCCCTTTCCCATGATTGTTTTACTAAAGTCTTCATATAGCATGAGGTTGTAAAGCTGCTTGCTAACAGATGGTCTTTATACTCTACTTTAGTAGATTCTGCTTCTTGTAAAAAGGATGTAGACATAATATATGGGTACAGACAAAGTTGGAAATGCTGTCTAAGTAGTGGGGAAAGGGAACGAATGGGTGGGTGTGAAACTGCACACATTGTGCTGGCATCATGCAGCATACGCTGTGCTGCTAAGCACTGCCCTGACTGTTTACTTAATAGAGTATACTGTAGATACTGCAATGGCTAGGAGCCAGGCTGGACATGATATATGACAAGGAGGAAACTGCAGCAGGAAGAGTGAGATAGAGCATGTTACAACACACACACACACACACACACACACACACACACACACACACACACACACACACACACACACACACAGTCATACAGTACACACCATCTATATTCAAATGCCACTCCATATTAAAGTTGCAGACTACTGTGGCATCTAAGTGCTGGTGACCAGATAGCTATGTTGTATATAAAGTGGTTTGCTCCAGAGAGGAAGATGTATTGTATGTGGTCAACATGAGAAACAAGTAAGAAAAAAGTAGCAAAGACACAAAGAGGGAGAGAGAAGAGAGACTGGGAGAGGGCGCGAATGCAGGTTAGACTGCAATGCTGCAAAATGTATTGGAGATGGTTTTATAGCTTTACTTCATGTTTAGACAATTTAACAAACCTCTACTGCCACTCTGTGGTCTGAAAAGGTAGTAAAGTGTGAGAAATAAATAAAGCAAACTGAGTGAAAAAATTGTCTTCTCCTCCAACCCTTTGCCCAGTATATGGCAATAATGTACCTTTAGACTAGAAGAGAAGAAATCTTTGCTCACCTACACTTATGGATCAAATGATCCAAAAGGTTGGCATTGATACGTAATTCAGAAAAGAATATGTATAGGAAGGTTTCGGAGAAGCAATAGCATCTTCACATCAATCAGGTGACCAATCAGGTGTCCATTGGTGACCATGGATAGGATAAAATATGTCCTGTTACGCAACCTTGAGCGGAGCATTTTCAGTTGCACCTGACTGTGAAACTGGATGCTCTTTGGCTAATGATTCTTCAAGCCTGAGTCAATGCCCTGGGTAGTCTCTCCTCCTGACTCTGAGTTTGATATCATTTAAGATAAATGGACTTAATGTGCTTTTCAGTGTGACCTGAATCTAGTGACTGAGCCCTGAAACTGAAGAAACAATCACGTCATTTTGGCATTCCACTTTTTCTGTAAAGCATTTCCATTTGCAAGTTTGATATAAGCAAAAAGCACATGTTAACCAAAACCTGAGCATATGCCTAACCATGGATAAGTCACAGTTAACCTGACATTTGCTGCCAACGATGTCTTTCTAAGGAAATTTAGATTTTTAATCTCAATGAGATTTTTACATATATATATATATATATATATATATATAAGGACTGCTAATAATAATAATAATAATTTAAAAAAAGTATAACCTAGTGGATGTTAAGAGGTTGACTATACCTGAGACATCCACCTCAATCACCCATCTAGGCTAAGCCTAAGCTAGATACTGTAGGTTCCTAATAAGCTTTAATATGTTAAGAAGGTAAAAATAAGGAAGGTGTCATGAAACTGTTAAGAATAAGTCACAGCAGTGTGAACAGTTCTCTCCTTATGATCAAAAAATCCCACTTGGTGTATGTGATTTTTGACACCACAATGAAACAGTGCATGTCCTCATTATTTGTAGAAAACATGTAGCAGAAAGATGACATAATGCCAGGGCTGCAGCGAAAAGGACTAACAGGAGAGTGACTCGAAAAGTGCACTGAAATGTGGAAAATGTCACCCAGGCGAAAACATCAATGTGATTTTCTTGTGAGATCTACTCTGTTAAGGAAATATGTGAAGACTCATGTCATTTTTTATTTTTTTGCACGATTTTGTGTTTTTTCTAAAGAGTTTCAATGTACCTCAGCAATAACAATGAACCTGATCGTGACACTTTGATCTAAAATGTGCATATGTTCAAAAAATAGTTTTTATAGTGTACTCACTCAAAAAGTGGGACAGTTTAAATTGTGTAACAGAATTAAACAAATCAAGAAAATCTGCTGACTGTGACATCAAATAAAACACTAACACAAAGCTCACAGGCACGATAATATGATTTTAGAGTGCTGGAGCAGCACTTTGTTTCAGTGACAGTAAAAATATAAATGAAGATATGCCTGAGGCATACATGTGCAGGGTTTCCCTAGGAAATTGGTTTGCTGCTTCCTTCAGACTCTATTGGCTAAAATATTGTGATTCTCTTACATCAGCCAGATATTCGAGTTGCACTGCAGAAAGTTGTTCTTCTCAACTGAGCCTGCAATGTGATCAATCAAACAATCTCCAGCTTCACCTGCTGAGTTGAATCTGATCCTGGTGCTTCTTGTGTCATAACATCCTCTGATATTGTGTATTTCAGGTTAGGAAATTCAGCAGGAAACCTCAGTATAACAATAGCAGCTATGTGTGTAGTCCACTAAAACCCTTAATGAACCATTGATCTACAGTATAATTACAAGATTCTACTGTAATTAGAATTTGCCGAATGAGTCTGCAATGATGTTAGAGAAAAAAAAAACGATTATACCAAAGGAGATTGCAAAATATTTTTATTTTTGGGCACTGCTAGTACAATTTTGTTATCCTATTTTACTTGAGAGCCATTAAATTCCAATAACTGATATTAGGGCATGTATAAAAATAATATCTTTTATTTTGTCAGTCATCACTAATTACATCCATTATTAGATTTTTCAACAATATAAAATTAGAGTATGTTATATGTCAATCACAGGCTTTGTGCAATCCATAATGGCTTTTTGCAAATTATAGAGTGTAGAGTTGATGGGCTGTGGTTAGAAATGGTAACCACAATAGTTAATAACAAGTGAGTACAAAACTATCACAATAAAAATAATAAAAACAAAAATCTCCATTACTCTTAAGTAACAAAACAATAACCATGCCTGCATAAGTACACTGCTAGCATAACCTTTTTATGTAGTGTACACCCTGGACAAGTTGACAGCCTTTATCAATCCAGAATATGACAAATGAAGGGAAAAAGCATAGCAAGGGTCCAACATAAACTTGGGTGGACTCATCACTGAAATAGCTAAGCTGGATAAACATTAAACAATAAATCATAATGATCTTAATGAGAGGACACAAAGTGTTTTGTCTTACAGTTTTTCCAAAGGTCCCTTCCAAATAAATTAAGTACAACTGAGCTATGAGTTGATCAAAATTTCACAGGGCTCTCTCAAAAAACAAATATTTTCTGTCGGAAAACATAATTTCTAATAAAAACACTAAAGATAAAACAGTCTGAAAGCCATAAAATTAATTTTCCACAATAGTACGCAGTGTGCCCTTAAAAAAATAAGAAGTAGAACATACGAAGAACTGAAAACTATCTACACCAGATGAACAGTATCCTTAAGTAATTCCCTTAAGATAAGAAAAGACCTGATATAGGACTTCACTTCCATCTACTGTTGAAAATCATTGGTTTTGGTTCAAATCATCCTCAGTATATATGCAGAAAATCATAAAAAGAGGTACATTGCGTTTTACTGTGTCTACAACATGACAGAACATGACAGTAGAAGTATACCTGGATACTGAAACACACAATGGTACAGTATTGGTCATAGATTGGAGTCCCCAAAAAACATAAACTTCGGTATTATTGTAGAAGTGCGAGACCATATTGACAGAGAAGAGAACAAAAGACAGGTTATTGAAATGTCCTTTAAGAAGCTCTGGGATCTATTTCTGAAGACTAGCTTAAAAACATGCAAGAAACCCTGCCTGAGAGAGGCTACATTGTTGAAAGTGTCTCTTCATTGTCAGCTTTCCCTCCACTTTGGCTAAAGCCCCAGTTCCAGTTCCAGAACAGTTCACCTTGCCCGTGATAGGGTTACCAGTAACACTTTGAGGAACCTTGGTGTGATTTTTGACCAGGACATGTCCTTCAACACACATATTAAACAAATACGTAAGACTGCTTTCTTCCGTTTGAGCAACATCTCTAAAATTAGAAATATCCTGTCTCAGAGTGACGCTGAAAAACTAGTTCATGCATTTATTACTTCCAGGCTGGACTACTGCAATTCATTATTATCAGGAAGTCCAAAAAACTCGCTGGAAAGCCTTCAGCTAATCCAAAATGCTGCAGCAAGAGTACTGACAGGTAGGGCTGCTCAATTAATCGAATTTTAATCATGATTACGATCTGGGCTTTCAACGATCATTAAAAATGACTGAGCCGATTATTAGCCCCTCCCTCGTGCTTTACTCTCGCGCTGCTCCGTGTGGCAAATCGAGCGCACCTCTCTGCATTTCGAACACGTGTCACAACGATTAAGAGGACCCAAGGGAAGCTCGGAAAGCTCAGCAGAAGTTATTTGGAGAGGAGAGTGACTGCCGTTGGTTGAAAAGAGAGGTAAAAAAAAAACTTCAGTGGTGTGGAAACATTATGGGTTCGCGGAGTCAGACGTGGATCAAGTAGACATAGTGTGTAAACTTTGCTACAGTGTCATAGCTGCACCACAGAGCAACACTGCAAAGTTCACTAAACATAGATGTTTACATTTTTCATTTATTTTTTATATTGCAAACATTTGCACTGTTATCAGTATTTGCACACTATTTTATATTATTTTTTAAAGTCATTATTCAATACATTGTTATTGTTAACCCTTTAAATCCCCGTAGAACCGGAACCACGTAAGCTAGCGCAATAATTTGTTTTGCATATGAAACCGGAGGAGTTGTGCTTACATCTTATACCACCAGCTTGTCCTCGGTCACGGTTTCCTTCCACATATAGCTTTGCAAAAATTGCATAAAAAGCGCTTGCAGGAACAAAAACATAATATTCCAGAAACACGCTTTGCCGATCCGATCAGCTGTTTGTAACACTTCCCACAGTGAAACAGACAGACGTTTCACTGTGGGAAAACAACAGTTCAAAAAGCGCCCCTCCGACAGCCAAACCCATCTGTTCTCTGATTGGATTGTTACATTTGTGATTGACATGACATTGACCAATCAGATGAAAGGAAGAAAAATAGGGTCAAAATTCGTACTTGTAACTTGCAGGGGTTTTTTTGGTCCACACACAAATCTTTTTTACGCACACACACATTTTTTTTACACATACAAATCTTTTTTACGCACACACACATTTTTTCTACACATACAAATCTTTTTTACGCACACACAAATTTTTTTTACACATACAAATCTTTTTTACGCACACACAAATTTTTTTTACACATACAAATCCTGATTTACAAGTACAAAACCGATTTACAAGTACAAAATATTTATGACCACATTTTGAGCCCATAGTCCCGGATCAAAATGCGGTACAATCGTCGTCGTCGTCGTTTTCTTTTTTTTTTTTAAATCGTTGTCATTTGGAAATGAGATCGCACATAAGTATGAATCGAGATCGCGATTTTCTAACGATTAATCGTGCAGCCCTACAATCATGTGTGAAAAAGATTTTTTCTTCTTATCTCAGAAGCTTTAAAAGTGTCAGAATTGTCCAGATTAATGCTAGTCAAGTCAAATGGTCATTGATACAATCAAATGTTTAAGTAAATAAATAAATAATAATAATAAAAACAAGTTATTTTTTTATTTAATCTGGCATTTTTACAAATTTGTGAAAATTATAAAGTGGAGTGAAATGTATCCTAACAGAAAAGGTAACATTCAGACAAACAGGTAAATAAAACACAGATCTCATGGCCATCATTAAACAGAGTATCAGCCGAGTTATTAGTAGGCAGAGCTAGCTAACAAAAAAGATTGTATGCTATATTATGGTCCAAGTAAAAATTTACTTAACTATAACTTTGGATGTACATTTTGGAAGGTTAATGAAATCAGGCTGGTTGAAACCCTCTGCCTAGAATATATCCGGAAGTATCAGAATATTTGAATAATTGATGCAGCTTCATGTAGACTGAAGCACGTTTTAAATTAACTGCTGTACACATGGGTTTACATATTCTCTGTAATGGCTATAGGTATCTAATAACTAAACAGCAACTAAATATAAACTTCGAGTGAGGTAGTGGTGTTTTCTGTTCCTCGTTTACTTCTACCTCAAAGTAGATGTGGGACCTGGTTTAGATCGGGTTTATTTTTTAGAGTTTTCTGTTTCACAAAGAACACTTACTTATAATGTGTCACTTAACAGGGTAACATACATTGTGATCCTACCCTGCTTGCTAGTAGGTTTTTAGCATAGTGGGTGCACATGTACAAAGGACAGAGGAGTGGTGTAGCCTGGGCTAAGGCAGACCTTATTGTGCAGATGACTGTCTAAATCCATAACATAGTCAGCAGGGGTCAAAGGACACATGGCTTCTCAGGAAGTTAAGGGAACACTTGATCATGGCTTATTTTTTCCCTAGTTTAGCTTTTTAGATTCAGAATGGTTTATGCTTCCTACCTGGACAGACTAATCCATGAAATTTACAGTGTTGTGTTACAGTGTGATGATAGAGAGAACCCTTTATTTTTCTGACAAGCTTTCTTCTGCTGCCAGCCATTTGTTTTTACCCTTCAATTCTTCATTCTCAATCGTACCCTACTGTCAGTGGAATATCACTTAAACTGGAATTTAGTGAGAAGTTCTAAGTTTCTTAGAAGTTACCTTAGTGAATCTAAGGTAACTTCTAAGAAACTTTTCTCACTCAAAAACAAAGATGTACACATCAGGGCATCAGGGAGAAAGCTTTGCTCTTCAAAAGGGAAATTACTGTCCACAGTCTGCAATTTGCTAAAGATCACAATGACAACCAGGATGAAAACAAATTACAGCTTTGTTGCTTTATATGAGAAGCATTATAGGGCAGCAAAATGCTGCTTTCTAGGGTCACAATCTTATACAATCTGTGGAACACGGTGGTGGCGATAGAATTGCAGCACAGATAGGTCAAAATATGAACAAAGGATACAATCACACAAGGTGTAGCAGACACACAAGGAGGATCATCTGTCTTGCTCTTTTGATCTGTCTCTTACTTATTCTGTTTTATCCTCATCCTTGTACCTTTCATTTATTTTTTCTTTGCTCATTTTCCCATCTCTTCCTCCATTTTATTTGCACTGCAGGGCAGTCCAGTTACAAATCTTAACAGTATTAGATGTGAATGTATTTAATTCAATTCAATTTTATTTGTATAGTGCCCTACAATAAAACAGAAATAAACTCAACAATCTGACAGTACCCTATGACCAAGCACTTGGTGACAATGGGAAGAAACCTGCAGCAGAACCAGGGTCACCTGATCCAGCCCTAATTAAATGATTCATCAAAATGAACATTGTCTGTGAAGGTTCCCAGTCATCCAGGTCATCGTAGTCAAAGGAGCTTGCAAAGAAAAGCGTCTGAACTTCTTTGAGTTACTTGAAGACGTTTCACCTCTCATCCGAGAAGCTTCTTCAGTTCTAAGGTCAAATGGTGGAGAGTCCCAGATATAAACCTAGTGGGAGTAACCCCCCAAAATGAACATTGTTAAGCTTAATCTTAAACACAGAGAGGGTGTCATCTCCCAAATCCAAACTGAGAGCTGGTTCCAGAAGAAGAGCTTCAGATTTGAAGGCTCTGACCCCAGTTCTATATCTTATGACAAAAAGTAAACTAGCAGTCTATGGTTTACTTTTACCAGCAGTCAAAGACTACGAAGTCTTTAAGATAAGATGGGGCCTGATTATTCAAGATCTTGTATGTGAAGAGAAGGATTTTAAATTTGATTCTGGGTTTAACAGGGAGCCAATGAACAGAAGTTAATATGGAAGAATTATGCACTCTAGTGCCTGTCAGTACTTACGCTGCTGCAATGTGATTCAACTGAAGGCTTTTCAATATTTTTTTAGGGTAGCCTGATAATAATGAATTAGAATTGTCCAGCCTAGAAATTATGAATGCATGAACTAGTTTTTCAGCATCATTCTGAGACAGGATGCTTCTAATTTTAGAGATATTGTGCAAATGTAAGAAAGCAGTCCCATATATTTCATTAACATATCATATCCTGGTCAAATACAGCTAACCTCAGTTTTATCTGAATTTAGAACCAGGAAATTAAAGGTCATCCAGGTCTTAATGTCTATAAGAAATTCCTGAATGTATGAAGAAAGTATTAAGTGACATTTTCTTTACTTTTTAAATGTTATGACATATATAATTAAAAGAATGCTAAAAAAAATCCAGCAAAACCTGGGATACCTAACATGAGGGCTTTTGACAGTAGAAGCAAGCTTCAGTTTCAGAGATATTCTTGATACACCACTTGAGACACATGATGGCACTGCTGCACTACTGCTAAAACACTAAAGCACACTTCAGCAAGAGTGAGCAAGATGTAATACCCCACCACCCGTCACCCAGGTTGTCCATCATCTCCTGAATCCTAAACCCTGCCCCCACTCTCCTTTTCATTCTCCATATCCTTCCATTATCATATTCTCTCTGTTTCACACTGTCACCTCTCACCTTGGCCCTTTTGCCCTCTATCCTTTAAGCCACCATAGAGTCATGCATAGATATGATCGCAACAGTGACACATGAATAACAAACAGTGTTTTCTCATGGGAACTAAGGAAGGTAGAAGGGATAGATGGACTTTTCATCACTTTTGATCACATCCAGACAGTGATTCAGGATGAATTCTAATCAGGACATGAGTAAAAAAGGGGGTAAAAGTTCAAGGGGAAAAGTAGGAAGGAGAGGTCTTAAGGAATGGAGCACTTGAATGTCAATTCTTGGACAGAAAAGTGTCATTCGAGATGGAATGCTTGGGTGAGGGTGTTGAGGCTGTATAGGAGGAGTGGCTGTTGCACTTTGCAGAATGTCACAGCTCCAGTAAGTATTAATCTTTCATTGCTCTCTTTTCCTAATGTTTGAAGCTTTCATCTTTGTCCCTACGTTTTCCATGGCACGCTCTCTCTTCTTTCCGTTTGACAGACTGCCGTTTGACAGCTTTAGCTACAGATAATATTCTGCCTCAGACTGCACATAGAATTTGCTCGCCAGGATAAACCACATTACAACACATTGCAGGCTCAAGATCATTAATTTTCAGGCTACTTTTAGGAAAGTAACACAGATGGCATAATAAAATGTCAAATACATTTAGTGGAGATTTGTGCTAACCAATATCATCTAAGAGTGTGAAGAAGTTTGTTCGGCTTATGGTAAATAAAAGTACACCTCTGAGCAGAGATGGGCAGTAACGCGTTACTTACTTTTTTCAGGTAACGAGTAAAGTAAGGGATTACTATTGCAAAAACGGTAATTAGATTACCGTTAGTTTCCCGTAGGAACGCTGCGTTACTGCGTTACTAAAACCGTGATTTTTTTGCCAGAATGTCTCATGACAGTGACGTAAGCAAGTGCGACGTTCGTGACAACAGCTGTGTGCAGATCAACAATGGATCATATATCGAATGCAGGAGAGAGTATGAGCATGCAGCATTTAAAGCGTGGAACTACTGACCTTATTTTGAGTTTAATTCCATAAAAAGTGACAAAAACATTAGCGTCCGTTGTGCGTGGGAAGAAAACTTCTCCTTACAGTGAAAAAAACCCCTAAACTTCCAAGCAAGCCCGCGGATTCTTCAACTGACCGCCGCGGCACACCTGCACCAGGGCAAACCTCCGCCTATGCTACTCCTGCTTTACAGGTGAAAATAGAGCAACAGGACCGCTAGTCTTTGATATTATTTATTTTCTGCTGTGTTTTACTTGCATCTATTTGAAAGAGTGAGTGTAAACACAAAAAATAAATATTTTATGTGCTGGAATGTGCAGAAAATAAGTTTAAATGTTAAGCAAATTTCTTCCAGTCAGAGAATGTTGCATATAATTAAATTTTTGCTTGATGCATAAAATTAAAAGATTAAAACTAATAAAACAAGTTTTAAAAAGGGACTTTTCCATTTGATTACATTTTGTATGATGGATTATGCAGAAAAAGTAGAATTGGGCTGAAAGATCTATCGCTTCATCACCTATTCACGTTGTAAGTTGTGTTTTTAAAATGTAACTAAGTAATTAATTACTTTTGAAAATCAGTTATCAGTAAAGTAACGAGATTACTTTTTGGGGAAGTAATCAGTAATTAGCTACTGATTACTTTTTTCAAGTAACTTGATCAACACTGATCAGCACCATAAATCAAAAGGGAGGCAGGGATGAACTGAGCCTCCACCAGCCTGGGGACTGAAGCAGGGACCAGCTGGGCCCCAGCCACCCTCACCAGAGGAACTGTAACAGGTGCAGGAGAGGGCTGGACCCGAGCCGCCCTGGGCCCAGGAACGGGAAGAGGAGAGAGAAGCTCAGGAGCAGTCACAGATGCAGGAGTGTTAACACTGGCCATGTCTGAATAAACTGGCTGTGGAGCCACACAGTCTAGGGGTGAAACAACACTAAAAACAGTCTCAAAATTCACAGGCTGAGGAGTGATACAGTCCAGGGGGGAAACAAAGCCAGGCGCCGCCTGAAGACAGAAAAACTGCTCGGAGACTCTCGTCTCAGGACAGTTTCCCAGAGGAGAGCATGTTTATCACGTGGCCATCCAGAAATTCGTGGAGTCTGAGAAGAGCTAGCTGCGCCTGCTGCAACTCAGCATTGTAAGCATTGTAAGCTAAAGACCTCACAATAATACAGAAAAATCTGCTTGTTCATAGAGGTCATCCAACTGTGGAGGAAGAAGAGAAGGAAAAACTCCCTTTTAACAGGAAGAAAGGCTGGGCGGGGAGGGGACAGAGACACGCTGGGGCAGAGAGCCAGACATTAATAATAAGCAGTGTAGGGGTAGGGACAGGCTTGGGGCGTCGGGGGATTCCCCAGGAGCATCTTGCTTGGAGAGCTCAACCCGGTAGTGATGGGTCGTTCGCGAACAAAATGGCTCTTAGAGCCAGATCTTTGACGTGAACGACGCGAGCCGGCTCCTTATCGCGAGCCGTCACGTGGGGTTTTTTTTCTTTCTTTCTCTCAGCCTCTCTCTCGCACTTTTTTTCCGCTTCACTCCGCATGCGAGCCTTGTGCTTTACGCTGGGCAGAGAGGGGAGGGGCGGTAGTTACACTCAGTAGTACACTGAAAAAATGGGAATTGGCAGGCTTTTGAATTTGCACAAATGAATTTAGTTAATGCTACACAAGCCTTTCATGTTTCTCTTATTTACATGATTAAATAAAGTACCATTTACTTGATTACAAACAATACTGAGACTACTCATTTTTCTTGCATTGATTTAAAGTGACTAAATTAGAATACTAAAACCATTGTAATCATGTTTGACAACAACCGGAAATGATGCAATATATTCAAAGACAACAACTAAATATGATTGGATAATAAGACCTAGAGTCTTATCCAATAAGACAACAACATAATTTAAGGAGAGCGCAATTGACCACCAGATTCTGGAAGACTGTTTAGCCACATGCAACCTTTGGCACTGAGTCAGGCATACTGAGAAGGTAAGTAATTTAAATACATTTGTTTTAGTTGGGTACGTTTTCACAGATATGTTGTAGTGCATGCTATATAAAAAGTAATCTGTAATGCATCTACATGTTGTTTTTACAGTGCTAGCTAAAGTTGGTATTAGCTTTGTGGCTAAAACTGAAAAATAGTAACAAATTGCAGCTGTTGTCGGTCAGATATGGAATTTATGCATGTGACAGATAGCACTGACGTTTTTGATGGCTTAGCAAGTTAAAACATCACTGAGAGAGCGCAGTAGTGTTTGTGTTACTCGTGCTAGTTATGGCTACAGTGGCTAATTAGTCCGGCTGTAACCGTCAGAGTTTAAGAAGCTGGGAGCCCCACAGTGCCATACCTTAATTCTTGCTGCTGACACGCACTCAAGTTATAATAAGGATCCTGCCACCTTAGACATGGGTTTAAGAACCTGTGCCCATAAATGCCAAATCATTTTTCCATTTAGTCATTGTTTTAGGTGAAGTGTCACTTACTTGACTATTCTATTGGTCA
>NW_005187509.1:946477-955237 GCF_000239375.1 Pundamilia nyererei
CTCTTCAACTGGTGGGGGAGGCTGTTACATCTTGCAGGAGGGGGAGATATAGGAGAGGTGGAGGAAGATCTCAGCCTGGGCGTCTATTGTCTTGTGTAGTCTAGAAGATGAGTGGATGATGGGGTGGGTGGAGTTTTCTCTGTGGTGGGGTCGGGTGGGCTGTCCTGGGCTCTTTGGGGCTGGGCGGCTCTGCTGAACTGGGCTCCAGTCCGGATGGGCCTGGGCCCCCTTTCCCTGGTGGGTTGCAGAGTATGGGGGTGCCTACTGGGGTCAGCTGGCTCCAGGGAGGGGTCACTTGCCCCTCCCTTCCTTCCCTTCCCATCTCCAGCTGCCTCCCTCTTCCCGCTCCACCACAATCACCCACACATGGAGGGCCTTGGGGTAAAGGTCACCAGGGTGCAGGGGAGGCATCCCCTTCCTCTGTCCCTTTCTGGCTGCCTGTGCCTCAATTTTATATATCCGACAACTTAGACATTCACATTACTCACACTCTCGTAACACATTCATATAGGACCTTGGGGGTGGGCACGCTACACGGAATCCAAAAGACCATCAGGGTGTACAACCTCACACCTGGCGTCGTTGCCCACCTCTCAATTTTAAATACACGTATACATTGAGGGCTATCAGGAGGGGCTATGCGCTTACCTGCTGCTCTCTGGCAGGTAGCTCCATGCCCTCCTGGGTTTTAAGTGCACCTTAGAACACACATGCATCAACACTACATATGAGCGGGCGGGGGGAGGTTTGGAGTCTTCACACACCCCCGTTCTCTGTTGCCTGTTGGGGCGGGAGGGGGCTGGGAGGAGGGGCGGTCTGCATCTCTCCACCCCAGGGAAAAGGGTAACACTACCTGGGTCTGGGTGCAGTTTCCCCCTCCAGGGGCAAGGGTACCTAGACCTGGGGCTTAGAGTACGCTTGGGGGTGTGATTGTAAGTGTCTTTTTATGTCTGTCTCCACGTTGGTTGAGTGTGGAGTAAGTGCATATGAGAGCATGAAGGTGGGAATGGATGTTTGTATATGTGCGTGCCTGTATGTCTGTGTCTATATGTCAGGTTGGGTGTCAGATGCCACCTCTCTGGGGACATCTAAGGCCCTCCAAGGTTTGGAGGCCTATCTCCCCCCACCACCACTTCCCCTGCCAGTGGCGGACTCCCTCAGACATCGGTGCATTAGTGGTTCTTTGTGTCCAGGGATGGGCGTCCAGGTACACACCGGCTCACTCCTGGTGGCTGCTTGTCGGGGCCTGGAGCCTGGGGTTCGCTCGGGGCACTTTGGGGGTTGGGTGCCCCCAGTCTCTCGGCCTGGGGCTCGGTCACTGCCGGCGAAGCTCATGGGCACGTCACTGCAATCCTCCCTGGCTTCTGCCCCGCGGCTGCTGAGTGACCCCTCATCTGGGGCTCTCCTCAGCTCTTTCTGGGATAGTGGCGCGACTGCCCCTCTGTTGGTCTTCATTGGTCTCTTGTGCTCTGAGGGCCTCTAGATGTCTGGAGTCTTGATCTCCTCCATGCCTGCTTCATGCCCTGGAGGACGGGGCTGTGGCACCCCACACCCTCTAGCAGATCATTACATGAAGGAACCTTTTAAATACAAGCGCGCTCATGCTACAGTGAGGAGGGAGGAGGTAGATTGTCTGGCTGAGTGGTGCGACACAAACAACCTGCTGCTTAACACCGAGAAGACCAAGGAGCTCATCATGGACTACAGGAGGAATGCTGACCCACATCCACCCATCTACATTAAGGGGACGGCTGTGGAGCATGTGAGCAGCTTCAAGTTCCTGGGAGTCCACATCTCCGAGGATCTCATCTGGACGACCAACTGCTCCAAGCTGGTCAAGAAGGCTCACCAGCGCCTCTTCTTCTTGAGGACTCTGAGGAAGAATCACCTGTCCTCAGACATCCTGGTGAGCATCCTGACCAACTGTATAACAGTCTGGTACGGGAACTGCTCTGCCTCGGACCGGAAGGCGTTACAGAGGGTCGTGAAAACTGCCCAGCGCATCGCCGGAGCACCACTTCCTGCCATAAAGGACATCTACAGGAAGCGGTGTCTGAAAAGGGCTGGGAAAATCATCAAAGACCCCAGTCACCCATCACATGGACTCTTCACCCTCCTGCCCTCTGGGAGGCGCTACAGGAGCCTCCGGACTAAGACCACCTGGTACCGGAACAGCTTTTTCCCCACAGCTGTCAGACTCCTGAACTCTGCCTTCTGACATCTGACCCACGTTAACACATGGACTGGACATACACACACCCACAACCACCTACACACACAGACAATGGACAACTGTACCCTCAAACACACAATAATAACATGGACTGAACCACCACTCACAACCACTAGCACTTAATAAAGGCTCTTAACTGCACTACTGTATAGTTCTGTGTAAATAATCATACGATAATTTTTAATTCTACAACTGTTTACAACTTGCATAGTTCCCATTTCTGTATAGCTGTATATCTCATATTTCTGTATAGTTCTTTATTTCATATTCTGTACAGATTTTTTCTTATTTATATCCTGTTCATAGCCTGTACATAGCTTGTACTCACTACAGCCTGTACATACTTATAGTTATAGCATATTCATAACATACTTCATACCGTGTACATATTACATACCATAATAGACCCATTTCTGTAATATACTTACATATCTATATTATTGCTAATATATATTTTGTAATATATCTATATCATGGCTAAAGCACTTCTGGATGGATGCAAACTGCATTTCGTTGCCCTGTACCTGTGATATGTGCAATGACAATAAAGTTGAATTCTATTCTATTCTATGCTCACAGGTGTACACACGGGTGCTCACACACACAAACTACACCCTTTTTGGCTGCTACCTCAAAGCACACTGTGCGCTGTCGATCTTACGTGCTGCACAATAATGTTTAATATTTAGTATTTACTGTTATATTCCCATAGATCATCGTGATGTTGTTTATTAAATTGCTCTTTTTTTTTCTTCTGCTTGATTCCCCTTTTTTCTTTCTCAACAGGTGATCCAGGTGATTGATACATGTATTTTTTGTCTGCTTATTTTGTTGTTGTGTTTTGTTTTGGGGTTGTTGTTTTTTTTATACCCGTCCCTCTTCCCCGCTGTTTTTCTTTCTCCCCTTTCTTTTCCCCAGTCAAGTCTGTCCCGTATTTAGCAAGTGAAAAAAAAAATATACATCTTTCTTCACCTTTAGACAATAATTCTGATGGCAAAAGAGCCGAACAGGACAGGAAAAAAATAAAAAATATAAATTAATAATAACAATAATAATAATAATGATAAGCAGTGAATAAATGCAGAGAGGTGTATGCAGTCACAGTGACAAGCTTTGATTTAAAGTGACAACACAAAGAAGCAAAAAGAAAAAGGCTGAACGTAAAGCTGCAGCAGGTACTGTAAGTGTTTTAGCATCCTGCACCCTCTCAGTGGCTTCTTATCACCTGCTTTCATTATGCCTGTTCTGTTGCTTAGAACTGCTAAATAACGGCTTATTGTCACTCTCCTAATGAAATGAGGGTTCATAAAACATAATGAAATCAGGCTTTATGGGCGAGCAGAGCTGAGCTGTGGAACCACAACAAGGGAGCAGGAGAGATATGAACTGTGTTCCATAAGAGATGAATGTAGAGCATGCAAAAGGGGAGGTGAAACACGACACGGGGAGGAGGAGGAGCAGGGTGAAGGCATGGGTGAATGGTGGCTCTGTGAGGTCGATGAGCTGCTGGATTGTGCATTGTTCAGCCTCCCAGCAGCCAGCGCAACCACTGCTCAGTCATTCAGCACGAGCGCAGATCCACCTTTATAATCAGAGGTCAGAAGTCAGCCATGCCCTGATGCTGCTGCAGCACATCACTATCACTTTTTCAGCGTTCCTCCCGCTCTGATGTTTTTATATACTCAAAATAAATGAAAACAATGCGTTATAATGGGAGTATGTGTGTTATAATGGGAGTATATGGGTTATAATGGGAGTACATGGTTTATAATGGGAGCATATGGGTTTTAATGGGGAACCAGGAGAACCCTCAGACTTTGCGGTTAAAGAAACATCTGATAGCAGGTGTAAAACCCTAATTTAATGTCTTCCCTCCACCTGCTCTGACCGAAGCCGTCTCCAGCCGGCCTGGACAGCATGTTTCTGCACATCGAAGAGGTGATTGACGTATCGAGCCGTCTCCTGTGCCTGCCGGACCAGAAGCAGCTTCAGCCTGGAAAACCTGACTTCCTGCAGAGTCTCTGTAAGTGACCTGAAACCAGACCTTTACTTTGACGTGTCACCCTCACAGTTTCAGTCTTTCTGTCGTTCTAAACAGGAAGTCAAACAGGAAGTGGTTGTTGTTTGTTCTATTTGTTTAAAGCGCATTTATAAATTCATAAATTTACAGATGAAGTAGTGTGATTAAGCTCAGGTGAGCTCCTGAATCACACAGGTATCACTTCCTTGTTCCTGGGAAGCTCCAGACTCTTCTTCACAGACCAGCTCAGCATGTAAAGTCTACCTTAAAAAATCTCATCTGTCATGAGATGGTCAGAATAAATGATCGACTTTCAATCATCGATTTTTCTCTGATCCTCACAGTGTCAACTGTGTCAAACAAGTCCACCAACATTTGGGTTGATGTCTCGCAGCAAGTTACTTTCACGTTTGCTGGCGTTGAACTCTGAACTGTGTTATCAAACAAGTGGGTTTATTTACAACACCGCTGATTTCTACATACAGTGAATCAGGAAGAAGAGGGGTCCAGGGCTGGGAAAAAGGGGAGCGTATGCTCAGTCCAAATCCAGAGTCCACACCGTGCTCAATCTCACTCACACTCAACTGGGAAGGGTCTAGAGAAGACAGGTTCAGGTCCAGGAAGGTCTATATAAAGGAGATGGAGACAGACGTCAGAGCAACACTCGGGAAGATCAGCAAGAGACTAAGCCGGGCTACACTAACACTACCAAGGGCCTGAAGTATGCTCAGTGTTATTCAGCCATGATGAGCCACAGTGCATGAGTGTGAAGATCAGATGACCACTGGAAGTCAGGCACCACACCCTAGGACAGCCAATGGTGGATCATGACAGTTACACCTCGACCAGATGCTGTTGGATGGAAGCACAGCAGTGGAGTGGGGTGAGTGGGAGGTCTAATCAGGCACAGTGATACTTCCACAGTTCACAATAATCATTCTGTACGTCATCCTGGTGCTCCTCCTATAAGACAAATGTCTTCTGATTGGCTGCACCTCACAAACAGCAGGTGGGTATCTCCTCTGAACCTTTGGTTCCTACTGACACTGACCTCATTACTACATGTTCCAAAGCAGCGCGTGATGACCTGTAAGAGCACAGTTGGTTTATGTAACGCAGCAGTGTGAGAAATTTGATGCCCTGGAAAGATTCTTCTATGTTTTGGAAAACCGCATCTTGGAGCTACTGGAGAACATGAAAATGTACCTGCAGCACCTGCAGGTAAACTCATGCACACACTTTGTCCTGTCTGTTCACTGCAAAGCTTTACTGGACTTTAGTGACTAAACATTAAAACTGAATAAACTCATTTGTAAAACATGACTTTGTGTCTGTGATTTTGCCTGCACAGGTCAGCAGCAGTCACTCTTTACGGCTTTAATAAAGGTTTCAGGCTGTGACTCAAGGTCAGCCTCTGCAGCAGCATATCATTACAGACATGCAGTCACAAGTTTGAGTCTCTGTCAGGAGGTCACACATGTGCTTGTGTGTGGTTGGTCTGTGGGGCTTCCTGTCTGCTGCACGGAGGACTTTGACTTGGACTGGACGGAGAAAAGGCACCGATCTGTTACAAGGAGATCACTACGCCACTCTGATTAACTCTGAGAGCAGTGCTGTGGTCTTTACAGGTACAGGAAGTGCTGCATCCTGTCAGCTCGTGTCCAGTTACGAGGACAGAAACAGCACTAGTTAAACTCTCGCTGTATCACCTGTGTGTGGCAGGAGATTTAAAGATTACATCACAGACTTCTGTCTTTGCAAACAGCTTCTGATTAGCGGACGGCCTGCATCCTCCATCCCGCTTCCAATCTCCTCTTCACACGCTCAGAACATTATCATAGGTCAGAAACAGGCTGCCACGTCTCTGAGCGCATGTAGAGGTGGACATGCATATTTTGCCCCCGTGAAAGGATGATGCAGTGGACGACGGTCTGCTGATGTCGGTCTGTTCTTTATTCCTTCTTCCAGAAGAAGAGGATGAGGTGATCCACCAGTTGCCCTGCGCTCTCTGGGACCTCTGGATGGGCCCGAGGAATCTGATCAGAAAGAGACTCGACAAGCTTCTCAGCTACAAAGTGATCGAAGGAAAACCCAACCTGAGCTACAAGGAGCAGGCTGTGGCCAATGCGTACAGGTGGGAGCTGGTTTCTGATGGTTGGAGCTGTGACTGGTGTGACCTCCTTTACTCCCCCTCTCCTCCTGACAGGATGTTGAACACGCTGCTCCTGAAAGAGCTCCCTCATTTTAATGGGCTGGCTCTGCAGATCAGGAGCATGTTCAGGTCGTTCAGCTGTCTGCACAGAGATCTCGCCGCAGACATGGAGCAGCTGTTTCACTGCTTCGCTCAGCAGGTGACGTCCTTACAGATAGGCTAATGAACAAAAACATGTTGGCTATCTGTGCTCATCTTCCACATGTCTCCCTGCAGCTTACTCACAGCAGCCTCTCTCCTGGTGCATTCTGGGAGTGGGCAGTCTTCAGTGCTGGAAGGAGCAAGAAGGCTGAGAGAATTTATGTGATTTACAGAATCACCTCAGGGCGCTTTATACTGTAAGCTACAGACCACTATGGGCAAGTACTTGGTGACAGTGGAAAGGAAAAACTCCCTTTGAACAGGGAGAAACCTCGAGGTTCAGGGAGGGGCAGCAAACTCTGTGACATGTTGGAGGTGAGGAAGACAGGACAAAAATACGCTGTGGGAGAGAGTCAGAGATTATCAACTAATGATGTGATGCAGAGAGGTCTATTAATATATTTAGCTTTAGCAAAAAGGAAAGTTTGAAGCCTAATCTTAAAAGTACAGGGTGGGCCATTTATATGGATACACCGTAATAACATGGGAATGGTTGGTGATATTAAAGTCCTGTTTGTGGCACATTAGTATATGTGAGGGGGCAAACTCCTCAAGATGGGTGGTGACCATGGTGGCCATTTAGAAGTCAGCCAACTTGGATACAACTTTTGTTTTTTCAATAGGAAGAGGGCCATGTGACACATCAAACCTATTGGTAAAGTCACAAGAAAATCAATGGTGTGCTTGGTTTCAACGTAACTTTATTCTTTCATGAGTTATTTACAAGTTTCTGACCACTTATAAAATGTGTTCAATGTGCTGCGCATTGTGTTGGATTGTCAATGCAACCCTCTTCTCCCACTCTTCACACACTGATAGCAACACCGCAGGAGAAATGCCAGCACAGACATCCAGTATCCGTAGTTTCAGGTGCTGCACATCTCGTATCCTCACACCATAGACAATTGCCTTCAGATGACCCCAAAGATAAAAGTCTAAGGGGGTCAGATCGGGAGACCTTGGGGGCCATTCAACTGGCCCACGACGACCAATCCACTTTCCAGGAAACTGTTCATCTAGGAATGCTCGGACCTAGCACCCATAATGTGGTGGTGCACCATCTTGCTGGAAAAACTCAGGGAACGTGCCAGCTTCAGTGCATACAGAGGGAAACACATCATTATGTAGCAATTTCAAATATCCAGTGGCCTTGAGGTTTCCATTGATGAAGAATGGACCCACTATCGTTGTACCCCATATACCACACCAAACCATCACTTTTGTTGTTCCAACAGTCTTGGAGGGATCCATCCAATGTGGGTTAGTAAATGGTAAATGGACTGGTTCTTATATAGTGCTTTTCTACTCTGTCCGAGCACTCAAAGCGCTTTATACATCTAATTCATTCACCCAATCACATCCATTCACACAAGCACTTCTAAGCTTAAGTGCTAAGTATCTAACATTCATACACATTCACACAACATAGGGTTAGTATCTTGGATATTTGGCATGCAGACTGGAGCAGCCTGGGATCAAACCACCGACCTTCTGGTTAGTGGCTGATCCGCTCTGCCACCTGAGTTACAGCCACCCCGTTAGTGTCAGACCAATAGCGGTGGTTTTGTTTGTTAACTTCACCATTCACATAAAAGTTTGCCACATCACTGAACAAATTCTTCTGTGTGAACTGAGGGTCCTGCTCCAATTTTTGTTTTGCCCATTCTGCAAATTCTGTGCGCTGATCTGGGTCATCCTCGTTGAGATGCTGCAGCAGCTGGAGTTTGTAAGGGTGCCATTTGTGAGTAGCTAATATCCGCCGAAGGGATGTTCGACTAATGCCACTCTCCAGTGATATGCGACGAGTGCTACGCTGTGGGCTCTTGCTGAATGAAGCTAGGACAGCCACTGATGTTTCTTCATTAGTGACAGTTTTCTTACGTCCACATTTTGGCAAATCCAACACTGAACAAGTTTCACGAAACTTAGCAAGCAGTTTGCTAACTGTAGCATGGGAGATGGGTGGTCTCGTAGGGTCACTTGCATTGAAATCTGCTGCAATGACACCAGATATCAAGACAATTTCTATCCGCTCCTCACGTGTTAACCTCTTCGAACATTTCAATGGCTGTGAACAAAGAGAAACTTGTAAATAACTCATGAAAGAATAAAGTTACGTTGAAACCAAGCACACCATTGTTTTTCTTGTGACAT
>NW_005187509.1:956591-958123 GCF_000239375.1 Pundamilia nyererei
TAAAAGTAACCTAGTCAGTTTTGAAGATTAACAATGGCTAACACTGAGCAGTGCTGATTTTCTAACACTGAAAAATAACTCAAAATGTTAGAAATATTCCAGACGACTCACAAAGCGGTACCGGTCCATGGCCCAGGGGTTGGGAACCGCTGTTGTAAGGCATAAAACTGAAGACCCCAAACAAAAGACTGTAAATTAACAGCATCGTGAGGACAACTCTGCTAACCTCAGACATCTTGAGGTGACTAAGGTCAGAATAATAAATATAACAGTGATTATATTATCCAGCAAACATCTTTCTCTGAATATCAAACAACACAGATGCCGATGATGTCACATCGACTTTCCCAGTCTGAACTTCAATTTCCTGAGATTGTAGGTGTTCGGGTCCCATTATATACTCTGCAGCTGCAGAACCAGAAGTGGCCCTTTCTGAGTCATTGTTTTCATTTCTGAACACCTTCCAGGTAAATTTGACCGTGTGTGAGTAATTCAGCAGCCCGGGCCCTAGTTAGCAGCTGTTTCATTGTGTTCTGCCTGCTCTGAGATTTGACATCTGCTCGTGTGTTTCAGTCTCTTAGCCTGTCCTCTCAGCGCCGTCTGAAGCAGCTAACGGATAAGCATGTCATCTTCCATCATCTTCCAGGTGATAATCTTCCAGGCGACAGCCATGGAAACAGAAGGAGGTGGCTGGTCGAAGCAGGAGGTGAGACTAAGGTTTTATGAAGTCTACACTGAAACACTGAGAGGAAGAACAATGGTGCCATCTGCTGGCGAAACACTGTTATTGAAACAGAAACAGACGTGCAGCCAATGGGATCACTCTGTGAGGGAGTAACGGGCTGGTCTGACACTGAACAAATGAATGTTAAACTATTTAAATGTTATGTCTTCACGCAGGGAAGCGAGGCTATGACACTGCCTTGAAACTCATTCGCTATCACAAGCCAACAGAAGACCCGCTCACTTCACCACACCTGACCCTGACAGAAGGTGTGACCGCAGGCAAAAGACAGTCCTACAGCCCAGCAGTCCACACCCCACTGCCCATGAGCTGCTTCTAGGTAACTGAATTCCTCTCGATTAGACTGTCCAGGAGATGGAGACTGCGTGCTGTCCACCAGAGCAGGACTGCAGGTGTTCACTAACGATTATCCAGCTGCTATCAGAATACTTTTTCTTAAATCCCTGAGGATATTATGTGCTGACAGTCGCTCCAAGACAATAAGAACAGAGTGAACCTATTAAATAATACAACATTTACAAAGTTCGCTCTGATATGGAATCGCACAGAGATGTCCACGAACAGAAATTACTTCCTGTGTCGTTCAGTGGTGCATTATGGGTAATCTCAGTCTCTGACTAAGGCTGTGTCCCAATTCAGGGTCTGCACGCTTGAAGTACACATTTTGAGTGCGATTACATCACCGCCATGCGACAACGGCTGTCCCAGTTCAAAGTGTGCTTCAAATGCATACTCCAAATGCGCCGTCGATTTCCCCAAATATCAAGCGTGGTCCGGTGCACGCTTC
>NW_005187509.1:958673-964554 GCF_000239375.1 Pundamilia nyererei
TGACAATACTATAATATTGGTCATATTATATTTACATTACCACAGTGAGATGACTTTAGTCTCATGAACAACATTAGCTAATTGTTATTTACTAACTAATCTTAAATGACTGTTCAGCACAGAAACGAAGCCCAACAATCATGTTTGACAGTCTCGTGGTTTCAGCCTCAGATACTCAGCTAATCAGAGTGATGTCATGACAAAAATGAATGACCAGCAAAACATTTTTTCTCCTCCATTTCTGTCACACAATGCTGTATGTAACGTTTCTCGCGGTTAGTATCATGGTTGCTAGGCAACCTGAACAGCGCAACGAAGGCTAGACCGTCCCATTTCACAAGCCTCTCACTTCCGCACTTCTCATACTTATAGTACGCACCGTACGTAGTACACGTAGTGCGCGTACTTCAAGCATGCAGATCCTGAATTGGGACACAGCCTAAGTGTGCTCCTGTGACTGGCCAGCACGTCGTGGCGTGGGTGGGAGGTGTTGTCCTTATCCTGCACAACATCCACCTCTCCACCTTAACAGAGTTCAGCTCTGTCCGTTACTGGCCATCCCAGCATGCAACAGCACAGAGGATGGCCCTGGCCACAACAGTACGACTGAATTTGTTGTTGTGCACACTAACTGTGACGTTGTCACATCCTCGTAACCGTTGATACACTGCTTGATGGAGCACCGGCGGTCTTCTCCTGAACAGTAATGTGAAATGGAGCGGCTCTGCCTGAGCAGGTGATTTAAAGGCCGGCAGGATGTACTCTCAGCTTGTTGGTGATGCTGGATACTGTTTAAGCTGTCAGTGTTTACAGTGTTTAGACCACCCTGTAACAGCCGTCATGTGGATCTGACTCGGTCACGTGCAGCAGCAGCAGGCCTGTGTCTGCCCGTCCTCACACACTGTCCTTCAGTACCTCAGAGGGACAGTCCACACCAGCCTCTCAAACCTAGTTTTTATACCATCATCAGCTGACTGTTTCTTAAACGGTAGAAGAAGACGTATTGTATCCTACCCTCGTCTCATACATGACGACATGTGTGCTTGGAGTACTTCTTCTTGTCTTCGTGTTGATGCGCTGAACTTCTCTGAGCTTAATTCAGTGCAGAATAAGAGCTGAGCTGCAGTCTGTACAGCAGAAGCAGTCTCTGCCTTCAACTCCTCAGCATCTCTGGTGTGTGCTGTAGAGGCGAGCACTCCTCGTCCTCGTGCTGAAGCTGTGTCGTCTGCAGATGCTGTCGTGGTCATTGATGTTACAGTCACAGCGCCGTTGCTGTTGAGCACAGTTTATTAGAAAGAGCCGGGTTAGGTGGTAATAACGACCCCACGCTGGTGTTTTTAGACGAGTTGGGATGTGTGTGTGTGTGTGTGTGTGTGTGTGTGTGTGAGCTGAGGATAGACTGATGTGTGTAATGCTGCTGTATCAGCCTCTGCAGCAGTAACAGCCTGCAGCTGGAAACATCTGCATCTCGCAGCGTCGTTCAGACCTTTATCTACGTCACCGTCAGGGAAGACGCTCTCGCTGAGCTCTGTCACTTCCTGCCTTTGTTTCCTGTATGTGGTCTGCAGTTATGAAAGGAGCGACTGAGTGGAGCTGAATCACAGATTAACTCTGGATCAGCTGAAGTTCAGAGCCGCCCAGGAAAACTCAGTAACGATGATGATGTGTGATCCTCCTGAGCTACAGCCAGGAGGTGCATGTATGTGATGGAGGAAGGATGTGTGGATACAAGTGACAGTGTGGAGGGAGAGACCTTTAATGCTGCCTTTTCTTTTTCATGTTTTCAGGTTGTGGGCACTTACAACTTCACAGCCAAATCCAAACACAAAGTTTGCTTCTGGGCCAGAGAACCCGTTCATGTCCTGGAGCCTCACAACAAACGAAGGAGCCCCGAGTGGAGCCTGATCGAGGTCAGAGGAGGTCAGAGAGGCTACATGCCCTCCAACAACCTAGCAATCATGCCCGTGGGAGCGGGGCTGCCCTCGGGCACTGGCTTCTTCCTTTAGGGGGTGGAAACTGCAGCTGGTGCAGATGAGAGGACTGATGGAAGAGCCTCCCGGGATCGGTTGCTTACAGTCTCAGTGTTAATCCTTCCACTGTAACCTGTTTACGACTGGAAGTGTAAAGTTTCTTCTTGTGACGTTTCCTTCCTACTGGTCTGCAGTGATCTGTGCACAAACATGAATTCATAATATTCCAAGAACACTTTTCAAAGATGGCGCCTGTAACGTCATGAAGCTCTGAACGTGTAGATGATGTTTGATTAGCGGTTTTAAGATGAAGGACGATTTTCATGGCCGCTGTATGATGAAGCGCTCATTTCCCGTGATCCTCAGAGGCATGCTGCATGTTCTCATTACAGGGTCTGAGTGCTATCAAGTTAACTGTAACGTGTGTGTGTGTGTGTGTGTGTGTGTGTGTGTGTGTGTGTGTGTGTGTGTGTGTGTGTGTGTGTGTGTGTCCTCACCTGGAGCAGAGCTGACAGGTACATGGCGCTCTCATCATCTCAGACTGTGTAATGTGATGTAAATGTGAAAGGTCTCCGGGGCCAAGGAAGAACAAGACTCAGCAGGAGGAGGAGGAGGAGAAACTGGGAGAGGGGTGAAGGAGAACGCCAGTTTCCCGCTCTGCCTATGAGCTGATTTAAATTTCGTTGCACTTTGATTCCCGAATTTTATGTAGGAAGAGTGAAATGGGTCAGTCAGAACAGAATAAGGTCCTCTTGCAGTCACATTCACCCGACGATGCTTGTTGCTATGGATACAGCTCAGGCAGTGCAGGTCACGTCTGTGGAGTTTGCTCGGCTGCAGCATCATTTCTTGATTCCAGCACTTTAAACATTTTTGGCTCAGAATCATTTGAAAGCATCTCTGAGCGCATGCTGATTGGCTCTCAGGACATAAAATGAACCTGAGCTCCAGTAGTTTTGCAGATAACAGCAGTTTTAACCTTTGAGCACCACATACTCTGTCCTGGCCTCCTTCTGTGAGGTTGAGCAGCCTCAGCTGCTGTGAGCATGGAGCAGAGGGAGGAAGGCCGGGAGTCTGAGCTGCTCAGCTATTCAGTTCAGCAGTCACTCAGCAGCATGATACAGTAGGAGAAAATATAATAAGATATAATAAAAAATAATAATAATAAAAAAAAAAAAAAGAAAAATAGTAAGGAGCAAAATATTAGCGAGACATGGTAAAAGAGAAAAGATGACTAAATATATATGTATCTATAAATATAAATATATGTACACTAGTGATTAAATAAGAAAATCTTGAAAACAAATATGACGGGAGGGCAGATGGGATATTGCACAGGAATGAGCAGCAGAACTTCCCATCAGGAGAAGGAGGAGGAGGAGGATGCTTCTCTCCTAAAATACCATATGTCCTCAGGGTTAGTCTGATGGACTCAGAAATCTCAGCCTGATAACATTTACCTGATTTCCCCTCCTTGAAGGTCAGTTTAGGATGAGAGGAGTGGTTCATTCCTTAAATGCAGCCTCAGTTATTTTGGGAAGTTTTAATCCAAATAGACATGCAGATGAAGCTGCAGTGTTTCTTCTTGTGGATGAAGTAGATATTTGAACCCATACACACACGGAAACCACAGAGTGAACATTTCTGGCTTTTTCTGTCTGATCAGAAAGCAGGTCAACATCTTCCTCGCATGCTGTTTGCATTTTCACCACCAGAGGGAGGCAGAGACTCAGAGCATGTTTGCATGATCAGATTAACTGTGTGTGTGTGTGTGTGTGTGTGTGTGTGTGTGTGTGTGTGTGTGTGTGTGTGTTTGGTAATCGCAGCCACAGTTTGTAGTTCCTGTTTTGTTTCTGTGTGGTTTCATGAAACTGCTGCTCAGCCAGTCCTGCTGAGTCATTCTGATGATTTCCTCAATGCTGCAGGGCTGCGTGACCTCAGCCGAGCATGAAGCGCTGCCAGAGTTGTGATGTTGAACTCAGTCTTCACACAGCAGGTGGGAGATCTGAGCAGCAGCGGCAGCAGAGAACTGAGTGTGGCTTCAATAAAACTAAACTCAAACCTTTTTTGTGGCATTGCATCATTTCATAATCAGATGTTAGTCGTGAGAAGAAGCACCTGAATATTTGTGATGATTTACGAAGCTGTGAGGCCCACACCAACTCAGCCTCTTTTACAGTTAAACATCTGGAGACACGGCTGTTCTTCTTCATGCATCATCATCATCAGTGTGCACATGTTTTCACCTTCTACTGAATAACAAGCTAAAACATGAAGCTGCAGCTCCTCTGGCGTCCAGCAGAGGCAGCAGTGAGTCAGTCCCCATACACTCCAGTGTTAAAATAAACACATTTACCTGAAACAGAAACACTGAATTCAGAGAGAAATATAACAGCTGTTCAGGGGAGGATGTGTCTGTAACTCACCTGTTTAAATTATATTAAGGCTAAAAGTTTGCATTATTAGGGGTGTGGTCTCTCTGACTGACAGAAGGATGATGACACAGGTGGCTGTAGCTGCTAGTTGTCAGCTACAGCCACCTGTGGTCTCTCTGGACCTCTGGACCTTGTTTGTGCTGTTGGAGCCTTTTGGAGTTTTTTAATGTCATCATGTGACCAGTAGCATGGCTGCTGTGAGGTCACTATACTAACAGACTGTGCAGGAAGGATGAGCTCCAGATTTGGTGCAGGGGACAATTCTAGGATTTTGATTGGATGTTACTGATTAGGTGGTGCAGCTGATACCTTAACACACCCTCGCGGTCACTTCAGTCTCCAAAAAACATGACTCCCTGCACTGGGACAGAGGCGGCCTTCCTGATGAGCTTATCCAACTGAAAGGCTGTCGGCCATGTTGTCTGTTGGAACACAACAGACAACATGGCCGACGCCACCTTCAGAAGCACCTCTTGCACTCCAAAGATCTCTGTCTCCTCAGCAGGTTGAGTCTGCTCTCAGCCTTCCTATAAAGACCATCGGTGAACACTTATACTTCAGGTATGCCACATAGAGATGAAAGCTGTAATTTATACATCATTTAAAGCGCTTTACTCAGGGGTTGATGGCATTCATGGTCCTGATGTTAATAAAGTTGTGTTTGCGATAATTCAGGATCTAACTATCGCTACAGAAAAGGAGCAAACATAAAGGGAGTAGTTTCTATCACAAACTGTTGGTGTGTGTGTTTGTCTCAGTGTGTGTGACCTGAAGGTCCAGCTGCTGGATCACAGCATGAGAGAAGCTCACTCAGAGATGGAGAGAGGGGGAAGAAAGAGCACAGGGAGGAAGAAGAAAGTTGGATTTAAACATAAGGACCGTGCTGACTGTAACTCTGTGTTGTTGAACAGGTCAGCTGGTCGCAGCTTCACACTGTGCCACTACAGCCACTGAGAGCTCCTCCACCTTCTTACACCGTGCTGTAATGGCTGATTTCCGTTTAGGGTGGAGGCAAAGCAAAAGAAAAAACTCCCGTGTTGTAATATTACTTTAGCAGGAGTTTCAGTTAGCTTTGCACTACCTGTACTTTGACTGTTACTTGAATCAGTACTTCAACTAACACAAGTCTGTGTACTGCTAGTTAAGAATGTGTGTACTTGCCTGTGCACCCTGCCTGTTTACAAGTAAAGTATTCATCTCACACCTGTGTGTGTGTGTGTGTGTGTGTGTTTGCCTCTTTCTGTCTCAGTGTTGAGTTTATTGTGTTGTTGTGTATTTTCTGACAGTTGAAGTGAAATCAGCCAGTGAGAGTGAAACAATCATCGTATGGACGCTCTCCGTCGGGGACTTCCTGCTTTCACGCTGAGTATGAGCTGATGCAGAGCATCGTTTCCAGGTTCAGCAGCTAAAGTAAAGAGTGAAATGGTAAATGGCCTGTATTTGTATAGCGCTTTTCTAGTCCCTAAGGACCCCAAA
>NW_005187509.1:965265-974997 GCF_000239375.1 Pundamilia nyererei
GTGTGTGTGTGTGTGTGTGTGTGTGTGTGTGTGTGTGTGTGTGTGTGTGTGTGTGTGTGTGTGGAGATGCATGGAAGGAGGGTACGCTGCAGAGGGTGGATGCTGGCTATATTTAGCTCTGTGTGTGTGAAAGCCTCAGCAGCTAACAGTAAACAGATCAGGAGCTATAAATATCTTTTCCTTCAGCTCAGCTGAGCTTAAAATAGATCCTCAGCTCACTCTGCCACCTACAGGACAATGCTGGAGCTGCACACAGCCTCCGTCTGGTGCCGGGGCCCCGTCGAGGTCATCGGAGTGTTTACTTTGTTTTTGGTTTTCACCTTTGCTGCCCAGCATGTTCTGAGCTCTGTTATTTTAGTTTATTTCTCTGCATGATTTTATTCTCAGTCTCAGTTCTGCCTCTTGGAGTTCGGTTTCCTCTGCTCTCTGTGTAACGTCTGCATTACTGTTCCCCTTTTCTGTTACTTCTTGTTTTATTTTGATAGTCTTTTATTTATTTTTACTTCCTTTGTCTGTTTTTCTCAAAGGAGAAGAACAAGAACAGCTCACATTGATCACTAAATCTGTAAAAACCCTGCTGATATAAAGATGAAGGCACACAGAAACAAAATAAGAAAGGAAAATGGTAATGGGCCTGAAGGAGGGGGGACATAATCTCCTGACTCTCAGCAGCAGCAGCTACATGAGAGGGACGAGGCAGCAGCTCCACATCTGCAGCACACCAAGAACATAGGCTTCAATTATTCCTCATATCAGTTGCTTCAAACATGCACAATTAAATTAAAACTGCTCAACAATCATACTGATGATTGATGCATTTAAATCCACAGAAATGCATGTGTAAGCGTGCACAGCTCCCATCATGAAGAAAGGGATGGAACTGCTCAGTTTATACCTGACAGAGAGAAGCAATCAACTCCCTGATGCTACTGCAGAGACATGGAGCTTCAACCCTGCCTGCTCAGCGCTGCTGCTGTTACCTGATGTGTTAGCATGCCGTCTGTGCAGATGTGTTAGCATGCCGTCTGTGCAGATGTGTTAGCATGTGGTCTGTGCAAATTGGTTAGCATGCCCTCTGTGCAGATGTGTTAGCATGTAGTCTGTGCAGATTGGTTAGCATGCCCTCTGTGCAGATGTGTTAGCATGTAGTCTGTGCAGATTGGTTAGCATGCCATCTGTGCAGACGTTTCTGGAGTTTTTGTCCTTTAAAATAGAAAAAAAGTCATCTTCATATCTGCGCTTCTCCAGCCGCACACTGCTCCATCATTCCCTCGCGCACACTGACTGAACTAAACTGACTGTAGGAAGAAAAAAATAATCAGGTTTTTTTTCCATTTCCATTCATGCAGATTACTGAAGGGCCTCTGTATCACATTGACCACATAAACGTAAGGCAGTAACGGAATGTGACTATAGTGGTCCCTCGCTATAACACGGTTCACCTTTCACGGCCTTGCTGTTTCGCTGATTTTTTTGTGCAATTTTGCATGCTTTTTTTTTTATTACAGCGCATTGTGTCCTGTGGCTGTAGACCACCGTCAAACAATCTCCTCCGTGCCATATCTCCTGTACAGTACAGAATGCGTTCAGCTTATCAAATTTACATACATCTTCGATCGCTAGCAGTGTGACTCTGAAGTGCTGTACTGTATGTTTGTATGTTGTAAGTTTTCTCCTCAACAAACACAACAATGTCGACAAAACGTTTCACACCGTCAGAGGCACCTGTGGTAGCACCCAAAAGGCAGAGGAAGATGCTAACCATCGCACAAAAAGTTGGACTTCTGGACATGCTAAAGGAAGATAGAGATTACCGTATTTTTCAGACTATAATATAATACTGGACTTATTTTTCTACGAAGGTTTGAGGGTGTTTAAACAAGAGACAAAAGTGTGAAAAATCTTCTTGCGTGTCTAAGAAACGTGTATAAAGTGTGTAGTAAGGGTTTTACAGCCTTAAAACATCTATAAGAATTGTAAAAAATAAAGTTGGCTACTTTACGGATTTCACCTAAAGTGGGTTATTTTTAGAACGTAACTTCCATGATAAACGAGGGACCACTGTATACACATTACATCCAGCACAGTCAAATACACAAGAAGGTACAGGTCTTCATGAGTCCATTTTTTTCTCTTTCGGTTACTTCCTGTTTTACTTTGAAGGTTGTTCTTGTCCTGCATTTTTCTTCCTGCTTTTCTTCCCCACTTTTGTGATTGTCCCGCCCTCACTGATTTCACTGTGTTTTTGTTGCTTCCTGTTTGGGTCCTGGTTACAGCGATGGAGCTGAACATAAAAAGCTGACATAGGCTGCAGGTGTTGATAAGAGGCATGACCAGGCCTTTTAACTCCCAGTGTGACTGAGCATGTGCAGGACCTGAGCGTGAATCACAGAGGCCACACCCTCGACCCTCAGGACGGGTGAGCAGGAGGTTTTATCGCGATGACTGATTTGTGTGCATTCCGTACTCGGAGGCTTGTGAGTGAAGGTTAAAGTGTGTGTGCATGTGTGTGATGACGCAGACAGTCTGCAGCATGCTGGATTAATGCACTGAGCCATCACAAACCTCCCCTCCCCCTATCTGAGTACTTATACTACCACATCTGTCCAGCTGCAGACATCAGGCTGACATCTGTGTAGGTGGGCTCAGTCACATGCTGCAGCCAGGCACAGGCTTTCCTCACACACCTGTAAAGATGAGTGTGTCACAGCACACTGGCTGTGCTTTTCTCTGCTGTTGTGTTTACAGATCTGACAGAAACTGACTTTGTGTGATTTCAGGACCCCTGCTGGGGTTAAGGCTTCTCCTGGTGTGGTGTTTATGCTGCCTCTGTGCGTCCCGGTGACCTGATAACAAAAGTCCTCATCATGGAGCCGCAGAGATCTGCTGACACGCCGCAGCACTCTGAGATATCGTTCTTTATCAGCAAACAGCAGCAGGCTCGTCTTCATGGGAACGCTCTCTGACTGTAAGATCGTTGGCTCGAATACCAAGGTCAGCAGCACTTCCTTACTGCCTCATAACGTATTGTCGAGGTGCCCTTGAACGTCACGTGAAGTCTCCAGCCCGGCTGTAAAGAGCCCGCTGTATTGTTCCAGCGCACAATCATAAAACTTTATTCTTAAGCAGAGAGCAGACAAAGGCAGGCCTGAGGAGAATGTTAGCAGCAGCTTCAACACGCCTGCGGGATCACACACACTCAGTCTGAAGCTCAGAAGCAGATCCACTCTGACCCGAGTGTGTGCGGAGCAGAAACAACACAAATATGGCCGATTGAAACAACTCAGAGCAGTAATACAGACACACCTGATGTACAGCATGGTTTAATATCGAGTGGGACGGACCGGCGAAAGAAGTTTAACTGTTCATTTAATCTCCGAGATATCAGAGTATTAGAAACAAGAGCTGCTGCCTCATATGTACTTTCTACTATCGGCAGGAAAAGCTGGAAAACTTCAAAATACATCCCCTCTACGAAACTTGCAGTGGGAACCAGTCTTGCTTCCTTTGTGACTATTGGTCCCGCCCTCATCAGCTTCACCTGTGTGAGTCCACCTGTCAGTCAGCAGCCCCTGTGTCGTCTCCTTCATACAGATACAGCAGGTGTGAGACATACTCTGAGACCTGAACGAGAGGTTTTCTTTTTCCATGACGGTGCTGCTTGTAGCTGCAGTGTGTAACAACCTTTATTTTGGCATAGCACCGCCAAGGGGTGTCGTCCTATTATTGTAGTATTTGGAGAGTCTCCCAATGGGTTAGGGTTAGGATGAAGGTTTGGGCCCTGCCTCCAGTTGGAGGTGGGTTAGGGGTTGATAAAGTTGATAAAGAACAAATCAGGGTAGAGTATAAAACACGCAGCTGCCGCACGTCATTCAAACTAACGCAGGAAGTCAGCTGACACGCCTTCAGCGCCGCCTCATTCCTTGGAGTGCGTTCACCTTCCCGTGGACGTGATGACATGCATCCTTCAGTCTGTTATGACAAGGATTACATGTCAACGGCGCCGCTGACTCGGCTCTGTCCCTAAACAGCCGAGTGTTTCAGTGTAAGCAGCCAGCAGAAAGCTTTCCCAGTGGAACCAAAACAGAGCTGAGCCTGTGGTGGAGATGCCATCTAATCAGAGCCATGGGAAGCGGCGCTGCACCGCAGACCCAACGATCCGCCCTCCACAAAGTCCCACGCGGATAAATCCAGGTAAATATCACATTCCCGGCTCACACTCAGCCTTCTTTCAGACCTCCATGATGAACTGCACATGTTCAGCGAGAGGAAGGATCGAGCATGTGATGCTGCACCTGCTGCGTGGCCACGCTTCATATTACACGTGTGTCTCAAGAACAACGAGGGAATTGTTTAATTGGTTGCATACCTGTGTGCTTCACCACACCTGCAGCTGCAGCCTTCCATCAAGAATTCTCCACCTGCTAATCACACGTCTGTCAAAGAGAAAGAGGCGGGGCCTAGCTGACGCTGTGATCGATTTCTGTCCACCTCATTTTTTACATTTATCAGTCAGATCTGGATGTTTGTGCACACCAATATAAGTGCTTTTACTCTTTTTACTACACATTAGTTTTGTTCACGCAGAACAGACCGACCTGGCGGGCCCACGTCTTCTGTGTCGGCTAACCTGAACTGACAACCCGCTCGTACTTAACGGCGTTCCTGCTGTTTTACAGGGAAACCTGAAGAAGTTATAGCTAGCTCATGAACATGCTGCTAGCTCGGAGGTACAAACAGCTCCAGGTGTTTGATTTCTGGGTCCTGACCTACTTCCTTTTTTTTTTACCCTCCGCTCTCTTCTCTTTAACCCCTACCCCCAACCAGTCACGGTCTCTACCTGTTAAAAGGGAGTTCTTCTTTGCCACTGTTTCCAGGTGCTGCTCGTAGGCAATCATTTTTGGTTTTCTCTGGATTTCTGCAGGGCCTTTACCTGTAAATATAAAACTTTTTGAAAAGCATATTTGGATATGCCCTCACCTGTCGTGAGCAGACACCTATCTGCCGCTCTGCTACATCAAATGGTCATCAAACAAATGTTTCTTTTAGTCCAAGATCATGTGAGTAAATACCAAATGGACTGATTCTTATATAGCACTTTTCTACTCTCACTGAGCACCCAAAGCGCTTTGTACAACTTGTGCATTCACCCAATCATATCCATTCACTTTATCTAAAGTTTTTAGTGTTTCTATCTAACATTCACTCGGATTCACACTCCGATGGATGCATCAGACGGCAACATGGGGTTAGTATCTTGCCCAAGGGTATTTGGGATGTAGACTGGAGGAGCCTGGGATCGAACCACAAACCTTCGGGTGAGTAGGTGACCTGCTCTACTACGTGAGCTACACGATTAAATCACGATTACATTTTTTAGCATACAGAAGCTATCCTACCTGCCAAACAGCGAGCTCCACCACCTTAGAGGGTGTAGCTGTTAGCTGGCACGTGGCCTGACGTGTTGCACAAGAGTCATTATACGTGAGCATAACCAATAGTTAGGACTATTATTATTATTAATAAGCTGGTATTTGATGCAGTAAACAAATCTTACAGGTACACTTATTTTCCAAAATTTGATTTTGTCCTAAAGCAAGAAACCAGAAGATCAGCATTCCTGATCAGGAATCTGGAATATTCAAGTCAAGTCAAGTGGCTATATTGTCATTCCAACCATGTGCAGCGGTACAGTACACAGTGAAACAAACAACACAGTGTTCCTCCAAGACCACAGTGCTGCATGTGACACACAATCAATACGACTGCATTAAGAGCAAAAAAACAAAACAAAGACAGAACAGAACGATACAGACGCAACAGTGCAACAGAAAAGTGCACAAGGTGTGTGTGTGTGTGCGTGCGTGCGTGCGTGTGTGTGTGTGTGCGCGTGTGCGTGCCCACATAGGTCGGGCTGTGATGACATGGGTGACATCATGTGTTTGTTTTTACACCAGCTGCTGTGCTTGACCCTCCCCACCAGGGTAGTCGAGAAGGCATCCTCAACAGGTTGACTCAGTGTCACTCACAAACACACACCCACAGATGGAATTTTAGGAAGCTGTGAGGATGAAGAGTGTGCTGCTGAGGTCAGAGGTCACTGGAGGTGTGTTGGGAGACACAAACAGATGTTTTCCAGCTGATGATGCATCATGTGGTCCATCAGCAGGTTGGCCCTCTGATTTTTATTCTGAGCCCAACAGGCGGGAGCAGTTCTAAGGTTGCATCCACCAATCATCCATGACTGACATTATCAGCCTCCACGTCTTCCTCACACCAGGTTAAGGTTAGTGAACAGGTGAGACAGTAACTTCCTGGTTTATGAATATTTATGATTTCGAAATATTTTCTTGCATGTTGCTCAGGGCATGCGTTCACATCACGAAGCATTCGACACACCTCAAATACCATGTGAGTCAGTGGTTTCCATGAATTTCAACTTCCCACACTGTGAAGAAACTGAGGCTGGTGTTCCAGAGGAACCTCTGACCCTGCAGCTTCTCTGGTGTCCAGCAGAGGCAGCAGTGAGTCAGGCCCCATAGACTTCCATGTTAAAATAAACATGTTTACAGCCTGATACAGACCAAACTGGTTTGGTCTCTGCGGACCAAACCCTTCATAACAGCCACCTCCCACTGGGTGTACGTGTGAATGTGCACTCAGTCAAACTGTAAATGACGACAGCCTGCAGAACAGGAAGTCTCCACCTGGATATAATCCAGATATTTGTGGCTGCACCATCGACACTTGGAGGCTTGGCCTCGGGTTAGGCTGCTGTCTCAGCAGTAAGCAGGTAGTGGGATGCAACTGTTAGCTGTGTTCAGTCGCTGAAGTCGTTTGTTTCAGTTTATGATCAAAGAGTCTGCGTCGGCGTCATGTTTGAGCTCAGATGAGTGGATTTACCGTCTTCATCCTTTGACTTTATTCTGGATCCATCACTTTCACTGAAGAGCTCTGCACTCTCCTGTGCTCTGGTTCCTTTGCAGAACAGCTGCAATTTAACAATACACCAAAACAACAATGGAAAGTTCAGAAGAGAAACTGAGCATGCCAGAGAGTTGCCATAGAAACACTGCTTTAATGAGGAAGTGATGATCTCTGTGACATCAGTGCTGCAGTGCTGACATGTTTAAATCCAGTAAAGCTGGATCCTGTTTCCTCCCTCGTGCTCCTGTAGGTGGCACTGTGGGGGTGATGCACGTCTTCCTGCAACCCTTCACAAGTCAACCTAAGAGGAGCATTAGTGGTGATGAGTGTGTTCTCAGAGTTCTTCTGTCACACCCAAGATTATTCTCAGCTAACAAGACTAACTGAAGCACCATGTCAGACTACAGCCTCACCCCCCTGCTCCCTGACCCCTGCAGTCCTGTTGTAAGACGCTAAACTCCAAGCTGCTGCTGATGCATCCACCAGGGTGTGAGTGTGTTAGAGAGTGCTCAGGCATCAGTAACAGTGCTGCAAATATATGCCAGTCCATTCATTCTATCTGTGATGCACCTCAGTGTTCAGACGCAGCAGCAAGCAGACCCACAACAAGCAGAGAAGGACGATCACCTGCTGACGGAAAGAGCAGTGAGGATAAAGCTGATGAGGCCACGACTAAGGACAGGAAACAAAATGACAGCAGAGGAGAAAAGGTGTGAAAGCCGCATCCTGTTGTGTTACTCATCAACAAAAAGACTCCACAAAAACTCGACAATTGGTGACATGTTCAGGTCAAAGGTGACGGCGTCTGAAAGCTCGGGCCAGGAGTGCATGCAGCCTCCGGCCTGGCAGCCGTGATGGACGAGCGGGGATACGAGTGGACAGGCCAGTGGCAGGATGTCAGATCAGCAGCGTTCTGCTGGTGTGAGAGCGATGAAGAAGAGGATGAAGGAAGTCTCCCTGAGTCAGTAACTCCAGATGTGTCAGTGACATCGGGGGGTGGGGGGGCGTCTACCAGTCTCCATGGTAACAATCAGAGCAGCAGACGGGACCAACAGTTTTAGTGTAAGTTTAGTTTCATACAGACACAAAAAGGCCAGCTCACTGCTTCTAACCTGGTCACACTTTCTCCAGAATCAGAACCCTTCCATACCTGTGCTGCTGTCCTGGTACAAGAGCAGCTCTCTCTCTCTCTCTGTGTGCTGATTGGCTGAGAGCAGCGAGGCATCACACAGTGATGGGTAAAAGTGAGAAAACTTCCAAATCATTTTACAGGTAAATGCAGGTGAAAGACATGAAATCAGAGTTGATATTTCATCACATCATTCTTGTTTTTCATGCTGCAGCGCATCCAGCCGTCTGCACGTCTGTCCGAAAGATCTCTGTGAAAAAAAACAGAGGGAAATATTTAGAAATCATTAAAGTTCAGGTTTAATTAAAATACATCACGTTCACAACGCGTGGTGTATGCGTCCATCAAACAGCGTTTGGAGCATGTTTGAAGCTGGACAGAACATTAACACAGATGTAGCCTGCGCAGTGAAGAGTGGCAACACACTGTGACACACTGGGCTCAGACACACACTCCATGCTGCATGCAGAAGAGTGTTCACAAGATTAATAGTCCCCCAAAGTGAAACATAAATAGCATGATTCAGCACTGCTGCCAGCACACACACGACACCGGAGACCGTCAAAGTCAGCGCTGTGCAAGTTTTCATTCTTCTCTCACTGAAAATGAATCCGTTTCCACATCAGTGTGGCTGAGATGGTCAGCACTGACCTTCATGCATCAGTGATAAGCTGGTCATTAACTGGCTGAGTTAACCCGGACTTGACCCGTGCATTCGCATGAAAGGGGTGGAGTTAGCACTGTGAAATTACATCTTGACTTACAGTCGTTGATGGAGCTGTGATAAAATCATGTTTAATGTTGGTTTTCACACAAACACACACCAACTGCTGTCGTCTCCTTCGTCTCATTTCGCTGTCTGTTTTCCAAGTCATCACCTCCTGCTCTCAGCACCTCCTTCCATCTGCTCCTGGATGGGTATTGAAACAAAAATGAAGCAGAGCTCAGAGAACTTGGGATGTGTCCACTCAGAAAAGGAACAAAATCATCGTAGGTTGTCTGTCCCTCCCCACACGTTAGTTAATCGTCATGAAACTTCAAGTACTCAGAGTACCAGGGTCACCAACATCTGTGTAGCTTTTGGGAAGTATTTTATAAACCTCAAATCTTTCTCAATTAAATATAGATTATGTGTAGAAGAAAACCAACGCTCCGTCGACTGTGGATTCCCATGTCTGTCAATTGTCCTGGTGTTTAACACACGTGTGTTTCATTGGCTTTTGCAACAAGCCAGCACGGATGTTAGGCAACAAGACGGTGTGTTGGGTCAAAGGTGGTTGGTGCTGAAGTTGCTCTACATGTCAGTGAAATTCTTCCATGTAAAACGGGAAAAGGATTTTTTCCATACACAAACCATCCATCCATGCCGAGACTCTGAAATGCTGCAGGTTGGAGCTGTGATTCCTCTTTGGGGATGTTGCTGGTGCTGGATTTTCCATCATGTGACCAGCTGTGTGTGTGTGTGTGTGTGTGTGTGTGTGTGTGTGTGTGTGTGTGTGTGTGTGTGTGTGTGTGTGTGTGTGTCACTGTCTCATGGCTACCAGCAGGGTTATTGATGTCAGTAACCTTCAGGCCCTCAAATGATGGCTGACTGCTCAATAATAGATGGGAATGCTCTTATGGGGAAAAGTGTGTGTGTGTGTGTGTGTGTGTGTGTGTGTGTGTGTGTGTGTGTG
>NW_005187509.1:975017-976648 GCF_000239375.1 Pundamilia nyererei
TGTGTGTGTGTGTGTGTGTGTGTGTGTGTGTGTGTGTGTGTGTGTGTGTGTGTGTGAGAAATGAAAATGACAGAGTTGTTGCTGTATATGAGCAATGAGTGACAACCTAAAAGACCGCGGTGATCTGAAAATGATGTGCCGGGAGTTTGACGTTCTCGCCGGCTCTAGTGACCCTCGAGCTCCCAGCTAGCTATCGAGCTGGTGGGTAACAGACGTCTCCGAAAATGTCGGCACACTTGCAAATATGTGATGTCTTGATAATCGAGCAGATATTTGAAGTTTACACAGCTACATTCTCACCTGAAAATATGTTAAAAGTTTATTTTGTGACCCAGAAAGATTAATAAGAGTAATATTAAAACGTAGTAGCGGCCACCATTGTTGGAAACTGGAACTGGCTGGGCCGCGCTATGAATTCTGGGATATGGTGGGCCACGAAGGATACACCCAAACCCATCCTTCAAATTCGGGGAAAAGGAGGACGCATTTGTCGCGTCGCTGTGACGTAATCAGCCTACAAATGTGACCTCAGGAGGATGCAGCCCATGAATTTGGACAGCCCCCATGTCAGAGGACCAGCTCAGGTGAAGCTAGCAGACAGTTAGCAGCTACAGCCACCTGTGTCACCATCCACAGATCAGCCCGGCAGGCCCGTAAATACTTTGCGCCCCCAGCTGGCACACATATACTTTCTCCTTTGATGAGGAAAAGCTGCAGGGAAAACAACAAAAAGGTTTTAGAGCGTCTGAGAACGTTTAAATGAACAGAAATAAATATAATAAAAATCAAAAGTGATGCAGTTTCTACTTGAGCATGAATCCGGTCTGACCCCTTACACACATCTTCTACTGTCTGTGTGTGTGTGTGTGTGTGTGCGCTGTAACACGGGCACAGCTGTCTCCATCAGCCATGCACACAGACTCACAAACATGGCTCACCATTAACAATGAAACATTTGTTTATGTTTGCAGGAGCGATCGCTCCGTTTCACTTTTAAACTCTATGATTATGATGACACATGTAAACAAGTGACTCATTAGAAACTGAATAAATGGCAGCTACGCTGATTCTGCTGCACAGAACAAACTTTAGCAGCATGTTACCGTGAAGCTGTGTGTGATTCTCCTGAGTACAGCCCTGCTGATTTCAAATCTCCTCTATAATCAGCCGCCCACAGGTCACTCCATGACCTGTGGGCGGCTGGAGTCTGACATGCACCCTCGTTTATTTTCATTAAGATCTTTTTGTTGGAAATTCACCTAAAAGCTTTTTTACTCATTTTTCATTTAAACCAGCAGCTGAAGTCTGGATGGGTGATGGAGGAGCTACACCTTCAGCCAAACCCCTCCAACCTCTTCACGGCACTGCATTATTACCTCCACTAAGCAGCATTAGCGTGTTGCTCTGTGTGCAAACGTGACAGCTGGAAACGTTTGAATGAACTCATGTTTTTTTTTTCTTTTTTTCTTTTTTGTGTGTGTCCCGTTTGGATCTTTAGCCATCAGAATTGTTGTCTTAAGGCCAAGAAAGATGCCAAGCGGATTTATTTTACCAAGTGGATCATCATGGCCTTGCCATATTGGTCCATTTGATTGACCTTTATTATAATTATGTATTTATTTTATTTTCAG
>NW_005187509.1:979120-980515 GCF_000239375.1 Pundamilia nyererei
CCTGATATAGGGTGTTGATGTCATTAGACCACACCCCTTCTCATTACAGAGATGCACATCACCTAATATGCTTAATTGGTAGTAGGCTTTCGAGTCTATACAGCTTGGAGTAAGACAACATGCATGAAGAGGATGATGTGGACAAAATACTCATTTGCCTAATAATTCTGCACTCCCTGTACATGTCACATGTGCCTTTCTTTCCAGTTTACGCCACATGTATTATAACTTTAAAGTAAGAGAATGAGCTGTTAGAAATAGGCTGTAATAGAATATTAAATAATAATATACTGAGAAGGTATTCACAGATCACTAAACATTTAACAAATCAAACTCACAGTGAAGTGAATGGAAAACATGTACAAGGTGATATTATTGGTAAAACATACTGTATTATATATATTAGTGGTACAAAATATATTTAATATATAATGTGAGTTTGTATGAATGACTTATTATAGTTGTTACCTTTTTAAAAAGAACAAAGAAAACAAAATGAATATGAAGAAAATACAAAACTGTTCCCTTAAAAGGAAATGTTGGTGAGCAAGTGGGCGAGGTTCGTACTCCACCTTCTGTCTGATTTTGTATGTTTTTGCTGACATCATCAGTGGACAAACATCAAAGAGAGGTGGTGTAATTTACCATCCACTATGCAACAGGTAACTCTTACTGCTGTTACAAAGGCAGGATTGTATTCAGAGGAAGAACCTGTAAAACCTGACGCCGTGACTGTGCAGAAAACTGGCACAACCTTTACAAAACCAGAGAAGAAGAGTTTAGAGCCGTGGGCACATGGCCAGGATTTTACTGTCAGTGGGTGCGTGTGTGTGTTGTACTTGAAGGTCTTGAAGATCAGTGAGGGCCATCCGTCTATCTGTTCTTCCATCCACCTATCTATCCATCCAACTGCTCCTCTGGGGGGACACTGAGGGGTCTCCTGTTGGTCAAAAACACTTAAAACACCAAAAGTAGTCCAAGAAATGTCCTGATAGTTTCCAGCAGTGCAAAGCCAGCTCAGAGATCCTCCCGACATCCATCTAATCAGGCTGATGTGTGACAGAGCAGCTCATTTAAATGTCAGCGGGCGGACTGACACAGCTGAGGCAGAATCCACTTAAATGTGTGGTAAGAGCAGCGGTGACAGGGAGGCTCACAGCAGTAGGACCGGTGATATCTGTGAGAGTAACGCCAAGCTGCTGAGAGTGTGTGGCGTTTCAGGCCTGCTGTAAACTGACAGAGGTCGCTTGCTCTAATATGACTGATAAATGATTCAAGGAGCAGATCTATTCTCATCCTCCACCCTGCTCCACCTGGGGGAACACAAAGTCTCCATCATCCTCCATCTTCCCCGCTTTTCTTTTATTCTTCACCTTTTACTCTACCCCCCCCCCC
>NW_005187509.1:980702-982428 GCF_000239375.1 Pundamilia nyererei
ACACACACACACACACACACACACACACACACACACACACACACACACAGTGACCTTCACACACATAACTCACACAGTGACACTGAAATTTGCTTCCACTTATTCAGACAAATACACACACACACACACACACACACGTGGTGCTTAAACCACAAACAAATGTCAGCAGCATACAGAGCAGCCTCCTATCGGGCTCTGCTCTGTTGGATTTTTATTCGTCGACGTTACAGAAACAGCAGCTAAAGCTGGCGTCTTCGTGCTCTTGCTGTTTGCTTCTGCAGCTTGTGGGTAAATTGTGGGTTCAGTTGGGTTCTGTGCTCCATGACTGTAGAGTCTTCCTCATGACTGTGTGGATTGCTCTTCTTTCTCTTCTTTAGGGGTCCCCACAGCAGCTCCTATCCCAACATCCTTTTCTGTCACACCACCCCTCTGCAAGTCGTCCTTCACTACATCTATGAACCTCCTCTGAGCTGTTCCTCTTCTCCTCCTGCCTGTAGCTCTATCTTCATCCTCCACCCTTCCTCCTCTGCACATGCTCAGACGCCCTCAGCCTCTCTGAGATGTCCCTGTGATGGACTCATGTCTGATCCTGTTCATTCTGCTCACTTCCGACGAACATCAGAACATCTTCAGCTCGGCCTCCACCCACTCCACCATGCCTGCATTCTCTTTTTCGCCACTCTTTGGATGGGTGACCTCAGGTATTTAAACTCATTCACCTTTACTACCTCCACTTGCCTCTCTCTCATTCACACACGTATTCTGTCTTGTTTCTGTTGACTTTCAATATCCTTCTCTCCAGAGCATCCCTCCACCTCTCCTGGGTCTCCTCCACCTCTACATATATCATAGTGTGGAATGGAGAAACATGTGGGTGAGGCTAATTAAAACTATGTTCACTAAAGAAAGACAAAAGACTGACTGTGAATGAGCAGTGGTGCAGCTGTGAGGTGGAGGAGCGAACAGACGTTCTAACCTTTATGTCCAGGTCCTATATGCCCCTCGCCCGAGGGCCAATCACCCCCCCTTCACCCATACATCCACCCACAGCCCCTCCTTAATCCTGCCGGGGTTAAAGTAGGCGTTCTGACTTTTTGTTTTTGTCGTCTTCAGCACTGAAGCCTGAGAGTGTGTACATGTTAAACAAGCAGAGCGGGATGCAACCTTTATCCCAAGTTATGAAAACACAGGAGGTGGGGGCTGCTGCATGTGTGTGCACACCACTATCACCCTTACATGCATGTGTGTTTGTTACTGAGAGGACTGGAGGCGTTCTTGTTTTGAATTCCTCCAAACCAACTGTCATAATAGAGCAGTCTGAAAGGAGGAGGCGGAGCTACCATGTGTGTGGGTGAATGTGGTGATCTCTGAGGACAGACAGCATCTTAGCAGCACATCAGATCACTGCTGTAGATGCCCTTGTTGCAGGTGGATGTAGCTGTAATAGAATAATAACCATGCTGGCTGCTGTTTGGACTGTGAGAGGAAGGAAGATTGAATTTCCTCTGGAGTGTTCAAAGCACTGGAAAAAGAGAATTAAATAATTCAGCAGCATTTCTAGACTGAAATAGCTGCAGACGTCCACCAAACTGGCTGTGAGCAAAGACACTCCAAATAACACAGAGGCTGTTTCTGGAAGCGTGTGCTTCATTTTTATTAACAAAGATCATTTCTGATGTGTGTGTGTGTGTGTGTGTGTGTGTGTGTGTGTGTGTGTGTGTGTGTG
>NW_005187509.1:982501-986789 GCF_000239375.1 Pundamilia nyererei
GTGTGTGTGTGTGTGTGTGTGTGTGTGTGTGTGTGAGAGAGAGAGAGAGAGAGTGTGAGTGTGCATGTGCTCATATCTGACCCGTCCCAGCGTTCCTGAAACAACACAAGAGCATTTCTATGTTTAAGGACTCACAAACTGAGCGCTTTCTCATATGGGTACATATGAGCCGATGGGTCTGCATGACGATGGCCTCAAATTATTGTTACATATGTAAGAAAAACACAGCGAGAGGCACACGTGTAATTCCACTGGAACCGTTGCAGGGATCTTTGTATTCTATCGTCTGTAACAAGGGTCGGTGTGAGGCCATCGCCCCCTCTGAGGCTTACTCTGATGAGTATGTGTCATGGTCCTGGGTCGGTGACCCAGCGCTTTAAGTTTATTATTATCATTTTCTAGTTTATTATTATGATGATTATTATTGTTGTTTGAATTCTCTTCGGTCTGCCTCTGCGTCTGTATCTCTGTCTGTTCAGTTCAGCGTCTTGTCTGGTTCCCTGTGTCTGAGTTTCCTGTTTTATTGTGAAGGTCTGTGTCTTATGTGAGTCTGCTCAGTTTACGTTTCCCCTGTCTTGTCAGCTGTGATTTCTCCCAGGTGTGTTCCCCTCCTGTCTCTCATCCCCTGATTACCGGTGTGTGTATTTAAGCCCTGTGTGTTCTCCTGCCTGTTGGATTGTCTGTGTTATGCTGAGTCAGTCTGTGTTTCACGGTGTCCTGGTCGTCGTCTGCATCTCTCTGCCTGTCATTCCTTCTTGTATCATCCCAGGTTTGTTGTTTAGTTTTCCCAGTTCAGGTTTCTTTAGTTTATTGTTCCCCCTCATTGCCTGTTTTGCCACTTCCCCTCTTTGTAAATAAACTTCACTAGCATTTCATCCACTGCTTGCATCTTGGGTCCTTCTTCCTCCAACTCCACACGGCTCGCCTCGGCAGCCGTGACAGTATGAATATGAATACGCGTGCGCAGCCCATATGAAGAAGTGTGTTTAATGCATCAGCACCTTGACCATCTAAGTTTAAGAAAGTCACTGTTTACTCTGTTCACAAATGGGCCAAAGTCCAAGAGAAGCAGAGTATCTGATTCATTGTTTCAACACCACCGATAAACTGCTCTGTGGTTATCTGTCTAAGGAGACGGCTTGCTTTTAAAGCCGTCCACACAAAGACCAAAGTCAGCTCTTCTGCCCTATTTAGGCAAAAACCGTTAAAGCCTCAAGTCTTCATTTGTCTTTCTTACCATCAAAGTGAATCAGGAGCTGTAATCTGAGTACTGAGTGCACACTAATAACAATCATTTTCATGTTCAGATTTCATTGTGTGGAAAAAAGGCCTGAAATTAGGTCGATGAACGATTGTTCAAACAATCCTCCTTTTTTGGAGGCGGCCCTTGCTGGTTGGATCTGTGTGTTGGGTTCAGGATTGTGCATTGGGTTGGTCAGTGACGAGCAGCTAATACATGACTGTAGTCTGCTTGACTTGCTAAATGAACACATGAACTGTATTCAATTCAATTCAACTTTATTTATATAGCGCCAAATCACAACAAAAGTCACCTCAAGGCGCGTCATGTAACTGGAACTTGTTTCCTTATGTTCATGTTAAATGACATGAAACAAAATCAGTGGGTTTGAAGCTTTCTCTCATTTCCGGGTAAGCAAGCTGCTCCAGAGTGTGGCTGAGCACGCTGGTACTTAACCTCTTTCCTCTGAATTCATCCTGAACTCGTTTTCTTCTGTTTCACAAAGTCCAACTGATCATCATCGGCTGTCTGCAGGGTCATGACAATATTGCCACATGCAGCAGGAATTAACCAAAGCGCCCCAGGGAGTGGGACCCGTGGCCTCCATGTTACACGTAGAATATGCCAGTCATTAATTTGCCCATCAGTATCGTATCACACACGCATATGCATATTAAGTTATCAGAGTGAGCCTCTGAGGGGGTCGTGGCCTCACACCGACCCCATTACAGATGATAGACTCCGCAGCAGTGGAATTACGCGTGATGCAAGCCATGAAAGGTCGCCAAGAGGTCAAAGGAGGTGTTTCATAATGTTTGGAGGGAGGTCGGCGTCTGTGTAACACCTACGGTTCAAAATAAGCCCTGAGCTCAGATAGCTCATACACACTCAGCTTCTCATTTAAGTCACTGTGTCCAGCCCAGCAAGCTGAAAATATCTAAGAAATGCAGTAATGATTTACATGGTCACAGCCAAACGAACTGAAACACGCTGAGGTCGACCACACCTGCAATAACCTGCAGCTCAATACAGCTGCCCACAAAAGGATGGACTTTGTGCCGAGGCCTGTGCCACGAAGAAGGATTTGGGCTCATCCAGGTGACACCCGGGTGTTTCTGTACTACAAAGGTGGTTCACTTCTTCCTGGTTTAAATCGCTATGGTAACTTACGCTGCATGCTTTCAGACCTGCTGATTAGAGGTCAAGGCCTGTGAAAACGATGTGCCGGGAGTCCGCTGTTCTCGCCGGCTCTAATAATCCTCGACCTCGCTGTCTGCTATGGAGCTGGCAGGTCACAGATGTCTCCGAAAACGTCGGAGCGCGTTTGGAAATATATGATATCCTGATAAATCGAGCAGATATTTGAAGTTTACACAGCTACATTCTCGCTTGAAAATAACTTTTACGTTTATTTTATGACCCAGAAAGAGCTTTTAGCCCCGCTCGTCCGCCATTGCCGCGTTTGAGTTTTGGACAAAATGCATTCTGGGATATTTAGCTGTACCAAGTCCACACAAGTCACCACCGATGCATGCTCGATAAAACGGGCAGAGTGAGAACACATCCGGGACTTTTTCGTGTTCTCGGCTTGATGCGTACTTCGAATTGGAATAGTACTTGGTCTCCGACTGATGACGTATCACGAGTACACAAGAACGCAAGTACGCACAAGTACGCATATTGAGAAAGGCCCCAATTCTCCACAGCCAACAGTTTTACAGCAGTTTTATTGTTCTGTAAGCATTAACATCTGATCCTCAAACACCTGCACTGTACCTGCCCTTCAACATCAGGCCCATGTGCGCTGGTGTCGGTAACGTGTGCACTGGAACCTGAACACGTTTGAACGTTATGTTCAGCAGGTCCAGGTTCTGTGTACGCCACGTGGATTGTAGCGTCCAAATGTGGAGAAGACGAAGACAATGCTGGGGCCATAGCAGCTTTTGGTCGAGGCAATGTGACGACAAGGGGCCAAAAACAAGGCGTGTCATCACTGGAGGTGAACTCAGCACGCTGGTAGAAGAGCGACTGTTAACTGTCAAACAAGCAGTTTGTCTTCTACAAAGTAACTTTATTTTTGAATGCTCCAATAATCTAAACATCCATGAATTACACCAATCAGAGCTCTCCTCCATGGTCGGGATCACAGCGTCACTCTTCCTCCTCCTCATCCTCTCTGAGCATCGATCCAGAAGAAAATCCTCCGGAGGAAGATGATGTGCTCTTGAGATGACTTTCATACTGCACAATTACAAAGAGGCTTATTACACACACGCGCACGCACTCACGCACGCACGCACGCGCACACACACACACACACACAGGCATACATGCTAATGCACAATCACACCATCTCAGGTAGACACACACACACACACAGTCACGTGTATTACCAACACTAATCAATAGCAGCACTAATGGGAACAGCAGGATCAAAGCTCACACACACACACACACGCATAGACAAAAAATCCTGACATGTGGAAAGGTTAAGACGAACATACACTTTCAGTTTAACTGCAACTATAAATTGAGTGAGTCATGATCCTGCTGTACTAAAATGCAAATGTTGCACGGAGAGCACACAACCACACACACATGAACACACGCACGCACGCACGCACGCACACAACCAAGTGGAATGCGGCGCTCATGTGGAGCTGGCTGACCTTCGGCCACTGACACTCGTCCTTGAGTCACATGATAGGGACTCTGACTCTGAGTGAGCATGTGTGAAAACTGCAGAGCTGCACATGTGTGTGCGCCTACAAGATACTGTCTTCACACAGTGTATGTATGTGAGAGAGATACAGCCCTAACTAGATGCTTTAGCAAAAAGGAAAGTTTGAACTCTAATCTGAAAAGCAGAGATAGTGTCTGTCTCCTGGATCCAAACTGGAAGCTGGTTCCACAGAAGAGGGTCCTGGAAACTGAAGGCTCTGCCTCCCATTCTACTTTTAAAGTAATACCAAGTGTATCACATCTAATACACGAGTATCAGTGAGTATTTGAGAGTATCGGTGAGTATTTGAGAGTATCGGTGAGTAT
>NW_005187509.1:987015-995365 GCF_000239375.1 Pundamilia nyererei
ATTGGTGTGACTTTTTCCCACAATTCCTAAATGGCACAAAAATACAGAATGCAGCTGACACTAATATTGGCAGAGTAAAAACGAGAGTGCTGCAGCAATGAGCTATGAGCGTGCTGGATAAAATTCAGGCTCCGCCTCTTTCAGCCTTTCTGTACTCTCCATGTTTGAGGAGGAGCCTGTAATAACCTGTGAAGTCCAGCCATCCTATCACGGCCCGAGTCTGCTGTAATCTCAGAGTGTGCTCGTAGAGCAGCAAAGCTTTTACTTTTGCTGTGTGTGAGGACAAAGGTCAGAGCAGGTGTGACAGTGCAACCATAGCCTTTGCAGGTAACGGCCTCACGGTGACACAGCAGAGTGAACAGGGAGCACACCTTCGCTGAATGTGTTTCAGCCTGCAAAGAATCCACAGACGCTTCCTGCAGTCGGTTCAGGATGCAGCTCCGGGATCACCGCAGACCTGCAGACTCCAGAGAACAGAGCGAGCTCACAGCTTGACCTAAAAGTGTTCAGGTCCAAATGTTTACGGACAGCATTGTATGTTTCGCATATGTGTACAATGGCCGTAATCCCAGAACAGTTACTGCAATACTTTAGCTAAACAGCATGAAATAAAGCTGAGGGTCCTCCATCACATCAGGATCTGTATGGAGACAGAACCACGGCTGTAAGCAGGGGTCCGTTCATTTTATTTTAGTCCATTTTATTTCCAGGAAGTTTTTTTCACAGGCTGCAGTTCTCTGTTGGGGCTGAGCCTACTGTGATGCAGGTGAGCTCAGGTGAGCTGCTCTGAGAATGGACCCAGGCTGATCACCTCATTTTATTTCTTTTATGAGATTTTCAGAAATGTCTTATTTTACTTTGGTGTTTTGCCTCTTGGCTGACTAAAAGGAGCTAAAAGGCTCAAATCAAACTAAAATGATCTCAGTCTGGGAGAGAAGAGCATTCTGAGTCATTCTTGTCACTTTTGTGCAAAACAAAATTCACCAAAGAGCAACGACTAAAGCAGAGCGTCCTGTTATGTTGGGACTGAACTTCTGTCCACATCTGTCTGTGATCTCAACTGTGACGAACACATGACGCTGCTGTCCTTCATCTTCTTACAGTAAATGCGTTTGCTCATTCGTGTCCATGGTGAAGTTTGAACCCCAGCCTTGTTTCTCAGAGTGCAGACCCAGCCCGTGATCAAAGGTAAATCATTACAATATTAACTTCCTCATTCACCTCCATGGAATTTACTGGGATTTGATCCAGACACACGTGACTTACCAAGCTCTTTGTCACCTTCAGTATACATGGGTGAACCGCCGCAGCACAGAGAGCAAATATTCCCCCAACAGGGGCAACAAAGACAGGTCGAGGCGGAGGGTTTGGGTCAAGTATCTCCACAAACACTGTTAAAGACTGTTAAACACCGAGCTGATCAAAAACAGACGAGGGAAACATTTAGAAAAAATGTTTCCTCTCAACCAGTCAGACGGCTCCTCTGGACCCTGGCTTTCTGCTGTGACTGTGGGAGTGAGAGTAGAGATGTAAAATATTCCAGTGTATTCAGTGACTGAACGTGTTTCAGAGTAAATGACTGAGAGATTCAGGCTTCACATCATCACAGACCAGGATGTGTTCAGGCACCAGCTTCATGCTCTCTGGTCCACCATTGGACGCCACCTATATGTTAGTTATTATATTCAAGCTCAGCCTAATACATGTGTTTGGAAAACATGGGTCAGTGGGCGTCGGTCCATCTGCGAGGGTCCCTCCCTCTGCCAGAGTCACCTCACCCAGGTCCAGGAGGTGTCCTGCTCAGAGGCTGAAGCACTGCTCCTGGATCAGCCAGCTCCTCACTCAGCACGAGCCCTCAGAAGATTTCCACCGCTCGATCTCATTTTGTGGGTCACATGACCTGACGCCAACTTTATATTCCTGAAGCTGCTCTCAGCTCCTAATCATCAAGGAGCGATACAGTTCCTCAAGCTGTACCAGAACATGTGCAGGGTCCTTTGCAGAGCAGGGATTATGGGGACATGATGACAGCAGAGCAAATAGCGCCTGAGGGCTGACGGTGTTCCTGCTGCGATGGAGCCATGCCAGCAAGTGAGGATGATCAAACTGTTTCTGTGCTCTGCAAACACATCGTTCATGTCTGACTAATTATCACAGATGTTTATCAAACTGTCGGGAAGTATAAAAGATTTCAGAAGCTTATTCTGTTCCTTTTATTCACTCTCTGTGCTCCTGCAGCACTTCTATTTCTCTCTCAGCTTCATTTTGGTGGACAGAAATAATCCCAGAGTCACGTGGAGAGAGAGGCAGAGTATCACTGCACTAACACACACACATATAAAAGAGATTGTCAGCATGTGTGTTCAAAGCCAGTGTGACACAGAAATGAACTGAGAGGGTGAGAGAGGCAGATGACAAGTGAGAGAGAGTTGGAGGGGGTAACAAACACGCACATACACATACTGGTTTCCAGCTGTTGTGGGGACCAACATTTTAATCATCACTTGTAGGGACTCTCAAGGCATTTATTTGGACTCTCCATCACAACCTGTAAACAAACAGATCCATATGTTACTATAAACTAGAGATGGACCGATCCAATATTACGTATCGGTATCGGTCCGATACTGACCTAAATTACTGGATCGGATATCAGAGAAAAATAAAAAATGTAATCCGATCCATTAAATATCACGAAAGCACCTCACAAAACTTGCAACACGCCGTAACTCGCCTCAGAACGTTAGCACGTCGGAGCAGTATGCATCACGTGATAGAGCGGCTGTGGCATGCAGGACCTGTCGGTGGTCTGGATAGCATTTGGAGCTTCGCTAGCAACCCGGCATTTCATCTCCGACAAAGTTATCCCCGAGAGAAGTAAAAAAAGTGTGTAAGTCCATCTCTGAATGTTTGTAAAGCATTCCTGCGTTAAGCAGATATATCAGATTATGATATATAAGTCACTTAGACAACTTAAAAATGGTATTGTTTGGCTTTTTTCAGTGTTTTATTTGTTCCTGAGTAAATCAGTTTGACTGAGATTAAAGTTATAGTTTTCACACAGCTGAATAAATGTCAAACAGAAACTGATTAAACAGAAGTGTGAGATGGTAGAGAATTTACTCCATTGTCCTGTTATATTTTAGATAACAAGGAGCAGATGGCTGAGTTTATTGACGTCCACCGAGACAGCTGTTAATGCAAATCTGAAGGTTCAACCGTTCCCTATTTCACAGCCTCGCACTTCCGGCCTTCTCAGTCTTTGGAGGAAGGACGTAGCTGGGATCTCGCTCCTGAGTTACTTTTGCAAAAGAAACTCGGGATCTCGGAAAAGTTTTGCAGGATCTCGCAAAAGTTTATCTTCATTTTTTTTTCTCCCGTCCCTTGCGGGGCCCCGTATTTTTTAACCCAGTTATAAAAAAATAAATAAATAAAGCAGGATTTGGACATTTTTTATGAACATATCAAGGTCATGACTGCCAACAGAAACCTGCTTGACCTCAGGCTAATGTCCAGTTAATTCTAACCTCAACATTACAGCAAGGCTCTGTGCTTGGCCCAATGTTATTCTCATTATATATGCTCCCCCTAGGCTTAATCTTTGAAAAATATAACATTTCTTATCACCTCTATGCCGATGATATATAAATATACTTTCAATTAGATGATGACGACATTGCTCCTTCGTTGCACGGCTTCCTCGAGTGCATGAGAGAAGTCAGAGAATGGCTTTCAGGCAATTCCCTTATCCTGAATGAAAAGAAAACGAAAATTGTGGTGTTTGGCAACCATATACCTTTGGTTCCTTTGCCACATCTCTCTCTGACTCAGTTAGTGACTTAGGGGTCCTGCTGGATAGCTCTTTCAAATTTAACAAACAAGTGTCCTCAGTAATCAAATCTTTTGCCAACTGCGCCTTATTGCTAAGGCTAAGCACTATGTCCCTCATAAAGATCTTGAAAAGCTCATTCATGCTTTTGTGACTTCTATATTGGATTACTGTAATTCTCTCTACTTTGGTCTTCACTCCGCTCTCCTTCATAGACTCCAGCTTGTCCAAAATGCTGCGGCTCGCCTCCTGACTGGCACTAGAAAGCATGCCTCTATCACCCCTGTTCTTATTGATTTGCATTGGTTACCCATAAAATATCGTATTGAATTTAAAATATTGTTGCTCACCTTTAAAATTATTAATAATTTAGCTGGTCTATATGTCCCTGGGCTAGCCCTCAGGTCTTCAGCCCAATTACTCTTGACTCAGCCTAGATCTAGACTTAAATCTAGGGGTGCCTTTTGCCTTATTCTCTTTTATTGCTGTATAATTAGTGCCCTCAACCTGATGACACATGTGGTAATTTGTTAATAGTCTTTTATTTAATCATGTCTTAACTTTCCTGTTTTTATTGTAAAGGAATTTGGTGTACGGCTGTTTTTTTTAAACGTGCTATACAAATAAAGTTGTATTGTATTGTAGGTTAGCTTAAGAATGTTTTAAGCTAACCTAGCTGTACACTGTTTACCTGGCCTGCTATAATTTATCCGTGTAGCAGCGTGGGTATAAACATTACTTTGTAACCCATGCAGCTCTGTTGAGATCATTTTGTTTCACAGACACACTGGACTCCCCCTAAACACTTGGAAACACTACTGAAGCATTTCAGGGTTCTACACAGGCTCTTTAGCGATTTAGAACCAACTAGCTACCCTGCTAACCAGTTAAGCTCTTTTTTCTTAATGTAAGGGATGATCGCTAGTCCGAATCAAATCACCAAAAGAAAATGTTACCCTGTGTTTGCTCCTCTGCACAAATGATTAGCTCATTAGCTGCAGTGTCCTGTTGATGTTCTTCTTGTCCTTTTAACAGTAAATGTGAAAATCCCAAGTCTCAGTGAGGAACCCTGAGTGCGGTACCATTCAGAAACTATAAGGGGGCAGCACTGAGCATTCCTCACACAAATGCACACAGATAAAACAATGTGTGCTATGAGCCAATGCTAAAAAACATAGTAGTTTCCTTTGTGGGGACACTGCTTTTTGGTCCGTGCTGGCAGAGGTCCCTGTGATGTGACCGTGTAAACACTCTTTGTCCCCACAACATCATGGTTACCAGAACACACACAAACCCTCTGCTAACCAATAGAGCAGCTGTTGTTGGACAGACACCAAAACATCAGATTAATGTGACAGAGGGGGAGGAAAGACTGAAGGAGGAGAGAACGAGTAAGAGAGAGGAATTGCAAGCAAGGAGGAGAGAGGGAGGTGAGAAAAGAGGAGATGAGGAGGTGATGGGAAACAGTGGGATGAGTCATCTTTGAAGAGCCAGAACATAAAAAGAGAGAATAAAGACACAGCTTACACATTTAAGCATCTTCGTGGTGAAACAGCAGCCGGAGGAAAAATATAAATGTTCAGGTGTAGCTGCCGATACCACAGACTCACAAACAGAGCCCATCAGACACGTTTATTAGCTCAGTGTTGAAGTAGTTTCCTGTTATGTGTCTGAAATGAAAGAGTGGGTGTGTTTGTATGTACGACTATAAAAGAAGCTGAGGTTAGATGAGAGTAGCACAGTGAGAGTGGATGCACTTCAGAGTGAGTCAGTGCAGCCATGCGAATGTTAATGCAAGGCTGTTTGTCTTCAGCAGGGAGACTGCACTGCTGCCGGCCGGCATCCTTCTTTATGTTACAGTGCCACCACCCCAGATTATTACAGGATTAAAATATAATTTATGTCCCATGCTCAAAGTTTCTGACATGAGGTCAGTGCTAATCCCTGTGAACCTAAAGCTCAGGCCGTCTGGGATTTTCAAGAGGGAATTAGGCTCCACCTACCTGCTTTTCAAACCTTCTGTTTCAGAGGCTAAACGAATCAGAAGTGGAAGAAAGAACTCATCTGAAGCAGAAGAATCAAAGGAAAGCTCTAAGAGCTGCTCCTTGTTTGGCCTCTGTCCCAGATTATTCATAGTCATCAACTGGATTTAGGTTTATAAATTGCTAACCAGCTGTGTAATTTATTAACCTTTATTTAACCAGAAAGTGAAGCTCCAGAGCTTAAGAATCTCTTTGGTGAGGCTTTCCTGGGCACAGAGAGGCTGGGAGGAAGAAAGCTCAATAGAAAACACAAAAGACCCAGAGCTGCCCGGGTTCAAGCCCACAACCCTCTAACTGCCCGTGAGTCACACTGGAACCAGACACTGTTTATAGGGTAGTAAATGTGTAGTGAAGTGAAGTGGATTTAGTATTGACTGTTTAGTTTATGTGTATATGAGCATATAAAACGCTCAGCTGAGATTACACAAATGAACTCATATGATCTAATGACAAAAACCTCCATAACAAGGACAACATGAAGGGACAGAGATGAGAAAAGACAGGAGGAGAGGAAGGAGAGAGGGAAGGAGAGAAGATGATGAAGACTGAGAGAAAAAGGAAAGGTGAAGCACAGAAAAGATTAGGAAAGAGTGAAAGTGAGAAAATTAGAATCCTTCCACAGAGGGCAAAATCATCTCCTATAATTACCTCAGAGCCCACAAGACCACACACGCACGCACCAGCGCACACACAGACACACAGACACACACACACACAGATAAGAGGAGGAAGGGAAATCCTCACCAAATCCATCCAAAATGTTGCCAGCCCTGAGCTCAGGATGTCGCTCTCTCTCACACACGGACAGGAACAGACTGATGGAACTGGGTTACAGACAGAGCGAGGTGGAAGCGTGATCAGACGATGAAGAGAGAAGAAAGTGAAACTGAAAAAAGGAAAAGAGAAAAAAGGAGACTGAAATGACAGAAAAGAAATAAATCAGAGATAAGATGAAGGATTTTCCTTACCATGCAGATCTGAACAGATTATATGTGTGTGTGTGTGTGTGTGTGTGTGTGTGTGTGTGTGTGTGTGTGTGTGTGTGTGTGTGTGTGTGTGTTCTAAACACACTAAACAACAAGCCTTCGGATCTTCAAAATAAAGCCAACGACTTTATTTTTGCCTGTAGGAGAAACTGATTCACACTACATTTTCATCCATCCATCTAACCCTCCATCCAACCATCCAACCAACGACCCATCCATCCATCCATCCATCCATCTTCTTCAATTTATCTAATTTAGGGTGGGGTGTATGGGGCCTGTCCCTGCTTGGGAAAAGTCCTCAATGTACATTTAAAATGAAACCTCGTTTTAAAATCCACCTTTTTTAAAAATTCAAATTACATGTAGTGATTTTATTCTTTCATGTTTCATTTATGAATCATGAGAAACTCTGTCCTGTGAAAAAGAAGGCACTAAAAGTGTGAGCAGAGAGAGTTTGATTTTACAAAGAAGAAAAAAACTCTTTTCAGCTTGAAGTGATTCAGTTTTTTTCCATTTACAGTGTGAACCAGAGAGGTGCAGCAGCTCTTATTGTGCTGCTTGTGTTCTGAGCTGACTCAGAGTGTTTAGACAGGGCTTAGTTACTGAGGAGAGAGCACACACTATACTTTTCTCTGGAAATTCAGAAACCAAACGGAGACTTATTACTTTTTTATCGACATTTTACTTTGGGTTTACTGGCTTTAGTAACTCATTGTTTGTATGGGTGTCAAAGGTCACCATTCAGCACATAATGAATATTTAACAAAGTCAATTGGACATTATCTCTCCAGGAAAAACAAACCACGGTGGGAACAAAGGAAGAAATATTGATCATGTTACTTCAGTAAAAAAAAAGCAAACTTGTGTCTGTATTAATAATTAATAATGCAGTGACATGTGATTGGGAACTATTTTGGTAACTAAACAGTTGTGAATGTGCTGAAAGTGTGTGGACGGTCACAACCATCAGCTCTCTGCCCCCATGTCAATAACATGACCCCCAGATGAGAGATGGTGAAAACATTAAAATCCCCTTTAATGCTGATTATTCACAAGGTTACAAAAGATCCAAAACAATTCAGGAGTAGGAACCTGAATACCAGAAAGGAGAGACTCAGACAAACTCATCACGTAGTAGGGACAGCTGAATCTTATCAAGCAAATAAAAGGAAGTAAAACCTGAAACCTGAATAAAACAGGAAGACTGGCCTTGACACAAAGAGACAACGACAAGTCAGAAGGAACAGAATGGGAACACAGGAGGGAACTAACAACCCTGACATTGTTTCAACCTAAACTAAGAATTAAAGGCTCAGACAAGAAAAAATTCAGGTAACACTTTATAATACAGCCCACAACTGAAGGTGTAATTCCTCTCTAATTAAATGGATTAAATAGATACTCAAAGGTAGAATCCGAGGGACCGCTCCAGCCTTCGTTTGTCTTCGCTGGAGGGTCCGAGGGACCGCTCCAGCCTTCGTCGTCTTCGCTGG
>NW_005187509.1:998290-1030794 GCF_000239375.1 Pundamilia nyererei
CCCCCCGAAGGGAAAAAAAAATCCCACATGCATACTACCCTTTTGGGCTAAGCCCCGGGTGTTTCAAATGTCTGGCTCCGCCTCTGGTGGTTAGTGTCTTCTTAGTCTGGATTACTGATAACCCACCTCAATCATTTTCTCTAACAAAAACGTTTGTGCAGAAGTTCATGTACCTCAGTGAAGGTTTGTGTAGCAGCAGCCAAACATCAGATATTTTGAAGAAATATCACTGTTCTACTACTTTTCTTTTAAATATATAAATATACACACATTTAAAGTACATTTTGAATTGTAGCATGACGTTTTAGACTTTGTGAATGAATCCCCTTGAGTTTTAGTTTTTAGTTTTAATCTAAAGGCCGTCAGACTTGTCAAGCAACCTGCTGACTGGGTGCTGCTGGTATCAGATAGGAAGGTTATAAAGAACTGAGTGTTTGTATTCGGTGACCTCAAGATTTACTTGGAAGGTGTGATTCATACAGTAGAACAACGCAGGGCAATGCTGCTGTTTGTGCTACAAACTCTAAAATGTTTTTCTGTTGTGCCATCTCAGGTTTAGGACACGAATCAGTCACATGAAAACACTAAGGACTTGGATCACTGGCTTTATAACCCTGCAAGAGCAAAAATCAAACATTAAATAAGACAATAATTTGATAGTAAAATAATTACCTTCCATAAAATCTAAAAGCTTTTGGGTGGTTCAGCTTGGACCTCTTGCACTAATATGCACATGCAGCTTTGATAAGAGCAGCATGTAGGTCACACCTAACCTTTTGTTTGACTGCTGGAACTGGAGAAATAAAGCTGAGCTTGATTCTGTGATTGCATGGCTTAGTCCCATTCATAAAGTTCTTCTTAAACTCGTTGTTGTGGAAATGTCCTACCCCATCATATTCTGATGGTATCAGCCCATTATCAGCTGTTATTAGTCCCATATGGCAATAACAACCCAAGTGGTGAAGGAGACCGCCAACAGTTGTGCAATGAAATCCATGCAGCATAGGGTTGTGTTACAGAGAGTAAAATAAATATCTCACAGACTTGTGACGTGTTTAACACTGAGATACGAAGGTCGTCATTAGTTTTTTTGAAATTAGAGTGCTTTGGTGCCTAAATTTAGTCAAATAAGGTTCCTGTTCAGCATTGCGAAACAACCACCAATAACTGCCTACTAGTAGAAGAATCAACGGCAGTATTTATGGAACTGATAAGAACTGATAATGGCCATTCAGTGTGCTGATAACATTCAATAATACTCAAACTTGTTTTCCCAAATTAATAATAGAAACCAAAGAACTTTGAAACGGGTAAGAGTCCGTTCTTCCAGTCAGCATTAAATTACTCGCAGCGCAAACTATGTGATAAACTATTGCTGTTAGCTAGGAAATGTATTCTCATTGACTGGGTTAAGGATAAGCCTCCCTCTGTGACTTTGTGGTACATGGAATTATTTAAAGTTATTCCTCATGAAAGAACTGCTGCTGTTTTGGAGGAAATGAGGATCTGTTTCTCAATGCTTGGTTCCCTTTGCTTTTTTATTTGTTAAATGATCTGTCCAACTGTTGAGGGGGGGTGGTTGCTTTTAAGACGTCCTCAGGTAAATAGGAAGTGAGCGTAAAGGACAACAGTTCACCCTTGTAGTTTATCTTTTTTTCTAAATCTGTGGGTAAATGGATCAAAATCTATTTATTTTCTCTCTTTTTTTCTTCCTTCTTTTTTTGTTTCTTTCTTTCTTGTTTGTTTCTTTCTCCTTTTGGGTTTTTTTTCTTCTCTTTTTTCTACCATATGTGTGTTTGCACAGGTATATAATGACTTTAATTTAAGTGATTTGGGGGGGGGGGGGTTCTCTTGTTTGTCTGCTTTGTTATGTTTTTATGCTTTCCCTGATAATGAATAAAAACTGTTAAAAGAAAAAAAAGAAGAAAAAAACAGCGTTCATTGTTCTGTATCGAGTGTACAGCTGATAGATGACATTTTTAAAAACTGATTAATGAGAGCTAGGGAGATGGAGGTGAAAATCAAATCAACGTTCTGGTGCTATAACTTCTGATGCACCAGTTTCTGTGTCACTGTTTGACTTCCGTAAGAACAGTTGCTTGATCCTGTATCAGAGGCCGATGTTGATACCGACTTTAGCCACTGTGCTACATTGGCCGCGCAGTATGTTTGGGGTATGATGCTCCAGTTAAAGCTGACAGGTAAGGCTCAGGAGATTTGTTCTGGCTCATCCATTAAGGACAGCCTCTCTTATAAAACTTGTGCTATCTGCCTATACGTAGCATTTTATGGGTCTCCGACAAACATCTGGCCAAATGTACACTGATCTTGCCAGAGACAAGGGGAGCCTTTTTCGTCGGTGGTGCTCTGCATCCAGGCTACTGACATAGCCGCAATGCTAAGGCTAATGCGGGTAGAGGAGTTCAAAAAATTCAGTTCCAGAGTCTATTAGAGTCAACATAACAAGTAACCAAGCACAAGTAGGTCAAAGGTCATCACCACAGCACCCCAACAAAACTATGGTACTGACATTTAAGGTGGAATGTGTAAGGTCCATCTGGCCTTTAACCTTACTACTGTTGTTGCAGGTGGTGTTGAAGCAGAAGCACTCACTGCACATAACACTACTGACTGTCCAAGAAAAACACGACCGCCATGCGCTTTACTGGAGGTGAATACAGCGCAGCTGATGTATCTGAACTCTGACAGTCCTCTTTGGCCTCACCCATCAGCCCCTGTGCCCTTTGCACCTGTCAGAGCCTAAAAGCAAGTTCTGGTGAGAGGAAGAAGAACACTACGATCTCTCTGACAACATGACCAGTTCTCTCTTCATCAGAATGACCCAACAGCTGCTATGTTTCAGGCTGGAGGCTGCAGACCCCTCAGACAGCACGGCTTCCAGGGTTTTTCAGTAGTTGGATATGAAGTCACTGTGTCATTCAAGCCTTAAGAGCTTGAAAAGAAGGTGGCTGGACCTCTTTATTTTTTTAATTAAAATTTAAAAAGTCCAGTACTACATGTTTTGAGGTTCTTTTGAAGTTCTGGAGACTACCATGACCTGGATGACTGAGAACATATGCAGACAGACTGCCTCATCCAAATAAAGAAATTACATCACAGTAGAAGTTGTGCCTGGAGTCAACCCACCCAGCCTGAGACACATAAAGTCCAATCCCTCTCTGCACAGGTATTTCCAGATCCATGTTGAGTCCCATGGACACTCATCTGCAAGGTCTGGGAATGCCTAGTCATAAGGACTCCACCAGGAAAATACCTACTTACATTTTAGCCACGAAACCTAATTTTGGATACACATAACAAGATGGCTGGTTGGATGCTATTTCATAGTGCACATGACAGAGTGTGGTAGCTTTTCACAATTACATTCCACATTCCAGATTTTTTGTGGTTGGCTGAAGCTCAAATATGGCCATGCAGACTTTTTACAAACTATTTTTTTGTGGTAGCCTCCAGGCTGCCTTGGTGAGGCGCTCACTCACAGTTTTAGGCTCTTGTCATGGTCTCGGTCTTTTGACCCATCTTTCTGAATTACTGTGACTTTTGTATTATTATGTTCTAGCTTACACCTGATAGAACACCGAGAGGTACAAAAACATGACTCATCTTTCAGAGTTGCAAAATTCTGCATGGAGCTGCTGTGTAGCATCTGATAAGCTTTAAAGATAAACTCCTTGGTTTGAATTAGATCATTTCATCTACAGTCTGTAGCAACAAGCCTGAACTACAACAGCCCCCTGAGGTGATTTTCAGTCTGAACGCTCACAGGTGTGGCCGTTAACTCATTCTTATGGTGAAAATGAGAGAACTTGATGTGATTCCAGCGACTTAAAGGCTGAAATCGGTCCAGTATTTTACACTGCAGGGTTTTATTTTCCAGTAAAAACCTGACGGTAAGATCACTCTGCCCTATTCGCTCTCCAATTACAGCGCTTGTAGTGACATTTAGCTCGGTGTGTGCTTTAGCCCTTGAAAAGGCCACAAGTCCACTTCACCTAAGCAAACGACGTTTTTGTCATCACACCTGCTGATTGGATTATCAGGAGCACCTTCAGCTGCCATGTAAGACCTTGGCGTCTGATAAGCTATCAGTCTCCTCTGGAAGGTGAATTACAACGACCTCAAGAAGTGCCCTTGAGCAAGGCATTTAGCATGCTTCCTATTGGCTGTGGGCACAGGGCTGTGTGCAGTCTGTAAATGGCACACGTTGGAGTGCCATATTGATTACACACTAGGCTGGGGTGTGTTTGCATTGATTTTTATATCTGAATCAAACAAAAGTTCGAACACTATAACAGCAGAGTGACGGCCATCAGACGGGATCCACGTGGACGCTACATCAGCTGGTTGGATTGGTGTAATCACGCTGTCAGACGACCGCTGTGGGAATCACTTCAGTTTTTACTGCACAGTTTATACTGCAGTTATTATTACTCTGTTACTCTACTTTATTAAACCTACATTTATTGTTACTATACATTCATTCAGCAAAAACATGTTCAGTTGTCACTGCTCAGTGTCTTTCTTTCTCTGTGCCACTTATATATCCCTTGAGCTTATCTGTAACCTTATAACAGACCCAGTGAGTCTGGAATGGGTAAAACCATCACTGACACACATAGGAGATGTGGTCGCATCTGAAAAAGCTATAAAAAATGTTATTAATGTCTATTATCAACAAACTGCTGCAGAGCAAAGGTCATTCAAAGGCAGATGATAACAGAAATGAACCTGCTTTGTTTAATGGACTGATTCTTATATGGGGCTTTTCTGCTTCATGTCTCATTCACACACTCAGGCCCCGGTGATGTAGACATCAGGAGCAACGCAGGGTTCAGCATCATGTCAAAGATACTTTGACATGTACACTGCAGCAGCCAAGGATCGAACCATCAACCTTCCAACCTGCAGATGAGCCACAGCCACTCCACCCAGTGTGAGAAATATATAAGTGTCAAAGGCAAAGTGAAAGCTCGAGTCGAGTTATTTAGATTTGCTGGAGTCTCATAAACATGCACGAGCCTAATAAAGAGCAGTACAAACTCATAGTGAAAGTACACAGTGGTCAGAGCTCCGTAATCAGCTCATGCAGCGTACAGCAGGCTGAAGTTCATTCACATTCACTCACATTACATCAGAGCTAGCTGAGTTAGCTAAACCTGCTGAGGCATGAGGAGGTGTTTGTGAAAATACCATCAGGACAGAATGATTAGTGACAAAGGAGGTGCAGGAGGAGACAGCAGAGGATGTGGGAGAAGAGAAAACGATGCAGTGTGAGGCGGGAGGATCAGGAGGACGTGTCAAGGGAAGGTTTTTATATTGCTCCCCCATTCCTCCATCAGCCTTTTATCTCTCTGGGTGGAGAGGATCAAGGGTCAGCCGTAGGACTGAGGGATGGGTGGGAGAAGCATCTGACACACACACACAAACACAGACACACACACACACACTTGACTTGACACTTTTGATCTCAGCAAGCACATCAAATTGACATAATGCTTTCCCTCACCCCTAACCCTGAAAATGACTGGTTACCCCTAACCCTGAGGTTATAGCACATTTTCAGTCTCAAACATGTGTTCAAACTGGGAATGGACATTTGGAACCCATAAACGCTGGTGGTTCCCACAAGTATAGTGACATGATAATTTTCTGTTCTCAAAATGATGTATAATCATGCACACCGATTTTTAAAGTCAGGAATTCTTAGCTGACGCACACACACACAAACACACACACTCCAACAACATCTGCAAATGTGAATTTCCTCTTACTGGATGTTCCCTGTTTCTGTGAGCTTTCACTGAAAATATGATGAAACTAATAAACTCTGGAATGTTTGATCATGTGACAGTTTCACAGTGACAACGTGGGTCTGGTTTTACTTCCAGTGTGTGACCTCGATAATTACTGAAAACAGTCTTTAGACATTAATATCATCTGCGTCTTATTTATATCTTTCTGATATCTACCAAGCTAAAACAAATGCAGCAGCTCTGTGCACATGTAAAATGATCAGTTTTTAAGTGTTGTGAGGAAAACGCTGTGACCAAGTCTGTCTGTGTGACCACTGTGGGAGTCTTCTTATTGTGCAATGACCATGTTTCCAGTCAAAGTGATGCATTCTCTGCATAGAAACTGTTTTGCAACATATGCAGCAATAAGGTCCTCTCACCAACACAGTGTCAGTCAGAGAGCATCTTCTTTCACTTCTTTCACTGCTCAGCTGAACGCGGCTGCTGCTGTGTGTGTGTCACCAACACGTTCCTGCTTCTTAAATGTGTTTGTGAGGGTCAAAGGTGGGTGTTAGCCCACCTGTGAGGTGCTTCAAACCTCTGTGACAGCTGAGCTACACTCAGCACCCCTTTAAACGTTATAATCAGAAGCAGTCACTCAAATGAAACAACATCTGGATCATGTGCAGAACGAACACAGCAGGTTCCAGGAGCGAGCCCACACCGAGGCTGAGCTTTGAATGTAGGCCTTTCTTCATCACTGCATCTTAACACAGACCTCTGTAAGGCGCTGTGAGAGTGAAGGCTGAGCCGGTTCTGGTGTTCACACATGTATGGACGCAGTTAAGAAGGATCCGGCTCAGTGTGCATGATTTCCACAGCCAGCAGTAAAACCAGCAACGAGTGGGAGCAGACGGGACTTCAGTGAAGGCAACTAAACTGCCCTCAAACTTCAGTGGATTCTTCTCAGCAGCAGACACATTTCACACATCTGAGCTTTAAACTCCCACAGATGTCAAAAGAGTTACTCCCGTCACATAATGAAAGTAATCAGAGTAAAATGATGTTGTAATGAAGCTGCTTTAATGGGTGTGGCCTCACAGCAGCACTACATTTACTAAAAAAACGACTCCGGGATTTTATAAGATTTAAAAAGCTCGTGAACAGTTAATGAGAGCCGGTTTGAACCAGGAAAGTCTGCCTTTTCAAAGTAAAGAGAATTTTGTGAGTAAAAATCAGGAGACCCTTTCAAATGAAATGTCGAAGGTTTTTTTATTTAGATTTGAGGCACTTAAATTGTGGAATCGCTGCTTTTTCTGCTTCCAGATATAAAATTGCAGAATCCAGTGTTGTTCAGCAAGAATGAAGCTGATTTTTCTTCCTCATCTAACTTGTCTGTGTGCAGGTGAGACCTGGTGTGAACAGGTACATCAGTAGTCCCTCCAGTCTGAACACAAGTGGCTCTATTCAGCTCACAGCAGGATATGGATCAGTCCCACCGCCATCCGCCACACTGATGCTGGTTCTGTGCAGGACAACAACAGCCCCATGCCTTCTGTCCTCAGGTTCTCCTCATGCATAAACACAGAACGGTTTATCACCAGATAAATATTTATCCACTTATGACCAACAGTCCATCTGTGTGGGGTTAATCACACAGGTTAATGTGTGGTTAGTGTCAGCCAACATGTCCTCGTGTCCTTTACTTATTAAACTGCAGCACTGACTCAAGGAACTGTTATTATGATCCTGAATCACTAAAATTATAAAATTACAGTTTAGCGGAGGCACAAACACACACTGACACTTTAATGCTACAGTGACAAGAAATAAAATACCAGCTGACAGTCCACAGAGAGGCTGCTGCAGTTGCCACAGCCTGATGGACGTCATCCATAAATGTGCTCTGAAACGGAGCAGGAGCCTGACCCTGAGGAACACCTCTGACTGCTTATCACTGATTCTGTTCTTCTGCAGCACTTTATTATTATTAAGTGGACCAGAACCTTCTGTGACTCCGCCCACCAAACCCAGTGTCACCTCCTCACGCTCCTCATGCACCTCTGGACCATCCAGCTGCAGAGACCAGGTTCAGTGGACACTTCAGACTCCAGCAGCAGGTGGTGCATCGGGAGCAGGTGACAGCACAGCAAGCTAGACACACACACACACACACACACACACACACACACACACACACACACACACACACACACACACACACACACACACACACTCACACACTCGCGGCTGATCTCTGTGCAGTCCGATGCTCTCAGAATCTATAGCTCATAAAGTGAATGTTGTGAAAACACAAAGACCTGCAGAGGGTCAGCCCGGCTCAGGGGAAACAAACTTTGTTGTGACTCATCTGCAGCAAACAGCTGAAAATATGCAGTCCAGTGTGACCCGATGAGCTCCCACATCCTGTCGTTACACCTCAGAGGGAAAAATATTTGAATTGGAAGAATAAGTGTTCTTCTTCGCTGCACTACTGTCACTGAAATATCCACACATCAGGATGTTGGATGTCTGGAAATAGGAAAACTTTTGTGAACACCGGCAGCTCCGGTACTGACCCGAAGGCCCGGCACGGCACCGACATTAAAGCACTCACACATTAATGAGTTGGACTGAAGGTGTGGCAGCAGACACACCTGAACACAACGTGGACGCCACCTGACAGGAGGCATCGGCCCGTAGATATGCTCCAGTGTTCATGTAAACACATGTGTAGAGTGGGGGGCGTGACCCGTGGACAAAGCCACGAGTTTTAGCTAAAATGAAATTTACAGCAGGAGGTTTGTGTCAGACCTACAGCTGCCTCGTTACTGTTACACGTGGATGTTTCGGCGTATGATGGCATCCATCAGCAGGTCCAAGATGTTTGATTGGCTCATGATGATAATGATGATGATGATGTCCTGAGCAGATATTTCTCCTGATAATTACAGACTGCTTCAGTCTTTGTAGATTTCCTCTTTCCATCTGCTGCTTTAATATCATGCAGGGTTATTAGTCGTGGATGGAGCGCTGACACACACACACACACAACGGGACGACTGGGTTAAATGCAACTCATGCTATGCCCGTGTCAGCATGCAGCAGATGGAAGCAGAGAGAGAGGGAGGGCGAGAGACAGCCGCCTGAATGCAGGTGTTTGTGTTGGATCATCTGAGCATGTGTGACAGCACACACTGTACAGTACATGTACACACTCTGTGTGTGTGTGTGTGTGTGTGTGTGTGTGTGTGTGTGTGTGTGTTACATGTGCATTGTTTGTGTTGTTTGTTTTAATCGATACTCACAATTGATTTACTACACAGTGTTATGAGGGTAAACAAGAGGTAGCACGTGTGTGTGTGTGTGTGTGTGTGTGTGTGTGTGTGTGTGTGTGTGTGTGTGTGTGTGTGTGTGTGTGTGTGTGTACATCTTTTTGAGGACCAGAAATTTGACGCTTACTATACTTGTGGGGACCAACCATCCCGAATCTTCTTCCCCACAAGTTTTAAGGCATTTTTAAGGCTCAAAATGTGGTTTTAGTGTCAGGGTTACCGTTCGGGAAAGCATTATGTCAATGAGATGTCCTCACTAAGATATAAAACGTACGAGTGTGTGTGTGACGGCAGCCAGCTGTGACAGATGTAGCTGTGCAGCCTAATGATTATGGTGAATGTAAACACCATAAGCCCCGTCAGAGTCTTGCAGTCCTGCAGCTCAGACGCTTTTCTTTTACTTCTCTGTGATTTTTCTCTCCATCTTTCTGAAAATGTTGGTTTTAGATGATGAAGTATTTTATTCTTCACAGGAACGTCTCTTTAAACACAGTATAAGCTGGCATGGAGCAGATATATTATGTCACGCTCCAGCATGTCTCTGTTTGTGTGTAATATTCAAATTTGCTGTATGTATTCTGCTTTCGTGTATTTAGTTTTGTTCTTGGTTGCTTTAGAGGTGAACTCTTCTGTGTGTGGCTTGTCCTCTTGTGTCTAACCTTGTGTATTCAGCTTGTATGTCTGCACGCTTCCCTGTGTCTCCTTCTCCCAGCTGTTTTCACTTCCCTGATTACTTTCTACGTATAAATACTCGCTGTCCTCCCGTTAGCTCTTGCCTCAGTGGGATTTTTTCTTTTCTTTTAGTCCTATACTTGAGCCAGTGTGTTCTCTATCGTTATGTTTCTCAGTTTCCCCTTTTGGACGTTGCGTATTTCCTTTCTGCATTTTCAGAAAGTTGTAGATGGCTCTCCTGTGTTTGGGTCCGCCACACAGCACTCAGGCTGCTTCTCCTGCAGAGGAGCTTTCCATAACTCACAGCCCCAATGAATACTCCTACTGATACGCAGTAGAGTTCATGGTGGATTCGATCCATCCCAAAGCATCCCAAACCATGTCACTTCCACTTCCTCCATGCTTCACAGCTGGTGTGAGGATCTTTTCCTGCTGTATCTGTTTCATGCCAAACATGTCGTCTGTTCTGGTGTCCAGATAATTCACTTTTATCTGCCAGAGAACTTTATTCTAGTCTCTGCTGTCATGTGCGTGGACAATCAGACCATGCTGACAGCAGACTATTGTCTGGACAGTGGAAAGTCTGATTTCTAATTCTGTTGAGATCTTTTTGAATCTGGTCTCAGACAGGTCTTTTGATCGCACCTCTGTGTTCACTCCGTCTTTAACCGTCAGAATCACACCAACCAAAATCCTCAGGTTTAAGCAGGAGAAGCCTCCTTCACAATGCTGAGTAACAAAGTTCTGATCACGTGCACCTGAAGATACACCTGTGTCAGTTTTTTCTTCACTTTCATTATTTAGTTATGTTATTTGAATCTCACAGCATTGTTCAAACTGATGTAAAAATATCCATATCTCAGTGTATCCTAACTTTATCCTGCCTGTGAAACAGGAAGCTGGACATGCACGGATACAGAGTGTGTGTGAGTTTGCGGGTGTCCGAATGATGCAGGACTTGTTTTTAATTCAGTGTGGAGAAAATCAAAATCTGGGCTGGAGAAGGAGGAGATGCAAATGTAATAATTAGTTATTGATCGAGACAGCTCATTAAAGGAAGACAGCGGCGGCACTGGATGTATTTGCATCGGTGTAACTATAAGTCAGCGGCGACAATGCCACATTTACGTCCCCGCAGACAGACGCCTGATTTACAGCTCCAGGCTAAGTGTTAATCCATCTGCATGAAGCTAATGGAGCCACAGTGTTGATTTATTCCTTCATCATGTACTGCCATCACGCTGCTTCTACTGTGTTTCTACTGACGGGGGCAGACACAGCATGTCCTCCATTCACCTGAGCCTTCAAAGTCAGGCTCGGCCTGTTGGGTTCTGGACGAATCTGGTGATAATGAAATAAAACTCCTGAATTTAGTTGTGCTGTGTTTATTCCCACATGTGTGCAGCCTGGATCTAAAAGAACACACAAACTCTGTGAATCTTCTTGTAGACGCCAAACACGAGCTCTTTGGGCTGTTTGTATTTTCGGCTGCTTTTTGCACATCTGTTATTTCTGCATCATTTGCTGTTTCTCATCCCTCATCTACCTTACACATCTGTGACTCTGTATCCTCGTCACACAGAATATTTGTTGCTTTGGGGTTCTTCGCTCCTGATTCATGAGCGCTGCCATCGACTCACAGTCAACGTGTCACAGTGAATGCAGCCTTTCCTGAATGATGAGGCGTCATCTCAAATCATTTTTAATGAAAGCAGGACTCAGACCTCACAGAGAAGCCTGCTAAGATGCTGCAGGCACCTCTGCAGACACCTCATGACCAGCGTGGGTCCTTCTGACCACTGTGTTGCGTATGTAACGTTTCTACACGCACTGTAAATCCAAACTCTCAAAGTAATTAAATAAAGTAAAGAAAACAGTCCTAACTTAAGTTCATGTAACATTTTCTTCCATTTGAGTTAGTTCAACTTATTATTATTCAACTTCAACTATTTTGCACATCAGGTATCTACTACTTATAAAACAGAATTTGATTTTACTTGTTTCTTTCAGTTACATGGCTTTGGTTTTCAATTTGACATAAAAGATATGTCTTTAGTCTGATGTAAGAGCTGGGCTGCTTAGATTCTGAGAAAAGACAGTGGAGCAAAAGTAAAACGTGCTCATCTTGTATCAGTTGTTCTTGTCACACAGTGGAAATTTGTATTTATCTTTTATATTGGTTTTATTCTGATAAATCAACATTTAAAAAACAACTTGAGACTTTAAAATAAGTTTACTACAGTGAATTTATTTGAGCATTACAAAAGTCTGTATCAAGTGCAGTACTTAAAAAGACTCAACCTTTTTATTATTTTATTTTCTAAATCTTATGTTCTTCTAATAAAGACTTCACTAGTGAGGTAATTTCCTGTCAACTACGGCGCTCCGCACATTTGTCTGCAGTTGTTTTATTTTGACCTGGGAGCGGCAGGATTTAGGACTCATTGAGAAACACAGCCGGTAGGTGGCTCTATGTTCATCACTGCGACCGTTACCAGCGCTGTTTGCGTCCTACGGTCCTTCAGATTTCTTTGTGTAGTGAAACGTCAGCAAAGCACTTCTCATTCAGGGGCACTGTGTTAGCTAGCAGTTAATAAGCTAGCAGCCATGTCACTAAGTTAGCTGAGTTTGGTAGCTGAGACATATTTAAACACATTAAGATAATTTGTTATTCTAACATATTTGATTTTTCTTTCCTTTTTCATACAATGCTTATCATGGTGTACAGACATTATAATAAAGTATAATCTTTCACATTTATGGGAATGGGGTTGAAGAAGGATTCAGAACTGATGAAAAAGAGTAAGTGTTAGTTAAGTGATATGAGTTGGTTAAAGCAAAGAGAAGTTAACCTTTAGGGTTTGCATGTAGAGAAACGGCAGATCCTTTTGGGAGGAATGTTTTGCTGCACGTCTGAGTTAAAACAAAAGTATTACAGAATTCGTCTCTTCCTTCCGAAAAATTCATGCGAATTTTTGTTCAGATATGTTTCAAGCAGGCCTTCGAACATTGGGATTCTTGTAAAGTAAAGTGTGCGTGTTAGTCCCCATAGGGAAATAGTTCCTCTGCATTTAACCCATTCACCCAGTGAAGCAGTGGGCAGCCGCCAGTGCAGCGCCCGGGGAGCAGTGTGTAGGGACGGTACCTTGCTCAGGGGTACCTCAGGGTAGCCGTTCAGTGGAGTCGAACCCCCGACCTTCCGATCATGGGGCCACCACTCTACCTACTGAGCTATCCCTGCCCTCTTGTTTTGTACATCTTATGAAATCAGTCTAATATTACCAGAAACCAAATGTGCTCGCCACTTCACTCACTTTGATTTGAAATTAGATTCTTGTTCTCACCATAGTAAAGATGCTGGCAGGTCGAAACTTGGAGTAGCCTTACACCTGTATGGAAGAGCCATAGCTATCACATAATCATAGTTCAATTCATTTTGAACTAAGTAGTTTTCCTGTATTTCACTTTTTTCCTCCAGTGTAGGGTCAAAGCTCCCCCCTTCGAAGTGGTTCAAACAGAGCATGCCCAACACGGTCTACAGTCGTCTTATTCAACTGATGACTTTATTCAAACAGAGGGCTCATTGATACAGGTAAAGCAGCAAACGTTTTGGTGCAAATTTAAAACCTTCACAGTGGAAAGAGATTTATCATGAACTTCCAGTGGAGCTTTTAGCATTAGCCCAGTTTCTTTTAATTTTTATGCTTTCCTCTTTTCCTCCTACCTAACAGCTCAAACGTCAACATCCACTATTGTTCACTATATCCACTATCCCTCCTCTGCACATATCCAGACCATCTCAGCCTTCCCTCTCCGTTTGTCACAGGTTCTGTGGCCTCAGAACTGATTACTGTCTACAACACAGATCATCAGTTTCTACCTACCGTTGTGTAGTTTGTTCTCAAAACAACTACAGGAATACAGAGTTGTAACTAAAATAATACATAGCTTTCAAACATAACTCCTACACACCAGAAGTTCCTGGGTGATGCTTAAACACAAAGATAAAGTGACAAGCAGCAGAATCCTCTGGGTTACAGCTGGTGTAAACCAGATTTCTGCTAAAAAGTGAATTGGAGAGATGATTTGTCATAAAATTATCTTGTGAATTTTATCACTCTCTCTCTTCATTCAGCACGAGTCTGATGATCAGCAGTCTCCCAAGAACTGCCGATCAATTTGTTGGTAATGTTTGGAGTGATCTGTGCACTACAGTTGTCCCAAAGGACTGAACAACACCGTATTCATTCAGAGTTCAGCAGTTTGAGAACCTTTTTTCATTTTTTAGCAATAACTAAGAAATTTATAATGGTCATTGTTTTTGAATATGAATGTTAACCAAGCAGCTGTTGAAAAATAAGAGAACCAGGGCAGTGGTGTAGTATATGTAAATGTTACAATTTTTAGAGTGATCGTTAGTGATCCCATATGTGTCAGGAGTATCAGAAAGCTGAGACACATTTTTTTCTAAACACTGGGTCTCTGTGGCTTTTAAACCCTAAAACACACTGTGCCAAAAAATGGTCCACCCCAAGGATCAGGTCTCCCGACACAAACAGAGTAATATACTGTATGCTGTTAAGTGCCAGGAGAATTGTGATGATTTATACATCGGGGAAACCAAACAACCCACAGAAGAGCTACCTCGTCAGGCCACTCATCGAATGATAAGGATGTACACATCCTGTACAGGGAGGAATGCTGGTTTGAGTGGGGAGTCAAGGAGGCCATTTACGTGAAAAGGGAAAGACCATCTCTGAATCGAGGAGGGGGCCTAACGGTACATCTGTCACCTTCTTACAATGCTGTGATTGCAGCCATTCCCCAACTCTATGTAAATGGCACTCATAGCCATTGATCAGTTGTCTTCGATTAATGGTCATGAGAATTTGCATATTAATAATCAAGGAACTGACCTCACAGCCCATTGTTAGTGGTGCTAGTTTCAGTTATTGTGCAAATGTACTGTTTTTAAGGTTGGAAACCTGCAGTCAGCTGAGACTGAAGAAGTCACCTGATGATGATGAAACATTTCACTGAAAAGATGAACAGAGTCATCTTGTTGGGATTTCCTTACCTTACAGTGTTAAAGTTTCAGCAGTTTATGGTGTAGTTAATCAAATCTGCTATTCACAGATTCAAAAGTGTATATTGCCTTTAACATTTACTTTTTATAAAATGATTTATTGTAATATTTGTTGAACTTTAACAGTGCAGTGTGTTATTGGTGGAGGCCAAGGAAATACTGTTGAACTGCAGAAATGTACCGAAGCTGCTAAATTTACCAGGGCTCGATGTGACTCAGGCAGTCGGTCAGTGATGGGGGGGGTTCTGATCTTCCTGGCTGATGTGAGGTGAGTATTACGGCATTAACTCATGACTGGAGTTACACGCTGCTGCTGCTGTGGGAATATCGTGTGTTTTGCTGTGAATTCAATTTTATTGTTATCACTTTTGTGTGGAGCGAGGGAACAACATCCAGTGGGAATAGAGAGAGAAATGTGGGATGAAGGAGAGCAGGAATTTAACTTGTGTTAGCGCAGACACACAGAGGTGTGGGCGGATTGTGACCTGCGTGTGTGCTGAAGCAGAAAGCTTTTCTATTTCTGTTCTTGTAAGCGCTGCTCAGGTTCTGGGCTCATTTCTGAACCTAGTCGATCCATTAGCTGCATTCATGCAGGTGCGATGATCTGACGAGAGAGCAGACCGAGGATGGAAGATCTGTGCAGCTCACTGCTGCTGTATGGACGTCTGTGCCGAGTCTAGAGAGAGGAAAGGCGGAGTCTAAACACCGACCACAGCCGTGCTCTTAGTGATGGCGCGGCCACGTGTGCACCAGTTAATGAAAGACACGTTTCCTACTTTATCTTCTGCTTGTCGTTCCATCCTGGCCATTTGAATCCAACCCTGACCTCCGAGGTCAGACAGGTTTTATGGATGATGTAACGATACCTGCTGACTACACACAAAAGACACTGTTACAGTGTCAGAACCTGCCGGCCTTTCAAAAAGCGAGCGTGGCAAAGAGGTCCTATGTGGAGCTGAAGCTCAGCCTGCTGCGCTGAAAGCTCAGAGGACTTCTGACTTTGTGAAAGTGGTAAACACTTTGAGGGTTTGCTGTGAGTGTGAACATGAGGCATCTTGTTATCTCTCGATGTTTCCCTCCTGCTTTCTCGCGTGTGTCATCGAAGGACTATGATATGATGATATGAGAGGAATGGTGTGTGATTGAAATGCAGGATGGTGGAGGGGAGTTGGCTGTGAGGAGATCACTCAGGTGGGTGCTGTGTGGCTTGTAGCTGACCCTGCAGTCCAACCTGGTTTCATGTTTTCTGCTTGTTGACTCGCTGTGAGATGATCTTATGTAATCCATGACTCTGTGGTTGTTTCCCTAAACACGAAGCCCTTCCTGTGTTTGCTTTGTGGCCATTTGGATGATGCTCTGGTATCACACACCTGTGATTTGCCCACAGGTGGGATGTGATGGCATTTAAAGTAAACCTCAGTGAGCTATAAGCAGCGCGTTTAGTAATAAGGCCTCTCTACCTGACCCACTTTCACTCTTGTGTAACCCTGTTGCATACTGACCACGCCCCCTGCTCAAATGGCAGCTTCCTGTTCAGTAGGTGTCTCCAGGAACATGTTTTGACACACACACACCTGGGCTCATCTCAGGTGTTAACCTGTGGAGCTTGCAGAGTGACTAAAACATGAATGAATGAATTCAAACACCCCACTGCAGTGGAAACATGGCTCAGGTCCTGGTATTGATTGATTGGCTGAAATCCCATCTTCACACGGCCGCCATCTTTACTCCATGTTATTTCTCTCAGCATGGGGATATAGTGCTTTAAAAACACTGCAGAGGGGCTCGTGTCCACTCGCCGGTCGTATCAATGGCAGCGCTCGAAGGCCGCAGCACGCTCACGTCCTGCAGATGTGTCCTGATGCCACAGAACGGTGTGTATGTGTCTTTACCTTTGACAATGCAGCATCTCACACTGAACGAGTGGGCTGGTTTCCTGTCTGAAGCCACTCGTGCAGGACGCTCAGTGGAAACACGTTTCTGAACATTGCTTTGACAGCGTGTTGTCTGTTTGTGTTTTACCTGCTTGTCAGAGCACATCATGGCGACGCTGTGGGCCGAAAACAGAATGTCACCTTGGCCGTTGCTAATAATCTGCTGGCGTGGACTTACTGGCACTCACAGTTGGCTAAAGCAGGGCTGCTCTGAGCCGACTGTGGAATGACTTAGAGAGTCATAGAAAGACAAAGAACACACTGCTGCTGGATTGGAAGGTCAAAGGTCAAAGAGGGCTGTTGAGTGACCATAAGGAGGCAAAACATTAGACACACAGGTGTGACCAGCAGGCAGACCAGGGCGACTCCTCTGGCTGATTAAACTGGCTGATTGATTGAGCCTACTGATCAGCTGACCTCTAAGTCACTGCTCACTGGTCTGATGATGGTCCTGTTAGAGCCACGGAGGAGCGTTTTGGGAGGAGCTACCTGTGATTGTCTGGTAAATGGTAGCGTCTCGCTACGAGCCTCGTTCCAACTCAAGTTATACTGACTTCGACTTGCAGCTTGGAGTAGAGGGGAATTGAACCATCAGCCTTCTGACTGGTAGTTGATCCGCTCTTCCTCCAGAGCAGCGTGGTCTGGAGGAAGAGCACACTGCCGAGTTTGACACAAACTCGGCATAAAATGATCTCACTGAGATGACATTGTGATGGCTCCGCCCATGTGGAAGCATCTACTGACACTAACATCCACAGCTGTGGAAATCTTGTCTCAATCACTTTATCCTTCACCTTTCATGACATAATGTCTCAAGTTGCATTTATTCTTTTCACACACTTGTTTTTGGGTGTTTGTGCGACGTTTGCAGTGATTGCAGAGCAGAAGCAGAACCACCAACCTTCCAACAGGTTGACAGCCCGCTCTTCCACCAGACCCACAGAGTTTAAATGATCTGCAGCTGTGTGTGAATACTTGTGGACAGGTTTGTTTCCTCAGCGATATATGATGCCAAAGGATCAATCCTAACTTTTCTTTAAATGTTCCTTAATTAGCAAATCCACATTTAAATCAGAGTGATCTCTGAGCTATAACATTTCCTTGAGTGCTGGTGAGAAGGTTGTTGTCAGAAAATTATTAATGGTGTGCAGATGCATCAGTCCATTAAGAGTTTCTTTCCACGGAGGTGACACCAAGTTTCCACTCGGTAACGCTCGGCTCTCAGGCCTGTCTGACTCAGGGCTGCCTTTAAAGGAGCACCGAGCCTGGGCTGGATCCGCACACCAGCGTGACTGCGGTGCGTGATCCTGACATGCAGCATTGATGTGAGGCCTCAGCAGAAATAAGAAATGGTGACAGGTAACTCAGTGTTACCAGCATGCATGTTTTTACTTACTGTTCATGTACTGCTTCTACACGATCAATCCATACTGATGATTGTAGTCTCTGATGGTTCTGCAGAGAGCCACAGAGATCTGCTGAGAACAGCAGCACAGTAACCTGCACTCTTTGTAACATGAATGGCTATGGAATAACTACAGAAACACAAAACCTTATATTCTCGGTTAATCTGATAAAAAATCTGTAAATGAAAGTGGTGTCGGTGTGAAGCCATCTCCCTGATAGCCGAGGCTGTCACCGGGTGACATGCTGTACTTGTCCCTGAGGTCACCTGCCACAGCACAGACCCGCTGGTGACAGTTTGACCTTACAGATCAGCCTTTCTTTGGATCAGTGAGCGCTCCATGAGGAATACTCAAATGTGAACGCACACACACACACACGCACACGTCTCTGCTTACAGGATTGTGCTTAGTGCCTGTGCAGCTCACTGGGGCCCATTCGGGCCCTTACAGCCCCTCTGCCGTCCCGAGTCGTTGCCTGGCTCCACAGGCTTCTGTTTTCTAACCCTCAACAGCTCTTCCTTGTTTCTCTGGCTCCTTTTGTCTTATTCAGTCTTCACTGCTTGTACTCAAGGATAACAAAATCCGAAAGGAGCTGCGGGCTGTTTATGGTTGCGACATATTTCCCCAGAGAATCAGCACTTTTAAAAATGGTGTAGTTTGGAGCATACACTCTTGTTCTGTTATGATGTATCTTGGTCTGTTCACTGAGCTGGCTGAAGGCCTGAAATATGATTATAAAATTCAGTAACATAAGAAGAGGACAGCAATGGAATGCAGCTTGGAAAGTTTGTTGGTATCTCAGTCACGCTGGCTGATTCTTCTGAGGACACCACCGACAGAAACAGCGTGCAGACATGGCAGCTCTGTAAATTATGGCAAACACTATTTTTACCAGTTGGCACAGCGGGTGCAATAACTAAAATAGTTTTACTCCTGCAGGAGGAAACAGGCCGGCCGTTCAGGACGCAGGGACAGAAACTGTTCGTCACCTGGGGTTGTGTTAGTCAGGCGTCACTTATCCTAACAGTATCATCAGGTGGTCGTCACCTCCCTCAGTCTGCCAATCAGAAACCTGCACAGGTCTTCTGGCAGCAGAGCGGCTGATGGACAGAGGAAGAAAGAAAAATCTGAGGAGGTTAAACAGATGAGAGCTGAGCTGTGCCCCACTCAGAGACAGAGCTTAACAGTGATCAGCATCAGAGCACAGGAGCTGACTCTGTCCTGCAGCCTGGGGAGGCTTTAAAGTTGTGTCTGAGTTTGGGCTCAGGGCTGAGTGAGGATCACAGAAAAATAGAGCAGAAATACGTTTCTATAAAATTTGCTATTTTTAATGATGCTCCTCACACAAAATCCAATCCTGTGACCCTCTGAGCAGCCCCAACCCATCCTCCAGGAAATGTGGCGCTACCGTCCAGAGATCTGATTGGTCTGCACCAGAGCAGGTTAGGTGTGTCTATTACCTTGGTAACAGATGCTCTGTGCCTGCTCAGTAATCATTACCTTTGAAAATGAAATGCTGGCGTAGCCTCACAGAGAGCAGCTCCATCAAACATGACCCGGCGCTATGAACTGTGGGTGTTTTACTCAGGTAAAGCCTACAAGTGTTTGTAAAGCTGTGGAGACTGGACCAGAACCAAATGCAGGATATGAAATCGGAGCTTCAGGTGCTGCTACAGACTTTGGAAACGTTCCTTAAACATTGTCTGAGCATCACTCACGATTCTTTTTAGGCATTGGCCTCTTCTTCAGTGGATCAGATAGATGAGATCAGATAGATAAACCAGTACTACTACCCGTCCCCCCTCACGGGGTGTGGGCCATTCTTTTCAGTTGGGCCCAGGTGTAGCCCATCGTTTTTGCTTCTGCTTCGAGGTCTTGTTGCCGGGTGTTTCTTGGGTGGCCTCTCTTTCACTTGCCTTCCACCTGAGAGCCTACCTGGTGATGTTGGTTGGCGGTTTGCTTAGAGCGTGCCCTACCTAGCACCATCTCCCTCTACTGGGAATTGACGGGTTCTTTTCCGTAGTTTGATGTTTCTGATGGTGGGGTGTTTAAACCAGTGACCTGCTGGAAACACAGAACCAAAGAAACCTGCAGGCCTGGATGGATCAGTCTGTTTAATCCATCTTCACTGGTATTGGCTGAAGTGGCTCATGTGACATACACATAAATAAGATATGCAGAATTATTCAGACATGTTTCCCTTTTTGTTGCAGTCACTTCCTCTCTTTTATGACACTCGCTGTATGCATGCTTTGCATACTTCTAACACTCGGTCTCTGCCTCGTGCTTGTGCACTCCTCACTGACATAATGCATAACTCGGCCCCGCGTTCATGCATTAAAGCACAGAAAAGACCAGAACTGTTGAGAAACATGAACATTCAGACCCTCAAACAGGTGGCGCGGAGGCTTCCCACAGACGTGCTGCTGTCCCAAACATCCTCAGTCACAACTACAAAATAAGACTTGGATCGAGGAGCACATTTCTGTGACCGACGGCAAAATGAGAGCAAAAACTTGGCTCTGCAGTAATCACATTACAATCACTGTGTGCGTCTCCATTTTCCCGCTGCTTTCTATCTGGAACAGCTGCCATTACACAAACTCACAGCAGTCACAGCACATTCTGCAGTCTGCATGTCAATGAAGCTTTGGATTGCATCATACAGCAATAATGGATCGTTATGTAATATTATGGGCAACGTATCCTGGAATGCATTTTCACAATAATCTGATAATGTTACAGTACATGAAACACGCAGTCACATTAAAGTTGATTTATTCTGCTCATTTCCATCTCCACTCTTTGTTCCTGGGCTCTATCAGGGCAGCTTTGCATGATTCACAATTCAGAATAAGCCTTCTGTATCCTCCCCCGTCAGTCCTCGGTCTGAAACGAGCTGTTTCTGTTCACACCTGGTGCTACGTTAGTGAGATCCTCAATTTGTGACATCACACAGATCCCAGAGGAGAAACGCTGTGACAAACGAGCGTTTGAAGCAGCCTCACAGGGTTACTGTTTATATACTGACTCATCATTAGAAACTTTGCACCGGAGCACGAGATACACTCACCAGACACTTTATTGTGTACACCTGCTAATACCAGTTTGGACCTGCTTTTTTTTTACTGAAAATCCCACCAGTAGCAGCCTGAACATGGACACAGGCAGGATGGATCCATGCTTTAAACTTGTCAGACCAGGAAACATTTCTCTAGTTTCTGTTGTCCGGGTTTGAGAGTCTGTGTTAGCCGTAGCCTCATTGTCCTGTTCTTACTGACAGCAGTGACACTGGTGTGGTCGTCTGCTGCTGGAGCCCATCTGCTTCAAGGTTCAAAGATGGTCTTCTGCAGACTTTGGTTGTAGCGAGTGGTTATTGGAGTTATTGCTGCCTTCCTATCTAAGCAGTCTGTCCATCTTCCTCTGACCTTAGCGAGTCATTTCCTCCCACAGAGCTGCTGCTGGCTGGTTATTTCCTCTGAGCTCAGAGATTGTTGGAGATCAGTGTGTGAAATACTCAGACCAACAACCATGCCACATTCTTTCTTCATCATTCTGATGCTCAGTCTGAACTTCAGCTGCTCGTCTTGCCGTGTGATTGGCTGAGTAGGTATTTGTGTAATAATCAGATGAACAGGTATACCTAATAAAGTAGCCAGTGAGTGTATATGTTGGGGACGTTAAAGCATCTTTTTGGTATAACTTGGGGTAAAGTGAGTATGTGCTGACGTGGAGCTGACCCTGTGGGATGACTCAGGTCAGACACAGTGTACAGCTCACACTTAATCCGCTGCTTCGATCTCACACAGAGAAATCAATCAATCAATCAATCAATCAATCAATCAATCAATCAATCAATCGAGGCTTTATTCGCCACATGCAGGTTGCCCTGCAGTGAAATTGGACCCGACCTCCCCCCCGACCTTACACACACAACACCGACATCACATGGGGATACAGGTCGGAGATCGGTAGCGTTACAGAAAACAAACACTGAAATATACACTACAATTGGAAAGTACAAGAGGAAAAAAAGAGACCTCTACTCATGCTTGGCTCCTAGGAGGACAGCATGAGAACAGGAAACAAAAAAACTCCTCTGCACAAAAAAGCACATAAATGTCCACAGCACAACATTATGGAACACGTGACAAGCCACAGGGTTGGGTGGGGGGTGAGGAGTAATCCGAAGCAAACACAGCAGCCATCCTGCCCAGCGCTACCATTCCAGCGCGGGCTCAAACCCGCCGTGTTCCCAGGAATCATGAAGTCTGGCTGTATCCAGTGAGCTGGGAGCAAAGCAGGCTCACCTGCCCGGCCTGACTGACCGATGCTGAGCCCACCTGGCTGATTTACTCATTTAAGAATAATTAATCAACATAATCTCAATTACAACAAAGAAAGACTAAAGTAAATACTGCAGGCTGATATCGGCCCTGCTGATCAGTTTATCAGACAAAACATGAAGTTTCAGTATTTCACAGCACCTGCAAACCTGCCCCTCTTCTCCACCCAAAGATGGAGGTGGGATTGATCCAAATATCGATAGTACTGATACAGTTATTGGTATTGGATCGATATGTTGTTTCTGTCTGCTAAGCTGACCCAACAGGCACGTCTACATTCAGGAATGCTAAAAGCTGTTTTGTTATTGCTGCTCATTCAGATGTTTTCAGGATTTGTAAATTGAAGGTAATTCATCCTGTAAAAGTGACGCCGCGGCTCAGAAGCTGGCATTATTAAAAGTGTCGGTAACACCAGCCTGCAGCATCACTGGCACCGGGGCACAGCGCCGAGGCCCTCACCTGAATGCCTTCGGCCAATGGCAGCAGGCTGACTCAGTGACTGACAGAAGTTGGCTTTACAGTTGCCTGGCAACCGCCACAGGATGCTGTCCACACCTGTGCTTTTCAAAACAAAGTTATGAAGAGTCCAGAGTGAGGAGCAGGTGTGTTACCGTATGTGTGAGAGAGAGAGTGTGTATGTGTGTGTGAGGGAAAAGGAGAGAGAGAAGAGAGAGAGAGTGAGTGTGTGTGTGTGTGTGTGTGTGTGTGTGTGTGTGTGAGAGAGGGAGAGAGAGTGTGTTACTGTGTGTGTATGGGTGTGTGTGAGAGAGAGGGAGAGAGAGAGTGTTACTGTGTGTGTGTGTGTGAGGGAGAGAGAGAGAGCAGCGGGGTCCGGGCAAATGACGCCACACAAGTTAAGCCCCCCGGGGGCCGCCTCTGGGTCCCGGGCCTCATGTTTGTCCCTGTGTGGGCGCTCAGGTACGCCGATCCTGACGCTCGCGGTCCGCGCACGTGTGGTGTGCGGGTGAGCAGAGGCGCCCCCTGCAGGCGCGCTCCCGCGCCGCTGCTCCTCCTCCCGCTATACTCTCCGCCCGGCTCCGCGGCTCCTCATTCAGTGGAAGATGGCGGACTGCGCGGCGCTGCTGGATGAGGAGCTGTCGTCCTTCGTCTTCAGTTACCTGACAGAGAGCTCGCGCAGCCAGGTGAGAGACCGTCCGTGCACATGCAGCTCTGCGGACCGGGGCGCGTGAAGGGAGCCAGCGGCGGCATCCCGACCCAGTCTGCATGCGCGTGGGTCCGGGTGTGTGTGTGTGTGTGTGTGACTTTGACGCAGTGTTGGAGGAAGTTTTCTTGTCGGCACGCAGACCGGGACACGTGTTGTGTCCTCACGCGTGAACTGTTCGTCATATTCGGGATTAAAACTGGTGTGTGTGTGTGTGCAAGATAGTGTCCGTGTTTGGGGACCTGTCTGTGTGCGTCCCGCTCCGGTCTGCCGGTCCCGGTGCCGAATCCGGTGCTGGTGCTGTGAGCGAGGAAGGGCGCGCGGCTCTGCTCAGGTGAACTCAGAGCGTTTTGTAAGGCTTTGCGTAACCGCGCGTTACAAAACGTTTGTTTGGGTCACGTGGTGTTTTTTTCCCCCGTTAAACCGGTGTGTGTGTGTGAGGGGGAGAGGTCACCGGTGAATCGGGGTGAGGATGATGATGGTGATGCGTGGAGTGGACCCGCGTGTATCCGAGCAGCCTCGTGCTGTGCGCGGAGGGAACTCTGCTCGTGCACGCCCCTGAAATGAAAAATTCTCACGCGACACCGGAACTTATCGGCTCTGATCTCCATCTGCTGCGTGCGGGGCACACGCGCAAACTATTCCGTCTGTCCTTGTGCGTGTGCACGTGCGCGTGTGTGAGTGGAGATGATCAGGCTGAGGCTGGGGCGGTGGGGGGATTTGTCACAGCTGATTGGCAGCTTAAGCAGGTTACTGTGAGTGTGTGTGTGTATACAGGGGAGACTGTGGACTATTTATACACTTACATGTACTTTTACACACACTGTAACACACACACACACTGTTACACACACACACACACAGTATAGTACGTTACAAACACAGCCTGGGGCAACCCTCACACACATCATAGTAAATATAATCCCACACATGTGTGTACTGGTGTGTGAGTGTCCATGCTGTGTGTATGACATGTTTACGTGTGTGTGTCTCCAGCTGGTACACACACTCTGCAGTCTTGAGCCGTGTTGTTGTGAGCAGCCACACGTCTCTGGTGCTTCTGAGCGTGTGCGGCTGAACTGAGAGTGAAACGTGCGATCAGAACATGAACAAGTTTGCTCTGAAACAAAATGGAGTCGAAGCTTGGCGTGGAGCGGCGGGGACAGCGATGTGGACGTGTGTCCTGCGAGGCTGGGCTGCAGAGTCCTTGGAGATAAAGAGCAGACGAACCAATCGGGTGGTTGTTGCTATCCCTACGTGGGTCCTGTACAGAGTGATAAGGTGCCGGTGCTCTGAGGTGCATGAACATGTTAATATTCGCTGAGGTTATTGGAGCAGGCTGCTCTCTCTCTCACTGTGTGTGGATGGCTCTCGCCCCTGCCGGCTGCTCATTGTAATACTACTCTCTCCTCGTGACCGGAGTTACAGAACAGGCCCGCTGCAGTCATGTGAGCTGTAGTGGAGGAAGGGAGGGGGGGAGGGGGCGTCACCGTGACGTAGGCGAGTGCCAGCACCGCCTCCTCCCCTCCTCCACCTCCTCGTGCTTCTCTTCTTCTCTTTTCATACTCAAGCTTGTCATTTCCTTTTCCTGTCGCCTGTCTTAGACCTGCTCCCTGCCTGCTGCAAGCCTCTGTGTGTGCTGTTTCACTAACTCTGACTGCTCCACAGCATTTCCCCAGTTTGCTTTGAGTTCTTGATGAGCAAAGCAGCAGACGGCTCAGTGTTTGAAAGGTCAGGCTGATGCCGTCCTTCAGTGTTTCCTCCCAGCGAGCGGCGTGCAGACAGGTCGCTCTCAGCTGGAAAAACGTTCACTGCAAAATGTGATTTTCGATCAAACGGAGTCAGCTGACGTGTGCTGGGAGAGCGCAACAAGCAGCTTGTTCAGAGCTTAAATGAACTGTGGACCCCCGGGCCAGCCAGCTAACCCCAATTGCAGGGGCTGCGGGTGAGTCGGTGCTGAGCGCCATCAGGCTGCCGGCTGGATCAGGTGTGTAAAATGAGTAGCTGGCTGCAGCTGGACTCTGGGCAGGGCTGGCTCGAGGACACTCACCTTGTTTCACTGTAGCTGGTCAACGATTAGCTCGGCTCGGCGACTGTGACCTTGCAGCCACAGAGAGTCATGTGTGTCGACTGATGTCAGGAAACGGGGGGACACATAGGCAGACGTTCCCGTCTTCACTGCATGTGTCTTGAGGTCACGGGGCACTGAAGTGGCTGCACCTGTTTGTGGGCGTCGTAAAAACCGTTCTGTGCTCCTGAAATATATCCTGAAGCATGCAGAAATGTCTGAACGCGCTCAGTTTAGGGTTGGAGCAGACGTGCCCCACCAGCCTCACCGCTGTGTTTGCGCTGGGTGAGATGCTCCACTCAGACTCCAGATATTTGAAGCTCGAGGACGCGGAGCGTCAGGACGTCCTCTCAGGTATCCACTCCAACCAGCAGCACACTCTTGGCTGACCTGGTGCTGTGCAGGAAGCAGCTCAGACAGTCTCTCAGCTGAAGTTTGGACCATTCTTGGTGTGAAGGCTTTCAATTGTGTGGTTAACATCATGAAAAGGATCAGTGGCTGCTCACAGCTGAGTTTAAAAATAGGGCTGAACGATATATTGCATTTGCGATAATATCGCGACATGATCAAGTGCAATTTTCTAACCGCAAAGGCTGCGATTATACTCTGGACATGTCCTCCTCCTGAGGCCGCATTTGTAGACCGATTACGTCACAGCGACGCGCCGAAGGCTGTCCAAATTACTACCATATCCCAGAATTCATAGCGCAGCCCAGCCAAACTCCAGTTTCCAGCAATGGCGGCCGCTACTAAGTTTTAAAATTACTCATACTAATCTTTCTGGGTCACAAAATAAACTTTTAACATATTTTCAGGCGAGAAAGTAGTTGTGTAAACATCAAATATCTGCTCGGTTTATCAAGATATCCCATATTTGCAAAAGTGCTTCGACGTTTTCAGAGGCGTCTGCTACCCTCGCTCGAGGGTTACTGATGCGGCCGAGAACGGCACAACTCCCGGCACATCATTTTCAGATCACCGCGGACTTTCGCTGCTCGGGTTAAACGTAATATATAAGTCACTTAGACAACCTAAAAATGTTATTGTTGGGCTTTTTTCAGTGTTTTGTTTGTTCGTGAGTAAATCGGTTTGGCTGAGATTAAAGTTATTAGATTAGATAAAATAAAACTTTATTAATCCCCCGGGTGGGTTCCTCCTTGGTTTTCACACAGCTGACTAAACGTCAAACAGAAAACTTATTAAAGAGAAGTATGAGACAGTCGAGAATTTACACCAGTGTCTGGTTATATTTTAGATAGCAAGAAGCAGACGGCCGAGTTTATTAAACTCCACCGAGACAGCGGTGACGCTAATCAAAACTAGCCTTCTGATTAGCTAATCAGAAGGCTAGTTACGGCTAGTTAGTTAAGGCTAGTGTGGTAAAGCCACTGATTTTTTTTTATGTATATTTCTGCAATCTGCACATTGTACTGACTTTCATTTTAATGTTTACACCAGGGTTCCTTGTCAGCACTTTATGCTCAGATGTTTGTAAGCTAAAAATAAACTATTGTGTATGTTCAAATATACTGTTGTGATTGAAGAAGTTAAATAAAAATGTCAGTCATCAATTCATGCATCACCTCATGTCATCATAACAGAGGTCTGTCTTCCAGGAAAGAACAGTTTAAAATTAATGTAATATAGTATTGGCCATACTATATGATGTATTGCTTGTCTTTGTTTAATAATACAGAAGACAAAGACCTTAAAAAATAATCGCATATCGCATCGCAATCGCAATATTGGGGCAAAAAATCGCAATTAGATTATTTTCCATAATCGTTCAGCCCTATTTAAAAAGGCCCCACACACACTCTGTGAAGCACTCTGGGCCTCCTCTGGGCCCAAAGCCACATGAGAGCTGTGATGAAGCTGAAAATCGCTCTGTGCTGTTTATCGTGTTCATTTCATGGAGATTTAGCCCATTGCCACCATGCCTCTGAGTGCGTGTGTGGCGTCAGTGCACAAATAGCTGACAGGAGCAGTGATGAAGGGTGGAGATCATGAGAACCAGAGCAGGTGTGTTCCTCCTGTGATGCTCGGCCTACCTGACATAAACCACATCAGTCTGCAGGTGGACTCTGACAGAGGTGAGCTTTGAAGTTCCAGGGCAGCGATGGATGCAGGCATCACATCCAGAAGCAGACAGGATCTACATCTCTGAAGGTTTTCTCCATTTCTCCTGGCCATTCTCCTTCTTTTATCTGTCTGTGGGAGTCGTGATGTGCAGTGCTGCAGTGCAGTGTGTTCAGCTTGCAGCCCTGCAGTGACTCACCTGTCTCACACACACACACACACACACACACACACACACACACACACACACACACACACACACACACACAGCGGCAGTTTTAGATGCAACGTGTGTCCAGAAGTGATGTGTGTGTTTACCATGCTGCTAATATACACTGCAGTAACTCGGTGTGGCTATTGGAACACCTGCCAGACCGAGTTCAGGGCACAGGAAATGAGCGGTAAGTGGGCAGGTTCCGAGCCAATGAGAGCAGACCTGCTGATGGTGGTGTGGATCGTGTTTCCTGTTGTGTGTGTGTGTTGGGAATTTGGTTTCTTCCTCTCAAATCCCTCCGAGGTTCATCAGGAATCCGCCTCAGAGCCTGGCCACCTTCAACGACTGTGTGTGTGTGCATGTGTGTGTGCGCGCGCTCTGCAGGTGAGCGGTCTCTCTGTAATGAAGGATTCAGCATCACAGATGAGATTTTGGTGATTTTAATGCTGCCTGAGTGTTCAGGTGCTCTGATCCTCACGGTCATTCAGTGGTGTCACATATTCCTGCAGATAATCAGCACTGACCTTCAGATTCAGGCCGGGCGAGCGTACCTCCTCATAATGTGCCGTTTTGTGTTTCTGCTCTGGAGTAGCTGAGGCAGCGTCACCTTTAGCCCAGTTTCCATTAGAGCTGGGCGATAGAACGATAACGATATGTATCGCGATATAACTTTTACTCGATAGAGAAATTAAGCTATCGCGATAGACCTCGCCGCTCTTGTTCTCTTAAAAAAAAAAAAAAAAAAAAAAAAAAAGGTCAGCCGATCCAAATTCAGTAGCGCAGAGCCGAACCAATCACAGCCGCAGCGTCACGTCGCGTGACTTGTTACGTACAGCACAAGTGCCAAGCCGCACGTGTGTTTGTTTGGGAAGCAGCCAGCGGGTAATGGAGGAAATGAGTGTGCCGACTAGAAAAATCAACCGAGCGTGACCGAAGAGAAAACAGATGATGGTCCAATGCCGGAGATATTGTCGAACAGAAGAGCCATAGAAGCTCCGTAGTGTGAAGGTATTTCGGCTATTTCAAGTCTGACAAAAAACAGAGTAGCGTGCACTGTAAATGTGCCGAAAGCAAGTCTGGAAATACAATAAACTGGTGCATGCGTCACACTGTGCGCCACGTTATTGTTTCGGTGAAATGAATTTCTACAATACTGTTACTGTTCTACTCTCTGCAGTGTTTAAATGCTTACATATACACAGTTACTGTCCGTCTACACATACGACTCTGTTCTGCTTCTACGCCCCAGCTTTGTTTACTTTTTCCCACCGAGGCTTCTAGACTTCTGATTGGCCAACATTTCGGCACGGTTAGGAATCTAGCGCCACCTGCTGCTTTGGCATGTTCATAGCAGCGTTTTCCTTCATTTCTGCCTTTATGTGTGGACGGGATTATTTTTTAAAACGAAAACGGAAAATCTCCGTTTTCAAAAATACCCGTGTACGTGTGGACGTAGCCTCAGTCTCTGACTGGAAGCGCTAATTCGTCATTCGGCTTTTGTCAGACTAAAGTAACTGTTACAACTGTTTGAAAAGCTAAGCTATACAACAAGGAGAGATTGAGAATTCCCTTTTAGTTCTCAGTTTATTTGATATTGACAAAAGTTAGTCAGTTTTGTCTGTTCTTCTGTAAAACAAACTAAGATTTATTTGTAGAATTAATACTTTGTTTCTAAGTGGAATTGACAATTTAGTCTGTTTCGTTTGTTCTATTTTGAAACTTAGACGCTTTAGCGGCTGCCTTTTGTGTAGTTTGCAATATTTGCCTTTATTTATCTGAAAAAGTCTCATGTTCCTTAAGTACATCTACCCTGTTGAACTTATTATGGGAAATAAATATTTAAATCAAAACAAGCTGCTGATTATTTCACATTTTACTTGTGAGCAACGGCACATTTAAATCTTACAAATATAGTTATTTGGCTTATATCGTGATGGATATCGTTATCGCCTGAAATGAAAAAAACATATCGTGATATGAAAAAATCTCATATCGCCCAGCTCTAGTTTCCATAAACGGGGCTAGCAGAGGCTTACTGACCTCACAGCTGCTCAGAGCTTCTTCTTTAACCACTTGAGTCCGCTGTCTTCGTGCGCATCGTTTTCCTCCTGAAGCTGTGGCTGAGAGCCGTTGGTCGTGCTGTGGGTTGCTTTGGTCACTTTGAGCTCTCCGGAGGATCTCGTAGTGGAATAAATGTGTCAGCAATCCTCTCTCACATGCACATGTTCAGCGTGTAAATCTGTTCATTGGGGCCAGGTTCCAGGTTGTTGCTTTAATGCAGATGATCTGCCTTACAGGCTGTGCCATAGCTCACACTTTTCTCAGCTTTTCTGTTTTTCTGGCTCCTTCAGAGCTTCAGCTCACATCACTCCATTTAAATCATCACAAGCCATCAAAACAGTAACCACGGGACTGAAGCAGGTCAAGCAGGGATGTCCTTTGGTACTGGAGCTTGGCTTCACTCTGTCACTTCAGAGTCAGCTGATGCTGAGTGTAACCGTGAATGAGGCGAGCTGAATTATGGGCACACAGGACCCTGGTGTCATTATGAGGTTTGAGCGGGGCAGGTTTGCAGGTCTTTGGCTGTGAAGTTGTGTGCTTGTGGTGGCGGCGGGGGTCCGTCCTGCGGCGTGCAGAGAGGAAGAAGATGCTCCGCAGCTGTTCGTTGGTTCTGTGAGCCGTGCGCTGTGCGGTCCACAATCAGCCTGATGAGGATCTGATTGTGGTGTTGTGGTCCTTACTTAATGCCAGGAACAGGACGTTTCCTGTGGTAAAGTAAGGCGTGCGTATGTCTTTCCTCGTAAAATCAGAGGTTTTTTCCTAAATTTTCCTGAGCGTGGATGCTTCCACATGAACGTCCTTATCTAACCTGTACAGGTGATTTGTATTCTTCCCAGGGACTCGGTGTCGGGATTGATATTGTCAACATGAGTGTGAGGCTGGTTTTCTTTGTGCACCTGCTCCTGCTGTGGCTTTGTGTAGCAGGCTGATAGGAAGGTGAAGCAGAGGGAATCCAGCCTCCAGCTCAGGGCTGCGGAGGGAAACATGGAGGACCGGAGGTCGCAGAGTTCACCGCCTGCCCTACTTCCTTCAACTTCTCTGTGTCTCTTACCTGATTTATCACGGCCGAGGCCTGTCTGTTTTTAAAATGAAGGCAGTTAGGTGACGAGAACAGTGTGAAGCCTGCCGTCTGTACAGGAGGAAGCATGTGACACATTTAGGAAACAGATTCTGCTGCCGGGCCGAGTGGACCTTCATGCAGCGTGAGCACTGCAGAGGCTTTGACGATGCTTGGGTTTGGGTTTGAGCTCAGACTTGTGGTGGGTGAGGCTCTGTCTGTGAAATGTGTCTGCTGCTGATCGGCGAGGCCTGGGCGCCTGCCTCTCTCTCTCTCTCTCTCGTTGTCACGCTGCCAATGTTTTGGCTGGGCTGGCGTCGACTCGGAGGTATGGAGCTGTAAAGATGTCTGCGATGGGAGGACACAAACATCAGCTGCACCCTGGTACCCGAGTGTCGCGCCGTCCTGTAATCCAGCAGGATTACTGGCTGAGATTACAACAACAGGTCTTCTCCTTAGTTCAAGCATCACCGTGCTTGTACTTTCACACACATGTGCATGCGATTATAGGACGAGAAGGCCTTGCGAGCATCAGAGAAGAAGAGTAGAGGGCGAGCCGCTTTGTGTGATAAAAAGTACGTCTCTGTGAAACCCCGGGCTTCAAACACTGTATTCATACCTGAGCCAACGTGTCATCGGACGTATGATCAGCGCTTCTTTAATTCTGAGCGTCTGGACCGAGTTAAAGCTGCACCTCCTCGCCGTCACTCGTGTCGTAGTGCTCGCAGTAATAACTTTCGGCACTTCTGGACTAGCCTTGGCACATCTTTTCCCAGCCGGCGGCAGCTGCGTATGATAGGAAGTTTCAAGTATTCTGTGCCGAGGCGTACCACAGGGCATGCCACAATCTCACCTGTACACACCTGTATTCATACCTGTGCGAGGCAGCCTGTCATACGCTCTCCTTGTAGCAGAGGACATTCAGGGCGCACGGCAGCGTTCAGCTCCGTTCAATCACACGTGTCTGCATCCAGTGCTCGCTCACTCCTCACTGAACCACGCTGTAGCACCGGCACCACCCAGCAGCTGCTCCACCTTACTGAACCTTCTCATGGGATAAAAGTCACCTCACTGCTGCTAACAAGTACCTACAAAATACTGCAGTAGTTCTGCAGCGGCATAGTATAAATATAATACTATACTGCAGCACACGAAGTACAACTGATACAAGTTGTGGCAACTGAAACAAGTACTGGCAACGGTATAGTAAACAGCAAGAGCAAGAGTACTCCACTGAGTAGTAGAAGCTTTAGAAGCTGTTTTCTAGTAGTAGTAAATGGTGAATGGCCTGTATTTGTATAGCGCTTTACTAGTCACTAAGGACCCCAAAG
>NW_005187509.1:1032142-1041949 GCF_000239375.1 Pundamilia nyererei
CATGCAGTGCTGCCATCTTCTGTTTCAGTCCGTTATTACACTCTTAAATCCTACTACTTATTCCTGCGTCTTTTGTGATCTTACAAAGCTTCAAACGACGCGTCGACTATTAAATCAGTCGTTGACGATTTTGATAGTCGACTAATCGTGGTAATTGTAGTAATTGTAAGCAGGAGGCTGATAGTACTGTGACTAGTAGTAGTATTTGTAGTAATAATCATCTGACTGATAAGCAGATTTGATGGTTTTATGAGCTAAGCACACACAGTTTATAGTATCAACAGAAGGACGGCTGGGCCCTCTATCTGTGTGTGTATGTGTGTGTGTGTGTGACAACTCTCAAGGGCACTGGTGTAAACGAGAGAAAAGGTTAAAGGAAATTTCCATGCCATGGTGTAAACGAGCACGGAGAGAGAGCTCACACACAAGCACACACACACGCTTGCATGGCATATAGCCGTAGTAACCATGTGCCAGGGGAAGGCGTGCTCAGGCTGATGTGAACATGCACACTGTTTATCAGCTCAGTTACTGAGGAACTCAAGCCATCACAGTCAGCACACAGATATGGTTCAGTACACACACACGCACTTTGGTGCCTTTTATCCAAGAAGAAAACAACAATTAAAAATAACTATAAAAGGACTAGGTTTTAAAGTAGAGTAATAGAGAGGAGTGTGTGTGTACGTGTGTGTGTGTGTTATAAATACGTTTGGTGCGACAGATGCGTGTCCTTGCTGTCACCTCACAGGACAGATATCGGCCTCATTCAGAGCCGTCAGCTCGACTTCCTGTGAGTACGACCTCACAGATGCCGGCTAGCCGCCCGATGCAGGAACTCATCACGAACTAGAAACGCGGCGCTCTGGCAGTCCAGATGTGATGCAACTGTGACGCAGTCTCACCATAGTGTGATGTAACATAATAGGTCATAAACACCCACTGCTTTCACTGAAGGGCTCAGGACAGTGATGGAAACTTTAGGTGTGTGTGTGTGTGTGTGTGTGTGTGTGTGTGTGTGTGTGTGTGTGTGTGTGTGTGTGTGGGTTGTAAGTGAGCAGGCTCTTACCTGCATGCGGCAAGGAGAGAGAGAGTAGGGTGAGGCCTTCAGTGTTCTTTGGGATGCAAAGACACACATGCGTATACACACACACACACACACACACACAACGTTAGCATGCGTGTGTAACGTGTGAGCACATGCTCCCAGTAAAACAGGATTGTTTTCCACAGGGAAACGTTCCAGTCTCTTCTCCTTCGTACTTCATGTTCTGCTCACATTTGTACCCCAACATGCTCCCTCCTTTCCTAACTAACCTCCTCACCACTCCTCCCTCCCTGCCTCTCTCACTGACCCACTTCCTGAACGCTGCTCAGGCTTGCGTGACCGCAGAGCTCAGTACTCCAGTGCTATGTTACACACACACACACTGCAGTGAGGAGTGAGGAGCAGCTGACTCAGTAACAGCTGTCACTGATCGTGATCAAAATCAATAAAGTATCGGTAACATGTGTAAGTGATTTTATTACATGTTTATATTGAGAGTTTGTGGTGACATCATTACTGCTACAGTGTTACAGTTGGCACATACAAACCAGCACCACGCCAACGCTGTCTGTACCTGAAACCTTTGTGAGTCTTGCACAATCAGGCGGGCGTGCTATTGGCACAAGCCTGGTTATTGGTATGAAGCAATGGAGTAATGGGCCACATTCCTGTTTGTCCGAATATGTGTCGAAACACGCGTGAGCGAGTAGCTGTGCGTGTCTTCGTGTCCTGAGTTTACTCAGCTGGGTTTACCTGAGCCAGGCTATGATCAAGTGGTGATCAGAGTTTGGAGGCTGATTTTATTTTTGGATTTGTGCAGCCAGAAACTGAAACATGCACATTATTACTCCTGTGAGAACGCCGTTAGCCTCCTGATCTAAAAACACATAAATCAGTCACACTGGGCTAAATCTCATCCTCTTGTTTTGAATGAAATCATACATATATCACCATGGTGACCGTGGGAGTTGGACATAAAGCTGAGTGTGTGTGTGTGTGTGTGTGTGTGTGTGTGTGTGTGTGTGTGTGTGTGTGTGTGTGTGTGGTGATGATGGTGATCATTCGTCCTGATGCCGAATGGGGCGGGTCAGCCCATCGGGCTCTCGGTGGTGATTGGCTGGTGCACGTGAATAAACGTGATCTGATTGACTAACTAATAATTTGAAGTTTAGCAGAAACGAAACGAAGCATCACGCAACTTCACAGTGAACGCTCGTCCTGACACTGATCACCTGGACTTCTGGAGCGCAAGTGGAGCAGGGCGGGCCGGGGCCTCCTGGGTGGAGCTGTCTTTCATTATTTCCTCTCTTTCCTGTATACCACTTCCACACACACTCTCTTACCATGACACATACGTGTGTGTGTGTGATGGATGTTTAGTCAATCAAATGTGGGCTTTAGCTTGACTATATGCGCTCAAAAGCACTCAAATTTATTGCACGCTCTGTCTGCTCGTTACTGGGACACCAGAGCTGCAGGAAGGCCTGCTGCCGAGCGGGTCCCATATTTAATCATTTGACCTGGTTAGTCCACAGGCTCTGCAGCACTTCTGTTTAACACGGATCGATGAGTGGGTGCTGGAGTACTGGTCTGGCCCAGTCTGGCTCTCTGCTGTTTTATACCGCGGTCAGAGCCGGCCTTCCTGCTCTCTTTGTGGCGTGTGTGTGTTTGGATGTTGTTATTCCCATACTGCGTGATAACGTAGCGCACCGCCTCCACCCTGTGTGTTTGTGTGTGTTCTGGTGCAATCAAAAAGCAGCGGCCGTGGTCCGGGTCTTTATTCAGTGTGTGAACTCCTCGGAAACCATCGGAGAAAAGCCTTCTGGAGTTTTCTGTGCTCGCCCTGCTCGCTGGCGGTGTGCCTCCTCGATTGTAGCCACCAGCGCACCAGAACCTCCACTCGTACAGATTTTAGCTTTCTTGGAAACTGCCCTCGCCTTCATTTAAGGTCTCCTGCAGAAGTCCTTTCAAATCCAGGGTCTGTTTCTGCATGGCTGCCTGCACGTTAGTATGCAGAGCATACAGCAGCAGCATACAGAGCTCTGAGGTGATGTAATGCTCTCTTTGGCAGCCATGTTGGAGCCGGTGAAGTGCTGGATGTGTCCGACTGAGGTCGAGGAAGCACTGTTGGGGGGGTATGCAATGACTCCAGGTGGCATAGATGGCGCTGAGCTGTAGCTTAGGTGGAACCTCAGTCGTTTCTCTGTTAAAAACTCTGTGATAGACTGCAGGGGGTCACAGTGTGGAGTGGGATGTTTAAACAGCTGCAGAGAAAAGTGCAGGTATTCCGGATGATTCCAGATTCTGGGAAGTTAGCGACACGGCCCTGAAGTTCTCTCTGAACTCTGAGGTAACACAGCAACTCGCCAGCTGTCAATCAATCCCTGCATTAGTACTAGGAGTACCTACTGCAGTACTGCAGTAAGTACTCCTGCTGTGTATGATTGACTGGAGGCAGATCTGCTCCCGTACTCTGGTACAGAGACTGCAGGGATGACTAACGCTTGCATAAGAACATCCTACACACACTCACACACTGACACACAAACACACACTCACACATCAAACACCCACAAATGTGCAAATTCACAGAGTGACATGCCGCACAGCCACAGTCCATCCCACCGGGTGAAAGTGTGCGTTTCCGCAGGTGACGGTGAGATTTATATGTGTGTGTACATAAAACAGAGGAATCAGGGTAGTGTAGTAATAGTGTGAGCTGGTGCCGTGAAAGTCGCTCTGACACTATGAACAACACACACACACACACACACACACACACACACACACACACACACAGAGGTAGCTCTGAAAGTGCTGCAGTAAATAAATTCATATTTAAATTCATATTTAAATATAATACACTTCTTCAACACACACACGCTGGACAGGTGTGTGTGTTTGTGTGTGTGTGAAGGCCAGGTGACGGGTGTCTGAAGACACTGACAGTCTGTTTTCCACAGTGTCTGTTTGAGTCATGAATAATTTTCCCGAATATGAACAATGCAATCTCTGTTGCACAAGCAGCTCATTAGTGATGTCAGTAACCATGACATCACCCTTTGGTTTGTGACGTCTCCTTTTGCAGCTTTGATTTGAGCTTTTTGGACACCATGATGTTTCTTTTTTAAGAGACCACATTTGAATGAGAGTTATCCGATAACACGAACACAGTCTTTAGGTCAGGTGAAGCCTGGCATGACAGCTAGCAGCTACAGCTGCCTGCATCGCCATCCGCCTGTCAGTCAAAGAGGCCATGCCCCTAATACTTGAAACGCATACAGCCGTTATAAATAGGGAAATTATCTATACAGGCTAAAACCCTCTGTGTCCGGCTGTAAACATGTTTATTTTAACGTGGTAGTCTGTGGGACTGACTCACTGCTGCCTCTGCTGGACACCCGAGGAACTGCAGTGGTTGGTGCTCCTGGTTTAGAAGGTTGTTGAAGAAGAGTATTATATTTAAATATGAATTTAATTCTGCAGTGAAAAGAAAAAATCTAATGATCATTTTAACGTCTCGGTGTATGCTGCTGTTGTGTGCATCCTGCTGGGATCATTAAAGCTTCATATTTATTCTCTCCTACTTTAATTGAATCTGTAGTTTACCTGTCGAAGGATTAAAAATACTTGTTTCATAACAGCAGAACCGGTAGAGGAGATGTGACAGGAACAGATGCAGAAAAAAAAAGATCTCTGTGTGTGTGTGTGTGTGTGTGTGTGTGTGTGTGTGTGTGTGTGTGTGTGTGTGTGTGTGTGTGTCAGACACAGAGAGGAAGCAGATCTTTTGATGGGACAGCTGGGAAGTTCAAAGCTCTGCAGCTTTACGCCTGATGATGAGCACACATGTACACACTAACACTTTCTGCTTTCTGTGCTTGGTACAGCTGCAGTGACACACACACACACACACACACACACACACACACACACACACACACACACACTTGTTGGGTTAGCCTCATAGAAGCAGGTTCACCTTTGCAGAGCCGAATTTAGAGATAAACCAGGTCAAAGGTCACAGAAAGTCTGTCTTTGGTTCTCTCTTTCTTTTCTACCGTATATGGCTTTGCTGCTGCTGCTGCTGCTGTTGCATGAGACCCTCCGTCACGTGCACCGTGCAACACACCACACACACACAGGTCACAAACCAGCTTCTCTCACACACTCTGATTCTCGTTCATAACGGAAGTTATGGATGGAGGGAAGCTGTAGTGTTAGTATGGACACTGACTGATGTGCCCGTTAACAGCGTTAAACCTTCACCAGTGGCTGATGGGTCCATGGTTAGGGTTAGGCAGGAACAAGGTCAAAGGTCGAAGCCCTGTACCTTATGTGTGTGTGTGTGTGTGCTGAGTCAACATTAAAGCAGCGGTACGTTAATGCTTAGCTCTGTTTTTATTTTTCCTCTCTTTGCATTTCACCGTGCACGTGATGCTACATGTACACGCTCCTGACAGTGACGGATGGAGCTCACTGCAGAGCCACATCTGCTGCTATGTTACACACACATACATACACACACACACACACACACACACACACACACAGCCTATTTATAGCTGAGCTCTTGCATGTGTGTGATTGTCTCTCTGTTCTATTTCAGCGTGGGAGCACTTGGCATGCACAAAAGACGTGCCTGAAAAGCGGTGGTTGTTTTCGTGCTTGCGAGGTCACTGTCTGACCTACGTGCGTGTGTGTGCAAGAGCGATCTTATGAAACCCGATCAAAGGTGAAAAAGGTAAAGCAGTAGCACCAGACAAATGGTCTTTCACTTTTGTGTTGCACAACAGCATCACCGTTGCACAGTGATTGTGTGAGCTGGAGGCAGAGCCAGAGGCTGTGATTGGCTGATGTGTAAATCCAGTCTGAATTTTCTGAAGTCAGTGTTTTAGTGTGGACGCAGTGAGCGCTGACCGTCATACACGTATTCATGTTGTTGCTGATCTCTGAGTGGAAGCTTGTTCCTGGCTGCTTGGTGCAGATGAGCTCTTGAAGGAGAATATGCCAGCAGCTCAACCGGCTTCAGCTCCGCAGTGGAAAGTAGAATTAAGCATTCATGAAGGTACAGTGGGTTAGGGTTAAGTGGACTGGCAGTCTGTAACCCCACAACCGCTCAGCATGAGAAGGACACATAGAGCTGCTGCATCATCCACATCAGTGACTGTAAACACAGCTCCTCCATCACTCTGCACTTACAGTTTGGGTTGTCTGTGGGCGGAGCAATCTTCTTTTAATTAACTGTAATCACCTGCTCATGGACATGCAAGATGGCTTGGAGCCCCTCCCACCAGGTGAGGCGTGTACACCTGCTGCTCAGACGTATGTGAGGATGCAGAACACAAGTAAAGATTACACAGGAACAGATTTGAGCACCAGTCAGCTGAGTTCTCCCAACGGCACTCAGAAAAGGAGGCCGAGCTTTTTGTTGGCGCAACTGTGCATAGAATTTGAGAGTTTGGGGTGAGAGAAGTCATTGGACATATTATGATAAAAAGATTTTATTACCATTACTTTTTTGTGGGTGGCTGTAGCTCAGGAGGTCGAGGAGTCCAATTAGAAGGTCTGAGAGATACTGGACCGTGATCCGAGTGTGAATGTTGGAAAGCACATCTGTGAGGGTCTGTGTGAGTCTGTGTTGGTCTGTGTGAGTCTGGCTGCAGTAACAGGGACTGTGTGGCTCTTTCTAATACTGTGTAGCGCTGTCTCAGTCTGGTCTGTGATTGGCTGAAGTATTAACTGAAAACTGAAGTAAATCGTTTCAAAACCAGCTGTCAGGACAGGTGAGGTCACGAGCTGCTTTGCTGTTGATGGCGGTCTATAAATAAAAGACGGGCACAGAGAGCCTTCAGCTGACTCCAGGCCCTCTGACATGCTCAGTGAAGTCTGCTACACCTGCGGGTGGTGCAGGGGAAGGCTGCATGCTGTATTTATAGCTGCACTGTTTCCATGCTAAGCTCTTACATGTTTTACTGCATAGCAGCACACGCTGCATCCACTGACAGCATGTCCTTCAGGCAAAGAGCTCACTGACCTTCATGACTGCTGCATATCAGCAGAATGGACAGCTGAGGGGTGGAGGTGGGGGTTACTCTGGGGAAAGGGCACCACAGCTGAAACGAGTGGGGAGAGGAGCGGGAGGAAGTAAGGCCACAGGAGAGGAAAGGAAGGTTAGAAGGAGAGAGACAGAGAGAAAGAGGAACTCTGCTTTTAATTCTGTAGAGAGCAGTGAAGGTCTGCCTCAGTGCACACACACACGCACACACACAGTAGTTTTTTGTTCGTCTTCATCACTTCGGCCGCTTCCTTGGAGACGATTCACAGATTTGAAAGCGAGGGGAGATAATTAATAGTGCTTATGCGTGTGTGTTTGTGTGTGTGTGTGTGTGTGGCGACCAACTCTGCAACACTGACCGTCTCTAAGGAGACGCAGAAGGCGAGAGAAGCAGCCAATATGGCGTAGTAAACCCAAGAAGTGTCCCCCTCTCTCTGTGTGTGTGTGTGTGTGTGTGTGTGTGTGTGTGTGTGTGTGTGTGTACCTGTACCTGCTCGTTTGTTTCCTAGCAGCTCTGTGTTTGACCCAGGTGCGTCTAATTCATCCTTCCTTTGGTTCCTTCCCTGCTCACAGCTCATGTTGATGTTACCTTTGCTTCTCCAGTTTTCCTTCATTCTGCCTCTGATTATCTGCTGTTCTTCTCTTTCTTTCATCCATCATTCTGTTGGCACCCTTTTTACTTACCTTTCCTTCTTCCTGTCCTTGCTTCCTTCTGTCCTCGACTGTATGTGGACAGAGTGAGCACAATGGTGTTACAGGCCGAGAATGACCCCATCCTCCCATCCTTCCTCTTCCACTTCAGGGGGTGGTTTGGTTGGAGCCTTTGTGAACTGTCATTGGCAGAGAGGCGGGGCACCTGGACAGGTTGCAGGTCTGTCACAAGGTTAACACATAGAGACACGATTCACACGGACTCCCACAGCCAATTAGAAGTCTCCATTTGACCTTATGAGCATGTGTTTGGACTGTGTGAGGAGGCCGGTGGGTTTGAAATCAGGACCTCTTTCCTGTGAGGTGACAGGGCCAGCCTCTGCATTAGAGCTGCCACAAACGATTATTTTGATAGTCGACTAGTCACCGATTATTTTTGTGATTAGTCGACTAATCAGATCATCATCCATTGGACGTAAAACGTACAGCTTATTGCACCAGCAGCATCTGCTCTTATATAACTATCATTAGCTTTTAGCTTTAAGTGTTTAAGGTCTGTGCTAACTAAAAATAAAGACAAGATGATAGTTTATTAAATTTTAATGAAGTTTGCAGATTGTTTCGGTGGAGTTTAATAAACTCAGCCGTCTGCTCCTTGCTATCTAAAATATAACAGGACACCGGAGTATATTCTCGAGCATCTCACAGTTCTGATAATCAGCTGTCTGCTTGACGTTTGTTCAGCTGTGTAAAAACTATAACTTTAATCGCAGCCAAACCGATTTACTCAGGAACAAATAAAATATGGAAAAAAGCCAAACAATAACATTTTAAGTTATCTAAGTGACTTATATATCATGTTTAACCTGAGTAGCGAAAGACGGCGGTGGGTTTGAAAACGATTTGCCGGGAGTCCGGTGTTCTCACGGCTCTAGTTAGCCTTGCCCCTGCCTAGCTAACGAGCTAGTGGGTAACAGACGTCTCCGAAAACGTCGGAGCGCTTTTGAAAATATGCGGTGTCTTGATAAACTGAGCAGATATTTGAAGTTTACACAGCTACATTCTCGTCTGAAAATATGTTAAATGTTTATTTTGCGATCCAGAAAGAATAATAAGAGTAATATTAAAACTAACTAGCTGCCGCCATTGTGGGAAACTGAGCTGGGCCGCGCTATGAATTCTGGGACACAGTTTCTTCTTCTTCGGGGTTTAATGGCAGCTGGCATCCTTGTACATGCAGTGCTGCCATCTTCTGTTTCAGTGCATTATACACTCTTAAATCCTGCCACTTATTCCTGCGTCTTTTACGCTCTTACAAAGCTTCAAATGACGCGTCGACTATTAAATCAGTCGTCGACGATTTTGATAGTCGACGTAATCGTGACTAGTCGACTAATCGTGGCAGCCCCACTCTGCACCACCATGGCGCCAGCTTTCGTTCAGCTCAGCTTCACACATGAACTCAGTGATTCTCGGGTGGAGGCTGCTGCGGCACATGGCTGCCCCTCCCTTAGCCTGCTTCAGCTGGATGTTTCTTCCTGTTAAAAGGGAGTTTTTCCTTTCCAATGCCGCCAATTGCCTGGTGATATGATTATTAAGACTGCTGGGTCTGGGTCTAACCCTAACCCCTACAGTATGAAGAGGCTCGAGCCTGCAAGTGCTGAATAAATACACCTAGACAGGTGAGAATAATTAGCAGAACGCAACGATCGAGGATCGTTTCCTTTATATTTGTTGTGATGTGCCGAGACAAACGGTGTCTTCCCAGCCATCTGATTTGAGGCCGTGGTTTCAGACTTTACGGATTTCCTTTGAGCTTCACCTAAAGACGATTCCTTCCTGCTCTTTATGAAGCGTTCCAAACATTTTTCCCTCTTGGATCTTTGTGTGTTTTTGGTTAAACAAAAGCACAAAAGGCTCCAGACTCACAACAGCACACATTAGCTTTGCTGCCTCCAGGTAACCGGCCTGCTTTATCTTGAGAAATGCAGCCATTTACTCATCAAACAGCCGACTTCTGCTTTAGCTGTCACTGTGTGTGTGTGTGTGTGTG
>NW_005187509.1:1041969-1043414 GCF_000239375.1 Pundamilia nyererei
GGTTGAATGAAGCTTTGTGTTGGCGGCCGGCCAGCGGTGGGAATTACAGGTTATTTGTCAGAATAATGTTGTTGGCTGACTGCAGGAGTGTGTGAAGCCCCGTGGCTTTGGATGGTATATTTGGAGCTTTGGTAATTATGAGTGTGAGTGTGTGTGTGTGTGTGTGTGTTTACATGACAGTGGCAGAAAGATGGACGTGCATGATGAATGTTGTCAGCTCTGGGTTTGCAACAGATCGTCTGCTCCTGAAAGGTGAAAGGTCATCACTATGAAGCGGACTGACCCTGTGTGTGTGTGCGTGTGTGTGAACATTACGTTACCACACACTTAGAGTCACCACCCCCCCACACACACACACACACACACACACACACACACACACACACACACACACCCTTTTTTGGTGTTAAAGCTGCAAATCTCTCACCTCACCCAAACAAGGTCTGGTCTGGGTATAATCCTGTCGTACTGACGGGTAGATGCATTCTGGGATATCGGTAAAGGACAGGGCCTGCACAGAGGTGATAGCTGCAGATCGCTCCCATTAGCTCAGTTTGGTCGTATTTGTTAAATCAGATTTGGAAGCCAGGCTGAGTTTAAACCTGATCTCAGTGGGTCATATGATGAGTGCGGAAGATCTTGTGGTGTTTGTGAGGCAGACTGAGAAAGGGAACTGGAATCCTTACATTACACTGGCTTCACTGGTCTGTAACCCAAGATATAAATTACCCAGATTCTGAGGAGGTTTGAGCCCTGACACTGCAGCTGCGACGCTCTAAGAATTAGGGCTGCACAATTAATCGTTAGAAAATTGCGATCTCAATTCCTACTTTTGTGTGATCTCATTTCCAAATGACAACGATTTTAAGAAAAAAGAAAAAAAGATGACGATTGTACGGCATTTTGATCGGGGACATAATCTGCATGAAAACAAGCGCTCACTCTTCCTGCTCAGCAAATGACAAGGGCGGAGCCTTATACCACGTGATACAGAAGCCGGCTGGCAAAGAAAAAACTACGGAGAGCACGTGAGAGATGACGAAGCTGTAAAGGCCAAGAAAGTGACACCGTCTTAATGATGCAGCGTGATTACTCTGGATTTCCTCTCTTGTGTAGTGCGAGTTGGTCCTGATTGGTCGGTGGCACCACATTTACAACATTTAAAGTCTGAATCCACCAAACAGAGTCTGAGTCAGTGATATTCAGGTCCAGCTTCTGCCAGCCAATCACGCGGCTTGCTGAGAGCAATGTTGCTGGGAAAAGTCACTGATTTGTTGTTGCCTTGTGAGCAGATGGCTCGGCCGTCTGTCTCCAAGTTAGCAGGATACAGATGATATGAGTCAGCTAACGCGCGCACACACACACACACACACACACACACACACACACACACACACACACACACACACACACACACACACACACACACACTCTCTGTGGGGACT
>NW_005187509.1:1044126-1053656 GCF_000239375.1 Pundamilia nyererei
TCTGCAGTGAGAGTCTGACATGTTTACTTCCGGGACTTTGTAGCCATTGGTTGCAAGTTTATTACAACTTTACATAATTCCATAATTGGCCGAGTGTGACTGGGCTGGCTCGTCGTTGCCCTCTATGCCGTGATATGGATGCGCGTAGAGGTGTGCGGGGAGGAAGGGGTCAGGTGAGCTTCAGTAGGGATCAGGTCACATGGTACATGGATGAGGTCACTGTCAACCTGTGTTTCTGTTTCTCCACATAGGGTTCCTGATTGGAGGGATCAGCTGGCTGATGGCTGAAGAACGCTGAGCTTTCCGTGATGCGTGCAAATATAACACACTTATTCTATGTGCGTGAAACCTGCTGGATCATCTTTACGGTGTGAGAAGCACACTGCAGAATCAGCAGCTGTGCAGCTTAGCATGTGTCACATCTGCACTGTTTTGAAATGGTGTGTGTGAAAGGCTGGAAGGCCTTTTGTTTTGCTCAGGGCATGTCCGCTGCTGGGATCGAACCTGCGACCTTTCTGTTAGACGTGGAGTGGGCTCAGAGGCAGTGGGAGGCGTGTGGAGCAGCCCCAGGCCTTTTTCTGTCTGTGTGTTTTTATTTACTGTCTAGTATGTGCCGCTCTTTGGCACAGCTGTTTCTCACTGTGCCCTTTTTAACCCCACAACACCAGCGCCCCAACACACACACACACACACACCAACAGTCCAGGATAAAGGTCAGAGTGCCCCCCGTCCAAGCTGCTAGAGTTACAAAACAAATTGTGGGGTGGCCTGGCGAGGAGGGGTGGAGGATACAGTGACAGCCCCATACTTCACACACGCCCACACATGCGGACAAACAGACACACACCAAGGATAAAGTGACACTGGAACATTGAACTTTGAACCTTTTCTCCCAAGAGCTGCTCACCTCCTCCTTTTCTTCCTTCAGTTTTATGTCTGTAGGTGTCTATGGGTGTGTGGGTGTCTATGGGGGTGCATGGGTTTCTGTGATGGAGAAGGCAGGAGGCTCTGCTGATGTTTGCAGGTCTGCCTGCGTCTCTCTCACTGCATTAGAGCTGCTCCCTGAGGAGAGAGGGGAGAGATGGATGACGAGCGTGGCTGCAAAAATAACTTCCATATTTAGACTCGGAGAGGAGAGATCAGGAGCGGCGTGGGTTTCAGGGCTGCTTGGAGAGCTGAGGCATCCTCGGGAAAGCTGCTGGTCCTGATCCATCTGTAGTTTCAGGGATGTCAGTGGAATGAGCGCCTGCGAATCGGTCCTCTGTGGAACTGATGTTTGCACGTGAGCTCTGATAATTGATGCTTATGGCTGGTTTGGGACGATGCCGCTTTTTGCTCTTGGCTGCACTCTGACCTTTCAGCCACGTGCCCCGATCCTCCTAAGGTTTAAAAATCTTAGATGAAGTATTCAAATCATCGTCTTTTACAGCGTGTCTGTCTGCCACTTAACATGTTTATGGGTGATCCACAGCTCTGTGGGTTTTACTGGGTGGGTGGCTGTAGCTCAGGTGGCAGAGCAGGTCAGCCACTAATCAGAAGGTCGGTGGTTCGATCCCAGGCTGCCTCCTGGCTGCATGCCAAATATCCTTGGGCAAGATACTAACCCCATGTTTGCCTACTGGTGGTGGTCAGAGGGCCCGGTGGCGCCTGTGTCCGGCAGCCTCGCCTCTGTCAGTGCGCCCCAGGGCAGCTGTGGCTACAATGTAGCTTGCCATTGCCAGTGTGTGAATGTGTGTGTGTGAATGGGTGAATGACTGAATGTAGTGTAAAGCGCTTTGGGGTCCTATGGACTAGAAAAGCGCTATACAAATGCAGGCCATTTACCATTTACTGTGTTGATGGTGAAACTCGGGGGTCACTGGGTGATTAAGCTTTCTTTAATGTGAGCGGATCGTTGGGTCTCAGGAGCAGGTGCGTCAACACATATTAGACAGAAACTGGCTTCATTAGTCAGCATCTGGAACGAGTTGAGAGTGGTAAAGGTGACTAGTGGCCGCGGTCTTGGAAAGAAGCTGATTGATTATTTGTTGTTGATCGATGGGATGTATTTGGCTCATGGGCAGCTGTTAGTCTGTTTGTGTCAGAGTGAAATGTACAGAAAGGTACTCCATCATATCTTAATTTTGCCGTCGCATTGTGATTCAGCCTGGGTAAAAAGGTCCCATTGTTGCATTCAGGTGCTTTCAGGAAAGCAGGAAAAAAGATTCATCCTCCATGTTGCCATCTCCTCCGCCTCAGCTGCCCTTCTCGCACCATTAAGGAGTCGTGACTCTGTAGATGCAGGGAAGCATCGACTGAGAGGGAGGGGCGGGGTGTGTCGTGATGCTCGGCTTCACCTTTCTGCTCTGCTACAGCGAGACAAGGTGGAGGCAATGGAGGGGTGGGGATCTGTGGGTGGTTGAGGAGAAGTGAAAGAGCACAGAAACAGAGTGAGGGGAAAGGATGATGGAAAGAGGATGCGCACGCACACATACTGCACACACACAAACAGAAGGAGGAATTTAAAAGCTTGAATTCGTTTGACCCCTTGATGAGCTGGCTGCACTCACACCTGTGTGTGTGTGTGTGTGTGTGTGATTGAAGGGGAGGCAGAGGTGTTGTCTGTATGATCAGTGCTTGTGTGCCATGATGTTTCTGATGCTCCTGAAGCTTTCACTGCTGTCTGTCCTCCTGCAGATCACACACTCAAACACACACACTTCCTACGAGTATCAGAACGACCTTGAGAAAGCAGCCGTGTGTGTGTGTGTGTGCGCGTATGTGAGAGATGTCCAGCAGTGATAAGATTTTTCTATTAGTTACACACGACACGTTCCATTAGAAGAGAAGTGAGAGTGCCCTGCAGACGAACTCTGGATCACTGGTGTGTGTGTGTGTGTGTGTGTGTGTGTGTGTGTGTGTGTGTGTGTGTGTGTGTGTGTGTGTGTGTGTGTGTGTGTGTGTGTACTGCGCGCACAGTAGGTGTTGTTAACTGACCAAGAACTGATGCAGCTCCACACTGTAACCTGCAGCCTGCAGAAACACACACACACACACAGATTTGTTTATGTTTGTACGAGTGCAAACAGGATGTGATTAGGCGTGTAATTAGCTTTGAGTGTTCACGGTTTCATGAGGTTTACACGTCTGAGCTGCGCTACAGACACACACTACAGACGGGTGCAGGTTGAATTTGGTTCTGGACTCAGATGCATGTGCTGTGGCCGCTCCTGTTATTGACCGTGCCAGGAAGTAAAGGCTGATCGATTGGCTGTTGTGATTGATTGACAAGCAGATAAAGAAGTCCAGAGTGCGTGGATGTCACGGTAGCAGAGGGCAGCAGGGCCTGCAAGCCTCTAGCTCGTTACTTCACCTTCTCCGCCCTCAGCCTGCTCCTTGAGCTCGCCACCTTCCTGTCTGTGGTGTTTTAGGGTCAGGAAAGTGATGCCTTACACCTCTGTGAGTTTGAGTCCACCTGTAGGGGCTTTGTGTGCAATCAGGTGGTTCCACACGCTGAGCCATTATCTAATTTGACTCTTGATGATTGATTAAAGCCCACCGCTGCCGCTGCTGCTGCCGCTGCTGCTGCCGCTGCTGCAACTCGCCATATCGTATTGCGAGGCGAAAGGATCGTATTTCCTCCTGGCGTCCTTGCTCTGTTTGTCTGAGGTGTTCCTGAGCCTCAGCAGTTCTTTAGTCACAATAAGTTGAAGGCGTGTGCTCTGCTGCGGCGTGCTGCAGTTTTGCTGACGGCGTGGTTATGAAGCAGGAAGGACGGCAGCGAGGCTGAGGAGGTGCAGACTCCGTTTGGTCCGGAGGCTGAAAATGAGATCTTTAAGTATAGATTTGAAATAAGTTTGTGAACAAGTTTGACCAGCTGGGATTCACATATAGTTGGCCTCGATTAATGAAATCTGATCGGCTGACGGGTCAAAAAGGCGTGACCGTGAGTTTAAATGAAAGTGAAGTAATCTGATTGGCTGACCTGTCACACTTGAATTAAGGTCAGGGGGAAGTGCTGTAGTTTCAGAATGAGCGGGTGTGGCGCCATGCAGGTGTCTGAGATTTGGTGAAAACGGTTTCGATGCATTGGTCAAACGTAAGGCGAGGCTCCTGCTGCGCTCCTGCTTCTGTCTTGGAGAACCTGCCGCCGTCCTTCGGATGGTTTAGGCTGTCTGAGTCTTCCTCATTTAATCCCAGATCGACTCAATGATGTCAGGGCACTGTGGCGACCTCACCATCTGCTGCAGGACTCCTTCTTGTCACTGATGGTCAGGAAACCTCTGACCATCAGATTCCCACAGAATCCACCTGCTGGCGATGAAGCCTTTATCCTTCTTTGTTAGTTTCATCCTCCTTTACACACACACACGCACTCATTATCCCCTGCCCTGCTGACCTGATGAGGTTCTCTCTGATTTTCTCAATCCTGTTAAGAGATTACAAACTGTGTCTGACTGAAAATATAGATTAACAGGGTGGAGGTGGAGGTGGGTGGAGCTGGGGGGGCTGTGATAGATGTGGATTACTGGAGTGTGGTTGGATGCACATTAGTGGGATCAGTGTGAGCGATGTGAGGTTGAAGTTCACAGGAATAATTTGGGGCAGTAATAAAATTCAGAACGTGTCACAGGATGAAGAGGAGGAGCAGAAAGGCATGATGGGTACTCCTGCTCCTTTAACAAGCACCTCAGTGCAAAAACAAGCATGTGGACTGCATGAAGTAAGAGGAGGAGGAGGGGTGGAGGCAATGCTGTAGGAGCACAGGGAGGTGGATGAGCTTGGGTCGGGTGTGTTTGTATGGCAGGGATCAGCTCCACTAATGGCTAGCACAGCTTTGAGGAGCCTGTCAGATCCTCTGATCCCTGAAGACCTCGCAGACATGATGGAAGCAGGTGCAGGTACAGCTTCACAGGTGAGAGGTTAAATAATGAGCTGTAGGAAACTAGGTGAGAGGAGACCGGGGCGGGGCTCAGAAACAGGGCAGGTAAAATATACAGCTGCTGTTGTGTATATTTCACAGTAAAACCCTGAGGTATAAGATTAAATAAAGTAATTTCATCTGGAAAACTGAATTCCAGTTTTCATCTTGAAAACTGGTTGGGCTGATGGATGGAGAGCAGCTAAAGGGCGAGCTACAGCGCTCTGGAATGAGATACTGGGATGGCCGGACACCTGAGACTAGAAGTGCGTAGACACTGAGGGATAAAGCGTGCTCAGTGGCACTTCAATCAGCACAGGTCTCTGAAAGGGAAACTGTGGAGGATACAGAGGACACTCTGTCTAAGCTTAACTTCATGTTTCTTTAATTTATCACGATGAGGCCTTCCTCTCCATGTTTAGCTGTGCCGACGGTCCATTGGAGCGTCTCTGTGTGTTCAACTGGAAGTGAAACCAGTTCAGTTCAGTGTGGCCGACTCTCCTCTTTCATCACCGCGGGTGTTCTTTCTCGTTCTCTTTCTCTCTGCTCTGTTCTCGCTTTCGAGGCGCCGCCTGAATGAACTGAGCTGGCTCGGCCTTAGGGCTGCTCGATTATGGCAAAAATGATAATCACGATTATTTTCACTGAAATTGAGATCTCGATTATTTGACGATATTTATTTAACCCTTTAAGACCTACTATAGAACCAAGTCCGCCAGAGCTTATGTTATTTTTTTACATGTTGTAGTGACATTTGTGGGAGCATTTCAAGTTATAGCCCATATTTTAATAATATGTATGCATTAAGTCCATAGTAACTACATTAATTAATAAACTACAAAAAAATTGAAAATCGTTTTTGGTTTTTTTACATATATTTATACTTGGAGAAATTTAAGAGGTTTATCCCTCAAAACTTTAAATACAAAAAAGTTGGAAAAAATAGTTTACAACAACAGGAAATGTATTTTGAGTGTCTTCATAGTTTTATTTTGGAGATACACCAATTTTTATATACACTGCAGGAAAAACGAAAAAACAATCCTATGATGCAAATTTGCAAAGAAAACAGCAGGTGCATCAAAATAAACTATTTCCAGCAGTGCAATACAAGTTCTAAGTATCCCAGAAACTATTCAGAAAAGTCAAACATGACCAGTATAGGCTTTTAAGGCCTACAAGTAAAAAACTACATTTCCGCGAAAATGATGTCACTTCCGGTTTCGGGGAGGAAATGGCGGACATTTGATAGTTCGCGCTGACGTCTGTTTCACTGTGGGAAGTGTTACAAACAGCTGATCGGATCGGCAAAGCGTGTTTCTGGAATATTATGTTTTTGTTCCTGCAAGCGCTTTTTATGCAATTTTTGCAAAGCTTTATGTGGAAGGAAACCGTGACCTAGGACAAGCTGATGGCATAAGATGCAAGTACAACTCCTCCAGTTTCATATGCAAAACAAATTATTGCGCTAGCTTACGTGGTTCAGGTTCTACAGGGATTTAAAAATAGTTACACAAAACGGAGCGTGCTGCTCTGACCGGCTTCAATGACTTTAAAAAATAATATAAAATAGTGTGCAACACCACTGAAGTTTTTTTTTTTTAACCTCTCTTTTCAACCAACGGCAGTCACTCTCCTCTCCAAATAACTTCTGCTTAGCTTTCCGAGCTTCCCTCGGGTCCTCTTAATCAGCGGTCTCCAACCTTTTTTGCGCCACGGACCGGTTTATGCCCGACAATATTTTCACGGACCGGCCTTTAATGTGTCGCGGATAAATGAGGGAGGGGCTAATAATCGGCTCAGTCATTTTTAATGATCGTTGAAAGCCCAGATCATAATCGTGATTAAAATTTGATTAATTGAGCAGCCCTACTCGGCCTCCATGCTATCTCAGCTGCCACCAACACTCTTATACCTGAGCTTTAAATCGGCCCTCCCCCTCAGATCCCATTACCCAGCAGCCCCGCAGAGCCAACTCCGCCAGCCGCTCGCCTTCGTTTTCCTCGCTCCATCACCGTTCTGCACCTCGCTGTCACTCCACACTGTCTGAATGTTCACACTTTGGGTCCAGGTGTTCTCTACTGTTGCAGGGCTTTGATTTTCTGTTTATGGGTGTAATTAAAAAACACCTGCCCCCCCCCCCCCCCCCGTCTCAGACTTGTACCCATCAGCCCCAAGAATAGTCGGATTTAGCCTTTACTGCTAATCTGAAGTCTTACTGGATCTGCCTACATCCCAGGAAGCCCAGTCAATAAGTCCAGCGACTGCCAGGCTGTGTCTCAAGGATGGCTCTTCAGCTCAGGTGGATATAATTTACCTGAGGGCAGGACGGGACAACAGGAAGAGTGTTAGCACAGGTCCAGCCTGTCGAGTCTGGTAAAGACTGGACAGCTTAACGTGCGTATTTCCATCCTTGCATCATTAGCCTCTTATACTCAGGCTAGATTTAGCCCCACGCCTCTGCTGCTCTCCCTGCCTGAGAGGTGGAGGAGTCGTGAAGGCGGGGTGGTGTGGGGGGGTGGATGAAGCCAGATTAGGTTTCAGAGCGACAGAGGTTGGCTGGAGGTGAGATCAGTGTAACGGATCTGCCAGCAGGAAGAAAGAGAGACAGGTAGACGGGCCGGATTCCACGACGCACAAACCCAAAGAAACCCGGACTCTGTTTGTTAACCCTTGCGAGTCTGAGCCACGACGGACGGATGGACCCAAACCCTGCATACGGACAATGTTTGTCGCATTGTCAAGCTGGACAGGAAGTCTCTGACATGCGGCTCATTCAGCGAGCAGAAGAGACGCTCACAGAAATATTCCCATAAAAACCAAAAACAGAAGTTTTGTTTCTCAACATTGAAACTGAAATGAATCAAAATGTTCTGATTGGCTGACTCGTGCCTGGGCTTCTGGTTTTAGACTTAAAGAGGGGGATGAAATGAGGATTTGGAACGAAGGGGAGGAAAAGAAGAAAGAAACAGAATCTAGAAGCGTACTTTTGACTATGTCAAAACAGAACAGCCTGAGGTCGAGCACTTCCCCACGTCGCGCTCTTGACCACAATTTGTCTGGTCCTCACTTCATCTCTGCTAAGGTTGGGTCATTGCTCACATTTGAAGCTTGTGGCAGTAACAAGGGAGAGGGCGGAGCTTCACAGACGGACCAGAGACATAAAAGTATGACAGTTTCATGAACGCTGAGTGGGACTGAGTGTAATTCGTCAGAGCGGATTCAGGAGTTTGTGGTGCCGAGCCTGCATGAACAATCTTAGAACCACAGCTAACGGAGAGTTAGACGTGAGGTGGTGAGATGCTCACTCAGCTCAGCAGGAGGCTGTTATCAGTAGTGGTGCAACGGATCACGGTTGATCCGTAATCCGAACCGATCCCACTCCACGGTTCGGCACACACGTGAAAAGTATGTATATGGTGGTCAGTCTGTCAAGCGGTAGTTATGGTCAGCGCTAGCGGTCCAAGTGGAGGAGCAGAGGACTTTGCGGCATTTAAGCAGCCCTTTGCTGCCCAATCCAACTGGGCTAAAGCTATTACAAAAGCTACTGAGGTGTTTAGCTGCAGACGTGAGGCCGTACTCCGTTGTGCAAAACAAGGGGTTAAACTATGATGAACGTGCTTGAGCCACGCTGAGTGTCCACTTCTGTGACAAGATCGTTCCAAGCATGTATAAGCAGGAAAAATTTAAAGTTACAGCTGAACTGTCCCAGGCATCTTCTGTTGCCCTAACTACAAATGGGTGGAGCTCCAGGGCAACGGAAAGCCACATGACCGTGACCACTCATTATATCACAGCGGAGTGGTAGATACAAAACCCTGTACTGCCCTATAGATTAGATTAGATTAGGTGAAACTTTATTAATCCCATGGGTTCCTCTGGGAAATTCAGTTTCCAGTAGCACAGCACAGACAGAAGTTGCAGAATGTGAGCAGAAATATACCACATATACACATACATAAATACAGAGTATACAAAAGGGATAAATAGGAATAAGAATACAAGGGAACGGCACATTTCAAGTATTGTGAGTCTATTACACCGTTGGATGTTAACAAAAACTATTGCACAGGGAAAAGGCACTACAGCTTACTTGTCCCCCCTCTCCTTTGTCCCCCTGTTTCCCCTCCCTCTCCCATCCAGCGAGGAGTTAAACAGTTTGATAGCATGTGGGACAAAGGAGTTTTTAAGTCTGCTCATCCTTGACTTTGGGAGAAGCAACCTCTCGCTGAACAGACTCCTCTGGTTGTTTATGACCGTGTGCAGAGGATGCCCAGTATTGTCCATAAAGTCCATATTGCACCTTAATTTATTTTTATATAAGTGAATGGAATGAGTCTTGAGCTGAATGTTTTTTAATAGGAAAAAATACTTAAATAAGTAAATGGTCTTTTTTTTCCTTTTTTTTGCTGATCTGAAAATCCGATCCGTGACTTAAAACCGTTGATCCGATCCGAACCATGAGATATTTGATCCGTTGCACCACTAGTTATCAGTGTTCCTGACAGTTTCCTACAGCTGGGTTAGAACTCCAGTAACTCTGCAGCTGGATTAGATCATTAAACTGAGATTAATCGGGCTGAACGATTATGGAAAATAATCTAATTGCGATTTTTTGCCCCAATATTGC
>NW_005187509.1:1053762-1093762 GCF_000239375.1 Pundamilia nyererei
ACTGACATTTTTATTTAACTTCTTCAATCACAACAGTATATTTGAACATACACAATAGTTTATTTTTAGCTTACAAACATCTGAGCATAAAGTGCTGACAAAAAACCCTGGTGTAAACATTAAAATGAAAGTCAGTACAATGTGCAGATTGCAGAAATATACATAAAAAAAATCGGTGGCTTTACCACACTCAGTTTTTCGAAGTCTGTGAACTACTAGACAGTCATTCAATTAAAAAATAATATTAAATAAATAAATAAATAAAACTAATAAATAAAAAAATGCACACATCTTACTGATCTCTGCAGTCAGTAAAATTACACATAAAGTGCAAACATAATAGCAATTGTATAAACAATGAGTATGGCTCAGCTAGCCATAATCATCCTAGCTCACAGGTTTTTTGCTAGGAAGACCAGCATATCTACTTTTGCTGGCTTTAAGGATGGGCGAGTGCAGGTCACTATATTCCCTCCAGTGCTGAACAGACGCTCTGAGGGGGCACTTGTGGCTGGCACACACAGATATTTGTGGGCCATCTTGCACAGTCGTGGAAAGTGAATGTTGTGCACCTTCCACCAGGCTAAGGGATCATCCTCTCCGTCAATGACAGGGGTCAACAGGTAACTATTCAACTCTGCCTCCACGACATCTTCAAGTGGCAGAGGCAAAGCTGAAGAGGCCGCACTGGTCCTCAGAAGGTCGGGTAGGCCGGAAGTAAACGGCCGTGAAATTGGACGGTCTAGCCTTCTGATTAGCGTCACCGCTGTCTCGGTGGAGCTTAATAAACTCGGCCGTCTGCTCCTTGCTATCTAAAATATAACAGGACACTGGCGTAAATTCTCGACTGTCTCATACTTCTGTTTAATAAGTTTTCTGTTTGACGTTTAGTCAGCTGTGTGAAAACCAAGGAGGAACCCACCCGGGGGATTAATAAAGTTTTATTTTATCTAATCTAATAACTTTAATCTCAGCCAAACCGATTTACTCACGAACAAACAAAACACTGAAAATAGCCCAACAATAACATTTTTAGGTTGTCTAAGTGACTTGTATATTACATTTAACCCGAGCAGCGAAAGTCCGCGGTGATCTGAAAATGATGTGCCGGGAGTTGTGCCGTTCTCGGCCGCATCAGTAACCCTCGAGCTCCCGGCTAGCTGTCGAGCTGGTGGGTAGCAGACGCCTCCGAAAACGTCAAAGCACTTTTGCAAATATGCGATATCTTGATAAACCGAGCAGATATTTGATGTTTACACAGCTACTTTCTCGCCTGAAAATATGTTAAAAGTTTATTTTGTGACCCAGAAAGATTAGTAAGAGTGATTTTAAAACTTAGTAGCGGCCGCCATTGTTGGAAACTGGAGTTTGGCTGGGCCGTGCTATGAATTCTGGGATATGGTAGGCCACGAAGGACACATCCGACCCATCCTTCAAATTCGGGGAAAAGGAGGACGCATTTGTCGGCTGCATTCGGAGGAGTCTACGAATTTGGACAGCCTTCGGCGCGTCGCTGTGACGTAATCGGTCTACAAATGCGGCCTCAGGAGGATGCAGCCCATGAATTTGGACATGTCCAGAGTATAATCGCAGCCTTTGCGGTTAGAAAATTGCACTTGATCATGTCGCGATATTATCGCAAATGCGATATATCGTTCAGCCCTAATCACCTCACAGGTGAAAGATGCTTCACCTGTGACGTCTTTGGGCAGAGCTCTCACACAGAGCATCCACCGGAGTTTTGGTCTGATCACACTGAAGGTCATGACCTTTGGTGCAGGCTGACACACAGACATAGTCTTGGCCGGCCGTGGCTCTTTATGACATCTCATCACCACCCAGAAATGAAAATCATGTTGAAGGACGGTTTCCCACTGCTGGAGGAGGTCCAGGGTTCCTACTGGGAGATTTAAGAACGGACACCTGTGTGAAGCCGGAGGAGAGGGTGGGGCTGTTCTCAGATCTGTGATCACACATTGTTTCAGTCCTGCTTTAAATATACAACATAAAAATGGCACCTCAGCAGGACAAGTCATTATACCCCACTACACACACACACACACACACACACACACACACGCCCTGAGGCAGCAGCAGTGATGGGAACAGCCAGTACTTCACAGCACTCTGGTTTAGCAGCATCTCACTTCCTCCTTCAGTTGGCCTGAGTTTTACTCATCACTATATACACACACACGCACACACACACACACAGACACACACTCCTGTTTGTCTGGCAGCAGCTCCTCGAGTCAGCAGCACTCTGTGGAAGAACTGGTCATGAGACCAGGATAAGAGCTAAAGATGGTAACAAACACACTATGACAGGACACACACATATACACCTATTACAAGTGTGTGTGGTTTACACACACACACACACACACACACACACACACACACACACACTGTAATAGCACATTTACGTTGTGTAAAGTTTCTTCTTTCTTCTCTCAGACAGAAAAGAGTAAGTCCAGAATCCAGACCCTGTTCCAGCTCTGAGCTGTTTGTCTTTGTAAGGAAACAGATCTGGGGGCGGGGCTTTCTCTTGTGCACAGACACACCTGTGACCCCTGTCCCATCAGTGCCTTGGAAATTCTGATGGACAAACGTCCCGTGGCTCTGTCTGAATGAGTGTGAAGAGCTCGGTGTGGTAGAGCAGGTCGTTTCCCTCCTGCTGCTGCTGAGCTCAGGCTCCACCATCCTGCTGTTAGCGAAGGGCAGCCAATCAACAAGGATGAACTGAAGTTCTGCACGGAGGCTCGGTATCAGAGAAAGGAGGATTATTTTGAGCTGTGAGTCATGCAGAGCTGCTCTGGGAGTCCCCATGCAGCAGAATGGATGGATCAGAGATCTCAGCAACCAAGCTATGTTACAGCAGCCTGACAGAACCATGTTTGCATGTTTGTGGCATCATCTGCATGTTATTTGTCAATCAGCAGATTAAAGTTGAGTTTACACGGTGAGCTGTCGCAGGAGGAGGCGAGGGAAAAACGCTGTGGCGCTCAGTCAAGCTTCTCGGGACAAATGGACTAAACGCTCAGCCTTGGCATATACCCCTGTGAGCTTTCACTGTCTCACTTTGTGCCTCAATAATCAAACGGCAGGTAATTGGCTCTTTGTGGGGGGAGGAGGGAGGGGCACTTTTTTGTCTGCTGTGATTAAGCTCATCCTTTCTTTACCGGCTGCGTGGAAGTTGAAATCCTTCCACCGCTCACAGGTGTGTCGCAGTGAACCTTCAAACAGACACTGTGACTGCGATCAGCTGCAGGGATCACTGCGTCAGCTTGTGTTCTCCTGCTGTGGTTCTGTGGGCCGTCAGATTCCTGCACCAAGCACTTCCTGTCAAAGTGACTTACAACAAAGTGGGCGTTAAAGGCCTTATCTCCTCCATGTCAGTTCTTTATGCGGAGCTTGGATGTGATTACACCTTCATCCGCCGCCTCTCATCACCATTTTTCAGCTCTATGGGAGCGTCCGTCACCTCACCTTCACGTCTGTGCCACGCCTCCTTTTCCTTATTACTGCGTCTGTCAAAGACGAGCTTGGGTCATTTCAAGTCCCGATAAAATATGTTCATGATCGCACTAAAGCCACGGGGAGCAGACTAATCGTGGATTCGCTGCTCAGAGGATCAGGAGTTTGGGAAAGGTGTCGATCGAAGCATCGATTACTTCCTTTTGTGTTCCGGGATTATTTCAGTGATTCTGCAGTGAGTGCTGTTGCAACATCAGCTGTTTGGTAATCTCAGCTGATCTGGAGCTGCAGGCCCTGAGGGCAGCCCGGTCTCTGAAACTCGCTAACCTGGACACACCACCCAGTGCTCCGCTCTCAGCCTCCTGCGGTGTGCAGTCCAGAGAGCCTGACCTTGTATGGTGTTGCTTGTGTGTGTGTGTGTGTGTGTGTGTGTGTGTGTGTGTGTGTGTGTGTGTGTGTGTGTGTGTGTTTGAGGGAAGTTGGGACAGCTCTCACATGACCGGACTTGTGACTGACCTTGCGCAACATTACAACAGGCCTGCGTCCAGCTGCCAGGACAGCAGCCGAGCTTTGATTCCTGCGTGTGGATCAATAAAGTTACACGTTATTATCAACGCTCCGCTATTTTTATTGTCGTGATTTTTGGCACAAAGTTTGGAGGAGGTGTGATGCATGTACAAAAACATGACAGCCTAATTTCACTCAAGTTATGACTCACCAGAGAAGCTAATGTTTGTACCAGTTGTGTGTGGCCTCCTCGCTCCTCGTGATTGGCTTGTGTCCTTTCTGGACCCGTCTGCAGATAGTTGTGTGTTCTTTGAGATTTTTCTTGCTTCATATTTTTCTTAAAGAGTTAAAAAAGCGTTCACCTTTGAAGGGTGACCTCAGCTAACGAGATGATTTCAGCTTGTGTAACTCTGAGTCCAGTGGAAAGACGCGGCGCTCGCGCTTAGCCAACCCAGAGATAAGCTTTGAGGAATCTGAGTGTTTAAAGATAGAAACGAAGGATGCTGGAGCTCCACCGCAGAGCCTCGCTGGCCTTTCCACATCCACTCTCTCCTTTTAGCCCAGATAGCTCTCCCACGTGCAGGCGTGCTATAAATAGCCCAGGTTTAATGCACGATTGTCCCGGCGGACTCTTCGTGTTGGTAGCGTCTCGCTGCTTTCGCTCAGGCACACATTAACCACAAATGGGTCCCACCACACCTCCACCCCCCAAAACAGCAGAATTACACAGTGAGGGCCTTCTGAAGGAGCTGATAGTGAGCAGATCTCAGAGGTCAGGCTCATTCATTTGCACATTACCTCTGCTGTTCCAGCACGAGGCGGAGGCTCAGCGCAGAGCCTTCGTCTCTTGTCTGTCAGTGAGTATTCTGCATTAATTTCATGCTCATTTGTTTAATCTGCCCGTTCGAGCAGTAACGGCTTCAGAGACACTCTGAGTGATGCTGACGGGCCATGGTGTCAGGGAGGAATAAACCCGCCTCTGCTGCCGTTTGCTTTCAGAGAGGGGATGACGGAGCGCCGTGCGGTCACTCAGCAAAACCTCTCATTTAAAGTCACATCTCAGGCTCCTTGGCACAAGTCAGGACCTGCTTTGTGCAAAAGCGGGCACGTACGTGCTGCTCTCACCTTCTGGTCGCTTCCACTTCTCCCTCAACTGATGCTTGATGACTGCAAAAATTTGAGCCCTGACTTCGATCGGCAGGAGTCAAAGCTCCGCCTCCTCGCGCTCACCTGAACTCGACCCGATACGGGGTCAGAGTGTCAGAGCCGGTGTACATTCGCAGCAGTTGGAATAAACGTGGGGAGCGACAGAAAGGCTTCAATGAAACACGAGCAAACATCTGCTCTCAATCACACGCAGGTCAGCAGTAAATCACTGCATCAATGCCTTAAATGGGTGTCTGGAGGCTCTGAAAGCCTTCCTGTAAATGCTCTGACGCAGTTTGACTTTTGGACCTGCAGTGAATCCCCTCACCTGATTGGATGCTGCACACGTGTTTATGTTTGGTTTGTATCTTTGCAGAGACGGTTAACACAATCCTTCCTGGAAACAGGAGCAGAATTGCTCCTCGCCGAGCTGCTTCCTCCTCCCGGTGTCTGATTCATGTCGAGAAGCTTACAGTCTTTGTCGCTATTCAGAGTCAGTGCAGCACTACAAGCACGCCGCAGCCTCGTATCGCCTTCCGCTGCTGCAGCGTCACGTGTGCACTGATGTTCTGGGACATGTTCTACATACGTGGGATGTCCTCATGTGTGTGCCTGTGCATGCGTGTCATGTTCAGGGATGGTTTTATTGATTGATGGCTGTGGTGGAGGGAAGGGAGGATGATGGAGGGAGGAGTGGTAACATTCAATCAGACTGTCCTCTGATGGACGAGGGTAAAAAGAGTATACGAGGAAACTGTAAGTGGAGAAAAGGGCAGAGTGGCCAACGAGGGAAGGCTGCATGATGGTAGGAATGAAGAAAGGATGGGGATGAGTCAGAGCCACGTGAGGAGGATGTGAGCTGCATGCTGAGGGAGGTTCACACTCAGTTAGGTGAAACACACCTGCATCAGCAGCGGGGGGAGGGTCTTACCAAGGGCGCCCTCTCCTCTGTCACTCCACCTTTCCTCCTCCTCCTCCTGCTCAGTGAAGTCATGACCGCTCTACCCCCCTTTTCCCTTCGCTGACGTTATTCTGACCTACATCTTCCTTCCTGTGTCCTTCTTCTTCTTCTCTCCTTCAGCGCGTCTTCTGTTTCCGGCTCCGTTCATCAGCTTGTCCACCGCTCAGGTTCCTATGCTCTCTGCTGATTGGCTCTTTGATCATGTCTCATGAGTCGTTTATGAAACCGTAAACGCTATCAGCTGATCTTATCTCTTCCATGACCCAAATAAACACGCTGAATAAACACTCATAAACCGAGACGCACAGTGAGGCGGTGAGCTGAGGTTGGAGATCACTGAAGGTGTGTTTGTGTGTGTGTGATGTAACTATGCTTTGATTTAAAAGTGGGATAAAACACGCAGTCCAAAAACAGCCAAATATTAAAATGATGGGGCAGCGGGATGGGGAGAGGAGCGATGAGGCTTTTATCATTTCTGTGTTCTGGCTGTCGATCGAACAGCTGATTGGGAGAAATATACGAATACTGTTAATTGCTTTTATGAAAAATGTGTTGATTCATGGTGACCGTGAAGTAGAAGACGGCTCAGAGCTGCTTTGTTGTAGCTGGTGGTGGTCTGTCAGCTGGACAAGTTGCCGATGTGGACTGTGTTATGTGTTACAAACAGAAGCTCCTGCACAGTTCCAGAGATTCCCAGAGCTGATCTGAATGGCTCAGCATTGGGTCTGACGTAGAATAATGGATAATAATAATGGATTGGATTTATATAGCGCTTTTCAAGTAGAGCTGGGCGATATGAGATTTTTTCATATCACGATATGTTTTTTTCATTTCAGGCGATAACGATATCCATCACGATATAAGCCAAATAACTATATTTGTAAGATTTAAATGTGCCGTTGCTCACAAGTAAAATGTGAAATAATCAGCAGCTTGTTTTGATTTAAATATTTATTTCCCATAATAAGTTCAACAGGGTAGATGTACTTAAGGAACATGAGACTTTTTCAGATAAATAAAGGCAAATATTGCAAACTACACAAAAGGCAGCCGCTAAAGCGTCTAAGTTTCAAAATAGAACAAACGAAACAGACTAAATTGTCAATTCCACTTAGAAACAAAGTATTAATTCTACAAATAAATCTTAGTTTGTTTTACAGAAGAACAGACAAAACTGACTAACTTTTGTCAATATCAAATAAACTGAGAACTAAAAGGGAATTCTCAATCTCTCCTTGTTGTATAGCTTAGCTTTTCAAACAGTTGTAACAGTTACTTTAGTCTGACAAAAGCCGAATGACGAATTAGCGCTTCCAGTCAGAGACTGAGGCTACGTCCACACGTACACGGGTATTTTTGAAAACGGAGATTTTCCGTTTTCGTTTTAAAAAATAATCCCGTCCACACATAAAGGCAGAAATGAAGGAAAACGCTGCTATGAACATGCCAAAGCAGCAGGTGGCGCTAGATTCCTAACCGTGCCGAAATGTTGGCCAATCAGAAGTCTAGAAGCCTCGGTGGGAAAAAGTAAACAAAGCTGGGGCGTAGAAGCAGAACAGAGTCGTATGTGTAGACGGACAGTAACTGTGTATATGTAAGCATTTAAACACTGCAGAGAGTAGAACAGTAACAGTATTGTAGAAATTCATTTCACCGAAACAATAACGTGGCGCACAGTGTGACGCATGCACCAGTTTATTGTATTTCCAGACTTGCTTTCGGCACATTTACAGTGCACGCTACTCTGTTTTTTGTCAGACTTGAAATAGCCGAAATACCTTCACACTACGGAGCTTCTATGGCTCTTCTGTTCGACAATATCTCCGGCATTGGACCATCATCTGTTTTCTCTTCGGTCACGCTCGGTTGATTTTTCTAGTCGGCACACTCATTTCCTCCATTACCCGCTGGCTGCTTCCCAAACAAACACACGTGCGGCTTGGCACTTGTGCTGTACGTAACAAGTCACGCGACGTGACGCTGCGGCTGTGATTGGTTCGGCTCTGCGCTACTGAATTTGGATCGGCTGACCTTTTTTTTTAAGAGAACAAGAGCAGCGAGGTCTATCGCGATAGCTTAATTTCTCTATCGAGTAAAAGTTATATCGCGATACATATCGTTATCGTTCTATCGCCCAGCTCTATTTTCAAGGCACCCAAAGCGCTTTACAATGCCACTATTCATTCACACACACTGGTGGAAGCAAGCTACGGTTGTAGCCACAGCTGCCCTGGGGCAGACTGACAGAGGCGAGGCTGCCATATCACGCCATCGGCCCAACACCAGTAGGGTAAAGTGTCTTGCCCAAGGACACAAAGCGACCAAGAGCCAGGACAGAGAGCCCGGGGATCGAACCGGCGACCTTCCGGTTACAGATACGCTTCCCAACCCCCTGAGCCACGGTCGCCCCAAGTGTGCTATATATACTTGATGTATTGCGAGTTTTTCCACATACGGTGGTTAAAATATCTTCTAGAAAAAGCAATATAAATATTTCTGAAACATGCCGTAAAGCTGTTGCTGCAGTGCCATGAATTAATTCCAGCAGCTGAAAAGTCGTCCTCTGCAAAACAAACAAAGACTGTTTTAAACTTTGCATGTGAGCATCTCCATGTTATAAGCACAAAAGAGAACCTTTGCAAGTCAAGTCTCATTAATTCTTGTTTGTGATCGTTTGTTTGTCGAGTGTTGACCACAGAGACAGTCGTACTGTCACTGGTGAAAAAGCCTCTGTGTGCAGATGATGCTTCAAATAAAACATTTAAATTGAACGAGTGCAATTTTAGGCCATATGTGGTTAAATATAACATTAAAACATGTAACATAGTCTGACAGTGGGTCCAAGGGTTTCACCCTGATACCTAATGACAGGATACGCCTCCTCAGAGATGGTGGGTCTCTGAACTCGGAATAAAAAGTGTTCCTTTCATTGTGTGAGCAGAGAGCACTGCTCGTGTTGAACGTGTTAATTTGGTTAATTTCATCATCACATCAGTGGTCTCAGCTATGCTAGCTGAAACCTGATAGAAACGTGACAGTTGCTGCTGGGACAGAGTGTTCTGCACGCTCAGACACAAACGGCAGAGGACGAGTCGGCTACAAGCTGAGCTGCTTTGTGTTTGAGGAAAGCTGATCTGTTTGAATCAGTTAAAGACGTTTAACTGGTCGACCCAGTGTGTGTGTTGTCGTTTCCTCATCATTCATAAAACAGGACATTGATTCTGTGTGTCGTCTTCATGCAGACGTTAAGGAAGGAATGTTTCCTCCTCCCTTCAGAGACCATGCAGTCATTTCCCATCACGGCGAGTCACGCACACACACTTCCTGCTCTTCGCAGTGACGTGGCTCAGTGTGTGTGAGAGGCTCGGCCTGCTGTGACTGTGAGCCACATGGTAAAGAATTTAGAGATGTGATCTTGAAGGTAAAACACAAACTGAGCACAGTTTCCCTTTTCACATGTTCCTGAGAGCATTTCAGGAATTGTTGATTAGGAAGCGGGATCTGAAATCGTCTTGTATGGGCAACGGACATTTTCAGGGAGTGAGTTTTTCAGAGTTGGGCAAGCCATCGCTGAGGTTTTAGAGAAGTGTTTGGCAGTTCCTGACTTTATGAAGGGTGAAGGCTCTTGTTCCTTCAGGCAGAGGCTTCGTGTAGGTGTCGAGTGATTTGGTAATGGGAAATGATTCTTGAGGTCTTGTTACCTCAGATGTTGCGAGGGGTCAGAGGGTGCCTGCTGAGGTCCTTTATGTCCATAAGAGTTCATGTGGAGGTTCCTGTGATTTCATGTGATCGTAGGAGATCCTCGTTGTTGATTACTGCCTGGAAATAATCTCCATTCCTCTGCTGTGTGTCTAAGCCTAGGTCTCCTTTTTTTTCTCTTTCAGTGTTTGCAGTGAGTGACGCGCAGAGCTCGAACAACTTTGAGATATTTGTCACTAAAGAACATCAGAAAACAAAGTTATATCAACCATCCACCTCCTCGGTCAGAATACACATGCAGCTCAGTAAAACCAGCACTCATCACATGTGTCACTGTGACCACAGTGAGACGTGCATTAATAGATGAAGACCGTCCACACTGGGCGACTGTACATGTGACAGACAGTCTGTGCGATCCTGGTGTTGAACCTCCTCTAATGTGGAAGCCTTATTACATCTAATGAGCAGCTGTTGATGAGAGCTCCTTGTGATGCTGACAGCGAACAGTGATTTACAGTGCAGACTTTTATCCAAAGTGCCTCTCACTTTGAGAAAGGGCGGCTTGATTGGAACTGAAGCTCTGACAGTACAACCACACAGAAACATTCAGACTCATCGGAGTCGTGGAAGGAGAACCATCTCCACGTTTGTGTTTCAGAGAGCACAGATAGCATCATCCACTGCTTAAGGCAAAGCAGAACAAAAACACTTTTACCCAGCTGTGATCTTTGTGACTTGTGCTATTTTTTTGTATCCCGAAAGAACCCAGGCTCCTGGGAATGCTGCTTTGATCTCAATGTTTAACTAACGTGACCTCTCCTTCTCTTTTTCCGTCCTCAGTATGGGGAGGAGGAGGTGTGTTCGGACCGTCTGGACACCGACTTCCCGGACATTGACCTCTCCCAGCTGGACACCAGCGACTTTGACAGCGTCAACTGCCTCAGCGAGCTGCAGTGGTGCAACGATCAGTCGGCCAACGCGTCGCCGGCCTCCATTCACTACAGCACAGCAGACGAGCTGTTCGAGGTGAGGTTTCTGTCCTGAAGCCGGTGCCTCTTCTCGAAAATACGTCTCCTTTTTCGGCGTCTTTCTTTCTCATACCTATGCTCGTTATCTTTCTATTCTTGGAAGAGCTGGTGGTCAGAGGGAAATGAATCTTCGTCCGTTGTTTAGTGTTGAGACAAAGTTGGTGTTGTGTGAAGGACTTCCCAAATACTCCCTGCTGACTCCTTTAGCTGCACAGTGTACAAAATATGTGCTCTGATATTATTTTAGTGAACTGAGGCGAGCACGAGGTGTTAGGCCGGAATCAGCTGGCAAACATGTCCACGCGCTGCAGGCTTGTCTCAGCACTTCACACCAAACAGAGGCTGAATCTGTGCTTTTTGTTTTGGCACCTTCTTGTTTTTTCAGACCTTTTGACCAAAGCTGTTGTTTTATGAATTAATTCAGCTGTTAATTGAATCTCACACGTGCCTTTCGTGGAATTGGGTCTCAGAAGCATGTTGTTAGAGAGCCAAAGTTTCCTATGCTGAAGTGGGTGTAAAACCCAAACCCCTGTCTTGACCCTTGTGCTTAGATGTGGACATGCAGCGTGTCTCTGTGGGCCCAGCCAAGAAAGTAGTTCCCAGTTATGCTGCGTGTAACACGATGATGCAAGCAGCACATCTGCTGGGCCGCTGAAAGCCCGAGGCTCCGGTGTCCGGTGCCCTTCCGGGATGAATTCAAGGAATACCCTTTTAATCTTTCTTTATCTGCGAGCCGGCCCTGGATCATTGATCGTCCATAGGTTTGCAGTCCCTGCAAAGTCTTGCAGTCCCATTATGGAGGCTAAATTGAGAGCACCTCGAGAATAAAAAGACAATAACGGAGAGATAAAGTAGCATTTAGGTCCACATCATCTGCTGTGTAATGCAAGTCTGCTGATGGAAATTGCTTTGATGCTGCAATGTGCCACAGAGAGTATTGGTTAAATGAAGACAGGCAAAGCATTATGGGAATTCAGGTAAATAAACACCCACAGCCCCTGTCTGCACTCTGAGCGCCTCAGTTTTATTCTTACTTCGATCCACATTAGCTGACGCCTGAGCGACTCTTTGACTTCCTGTTGCTGACACGAAACTAAACTTCACAAGATCACAGACGGACAACACAGACAGTTACAGACGCAATCATACAGCACAAACACAATCACAGACACACAACAGACACAGTTACAGACACAATCATACAGCACAGACAAAATCACACACACAGTCGCAAAGACACAATCATGGACACAGGTGTATTCATACTGAGAAGTTACAGCAGTGAGATTCTTCATGTCTAACAGCAGCCGACTAATAAGAAAATACACGAAGAGGAAACGGGCGCGTTAATCTCACCGTTTTTCTGGTTCTTTGTCTCGATCAAACACTGCAGCTGCTTTACTTCCCGGCCTTTGTGGTATCGGGAGCTCTTTGATGGCTTCATGGCACTTTTTCCTTTCTGTGTTTGTCACCAGTAACTGCTCCTCCTGATGCGTTCTGGTCTGTGTTCACTCATTTTTCTGTTTCTGCAAACTCACTCTGCACATGTACAGCTTTGAAAAACACAGCACCCCCCTTCATTCCTCTGATATGTTATATTTCAGTCAATACTATATTGATCAGATTAAAACAGCAGTGTAGATGGTCAGACCGCGTTTGATTATGAATACGAGTAATGAATAGAGTGATAACCAGGCACATGAAGCCCTCCCAGTGTCTCTGCCCCTCTGCTATCAGTCAATATGGTGCTTATTTACGGTCGCGTGTCGCAATCTCATCCCCAGCTGGAGGTTATCGATCGTGTTTGTGTGACTTAATTTAACCTCAGAGTGCAGAGATCAGGAAAGGAAAGAGCAAATTGATTTAGAATTATGATTTTAGCAATAAAAGCCCACACATGCTCAGTGGACATCTATTCAGCTGTTCGTGTGTCAGCCAATCACACGGCAAGACAAGCTGCTGAAGCTCAGACCGAGCATCAGAATGATGAAGAAAGAATGTGGCATGGTTGTTGGTCTGAGTGTTTCACACACTGATCTCCAACCATCTCTGAGCTCAGAGGAAATAACCAGCCAGCAGCAGCTCTGTGGGAGGAAATGACTCGCTAAGGTCAGAGGAGGATGGACAGTCTACTTAGAGCTGATAGGAAGGCAGCAATAACTCCAGTAAGCACTCGCTACAACCAAAGGTTGTGTCCAAATTCATGGGCTGCATCCTCCTGAGGCCGCATTTGTAGACCGATTACGTCACAGCGACGCGCCGAAGGCTGTCCAAATTCGTAGACTCCTCCGAATGCAGCCGACAAATGCGTCCTCCTTTTCTCCGAATTTGAAGGATGGGTCGGATGTGTCCTTCGTGGCCTACCATATCCCAGAATTCATAGCGCGGCCCAGCCAAACTCCAGTTTCCAACAATGGCGGCCGCTACTAAGTTTTAAAATCACTCTTACTAATCTTTCTGGGTCACAAAATAAACTTTTAACATATTTTCAGGCGAGAAAGTAGCTGTGTAAACATCAAATATCTGCTCGGTTTATCAAGATATCGCATATTTGCAAAAGTGCTTCAACGTTTTCGGAGGCGTCTGCTACCCACCAGCTCGACAGCTAGCCGGGAGCTCGAGGGTTACTGATGCGGCCGAGAACGGCACAACTCCCGGCACATCATTTTCAGATCACCGCGGACTTTCGCTGCTCAGGTTAAACGTAATATATAAGTCACTTAGACAACCTAAAAATGTTATTGTTGGGCTTTTTTCAGTGTTTTGTTTGTTCGTGAGTAAATCGGTTTGGCTGAGATTAAAGTTATTAGATTAGATTAGATAAAATAAAACTTTATTAATCCCCCGGGTGGGTTCCTCCTTGGTTTTCACACAGCTGACTAAACGTCAAACAGAAACCTGATTAAACAGAAGTATGAGACAGTCGAGAATTTACGCCAGTGTCCCGTTATATTTTAGATAGCAAGGAGCAGACGGCTGAGTTTATTAAACTCCACCGAGACAGCGGTGACGCTAATCAGAAGGCTAGACCGTCCAAATTCGCAACCTTCTGAGGACCTGGCCCACGTAGACTGCGAAGGCCGGGTCCTCAGGAGGATGCAGCCCATGAATTTGGACACGACCAAAGTCTGCAGAAGAGCGTCTCTGAACCTTGAAGCAGATGGGCTCCAGAAGCAGACGACCACACCAGTGTCACTGCTGTCAGTAAGAACAGGAAACTGAGTCTATGGCTAACACAGACTCTCAAACCTGGACAACAGAAGCTGGAGAAACGTCTCCTGGTCTGACGAGTTTAAAGCATGGATCCATCCTGCCTGTGTCCGTGTTCAGGCTGCTGCTGGTGTGACTCTCAGTACCAGCTGAGCATCGTTTAAACTCCGTAGCCTGGCCGAGTGCTGCCGCTGACCACGCCTATCCTTTATGACCTCATTGCACCGTCTTTAGCAGGATAACAAAGCTCCGTGTCTCAAAGCTCAGATCATGTAAGACTGGTTTCTAGAACATGACTGTGAGTTCACTGCACTCAGGCAGCCTCCACAGACACAGATCTCAGTCCTGCAGAGCAGCTTTGAGATGCAGGAGACACATCTGCATCAGCTGTGTGATGATGTCATAATGATGTCAGTCTCTGAGCAGCTTGTTGAATCTGAGCCATGAAGAGTTAAACTCAGTACTAGCAGATGTACCTAACAAAGTGTAAGTAAGTAAGTGTCTGTATTTTGATTGTCAGGTAAATGTAAATCTGTTTTTCTGTGACTGTTAAATTAAGTATGAAGCGCCTTGAGGCGACTTATGTTGTGATTTGGCGCTATATAAATAAAATTGAATTGAATTGAATTGAAGTATTGCTTTTAGCCAATCAAAGGCTTTCCTCTGCTGATGTAGCACTGTGTAGATTCCCGCAGAGAAGACGTGAGCTGGCCTGAAGATGGAGAATAAATGTAGGAATAAATAGTTTTGGCAGCTGGGGACAGATGGATCTGGATGATAAAAGAGAGAGACAGATGAATGAAGCTCGCTGGCTTCCCGTAGGCCAGCCGTGCTATCGCCTCTCCACCAGACTCTGCTCTCAGCAAGATGGCAGCTCATCAACAGTAAACAACTCCTGTGTGGATGTCACAGGAGGGCCGGCGGTGGAAAGAGAGCTGAGCTTGGACTGAAATTACACATAAACATTATTTTCTTCAAACGAGACAATGTTCATGCTGAAACATTACAGAAGTGCACATGCAGCATTGCAGAGAACTCAGTGTCGTACTGACGGAGATAACAAGGTCAAAGGTCAGAGTGGAGTCACCTGACCTGTGATGTTATTGTGATAAATGACACAAACAAGAAGAAAGAGTGATCAGAATGTATGGGGCATTGTTTGAGGAGTGATTCAGCTCCCGAAGAGTCCTTCAGTCTGAGAACCAAGACATCTGTCTATACATCCAAGCATCCATCCATCCACCCATGTATACATCCATCCATCCATCCAAACATACATCTATACATCCATCCATCCACCCACCCATGTATACATCCATCCATCCATCCAAACATACATCTATACATCCATCCATCCATCCACCCATGTATACATCCATCCATCCATCCATCCAAACATACATCTATACATCCATCCATCCACCCATGTATACATCCATCCAAACATACATCTATACATCCATGCATCCATCCAAACATCCATCCATTCATATGAATGTGGTGATGGTGATAGATCTGGTGTGGTGGATTAATAATGGGTCTCTGAGGTGTGTATCGGTGTTCCTGATCCCGCCCATGTTCTCTTCCTGCAGATAGAAGAGGAGAACGCGGCTCTGCTCGCCGCTCTCACCGACAGTTTGGATGGGATTGTGGATGCCGAGGTGGGTGGACTCTCTGTGTTCCCCGCCCTGGGGGAGGAGCCCAGCCAAGAAGAGGAAGATGGTCTTTCTCTCAGCGCCGAGGACTTCAGCCAGCCTCTGGGGTCCGAGACCGAGGACCCGTCTCTGGTAAGAACACAGAGCGGCGTGAAGCAGCATCAGAACTGTTTCTTTTGTCTCTATTCTGGGTCTGGACCTCAATTTTCCACATCTCCCTCTGTTATGTTTGGTATACAAAAGAGAAACAGGAGATGAATATACCAAACATAACAGAGGGCTGTTATGTTTGGTATTCATCTCCTGTTTCTCTTTTGTCATTGGTCTGCAAATCAAACGTCTCTCACAGCCCAACAGACAGAGATCCTTTAATGCGAGCTTCAAACCCTATCCAGCCCTCGTCACCGCGACGTGCTGAGCCTCTCCTTTCCCATGCTCTCCCTGCAGCTTTCTCCCCCGTATCTCCATCTGTGTCGCGTTCACTAACCTTCATGATCCCCTCATCGGCCTGCGAGGTTCAAAGTCTGCCTTTAACTGCAGGAAAACAGAGCAGCACAAAGTAACCTTTCATCCTGTGTGTGTGTGGGGGTGGGGGTCCCGTTTCTGGGAACCAGGCATTATTTCAATCACACAAACAGGGTGAAATGCTTCAGAGAGAGCGCCTTGTAGAGGTTTGTGTGAGAATGAGATCTGGTCATAAATGATGAAATCCTGAAAAAGAATAAAGTCTGAGATGTGTTGAGAACGGCGATACAACAGTTTCTTACAGCAAGCTGCTGACTTCAGACTTTTAGGCAACTTTCAAAGTTGTGTGAGTGATTTGACGATTCTGCAGACCTACACAGTCTCAGGACCATGAGTGAGGTGGTCTGTGTTGGTCTTTGTGCTGAAGTGTGTGTGTGTCTGTTCTCCCCCCCCCCCCCGGGCCTCTTCCTTGTTCCCTGAATCACTCTTCCTGGAACAAATCCTGTTCTCTCCCCACTTGCCCCTCCCCCCGTTATCAGCCCTTGCCTGCACCTGAGCCCGTCGCCTCCTTACCAAAAACTCTGAAACCTGTTGAGCCCCCCCTGCTGGGCTCAGCCTGGAGGTAATTGAAGCAGGAAGTTATTTGACTGCTCATGCGATTACCTCCAATGCGGTCTTGTTGCTCTCGTCACAAACACAAATCCACCCGCTTCCTCAGCGCACGGTGCTCGCAGGCTTTACTTGTGTGCTCTGATTTAGCGGCAGCTGACAAAGATGCTATTGTTTGGCAGTCGTGAGTCATGGCGGATGTCTGAATACCTGCAGTGTAAATGTTTACCAGCATGCTCTGACTTCTTTTTGTACTGACATGATGAGGCCATCTATAAAACCACCCTGTTGAGCCACATTTGCTGGGCTCTAAAATGAATGCAGTGATAGACTGTGAGATAAGAACGGGTCAATATCCTTTATGGAACAATAAAATATGTTCTTACAGTGAAAGAAGACACCATTGAGTCTCCTTGGATTGAACTGCTCTGCAGAATTATACCAGCAAATGAATGATGGAGCCTTACAGTGAATGCAGCTGTGCTGCAGTGTGTAAGCCGTGAGGAAGCAGACTGAGCGATGGCAGCATATCAGCCGTTGCTCTTCTCTGGTACAGGTGCACTGTAGTAACTGCTTTGGCCTCAAGCCACTTTATACTGGAGTAATAGAGAGAAAAGCCCAACAATGAGACAACCCCCTAGGAGCAAGCACTTGGTAACAGTGGAAAGGAAAAACTGTTTGAACAAAAAGAAACCTCCAACAGAACCAGGCTCAGGGTGGGAGCCTGCCTGCTGTTACCTCTTCAAACCGCTTTGCAACCCACCCCACCCCAGCACCTCCACTTCATGCTTTTACTAACTTAATGTAACTGACACCTGCTCATATCTGTGCTGGGGTCAGAGGTTGGAGCTGGGGTCAAAGGTCGGTGCGGTGCAGTATAAAAGAAGGAATCTGTGCATTTTTATGCCTCATGCTTCTCACGTATGTATACAAAAGGACCAAGAGGTCAAGGAGCGCCAAATATAAATGATGAGAGGTTCTGTTCCCCACCTAAATAATATCTGAACACTAAGACTACAGAACCACAGACACTAACAGACACGTAGGTGGAGCCTTGACAGTGTTGGTGTAATCATGTCCAGTGTCCAGGGCCCCATCATCGTTATCCCTGTTCATTTAAAGCTACACTGTAAAGTGTGTGCACCCACTGCGAGCTGTTTCAGTGACACCACTGGGATTGAGTGTTCAGTTTGACAACATGCAGAACACATCACCAACGACACGTTTAGGAATAATACTTATATACAAGATAGTAAGCCAGAGGTTTTACTGTATGACTGGAGTACTCTAGTGTACTAACAGTAGTGGGGACGGATCTGAGAGGCATTAGCAGGAAAATAGGGCATTCCTTCCAAATTGGTGGAAATTGCAGTGACGGTAAATGTTTCAGTAATCAGGACAGTTTGGCTGTTGAGGAAGCCAAAAAAGAAGCAGTCAAGCCTGTGAGCGCTAACGGTGAGTGTGTGCCGGCAGGAAGTCGGGCATCGCTGCAGGCGGTTAAATGCAATGAAGCTTTTGTTTGGTGCAAAACAGGCCAAAGATAGTGAGCTGTCACGCCACGACATGCCGTCGTCTCTGCTGTCTCACACGTTTGTCCTTGAAGCTTCGGCGGTCATCAGTCAGCCGGAACTCAGGTTGTAAGTACGAGACCCCGAAGGTCACAGAAACGCCAGCTCAGACTTCATGACTGTCGCCGTCGTTTATTCTTGAAGTTTTGGTGCACTTTTGATAATATTGATCCCAAAGGTCCACATGTAGAAAACTCCAGAGCAGTTTGATTGTGACAGATGCAACTCTGAGACTCTTTAAATAGCTTTAAATTATTACACTACACAGGGCTGCGTTTGACTTGAGAAACAATTTAAAAAAGTGAAGGTGTTCTCACAGGTGCAGCAGCCGGACATCCATGCAGGCAGAGCAGCCTCCTAACAACATTATTCTCTTTACTCTGCGTGCTGTCACATGACTGCTGTCACTGTGTTCAGGCTTAAATGAGGTGGCGGCCTCTACTGATAAATCCTAGAATCCTAAATTTTGTTCCAAAGTCTTCTAAAAGTCGTGTCTGTGTGGCGTGATTATAATTACATGACATATACGTATAAAGCTGCATAAACAGTGACAAGTTCAGTTTCCTCAGAGCTAAAAGAGCCGTGCAGAAGCTTTTAACATGTGTTTTCTCTGCACCGTGTCCCCCTCTTTCGGTGCTTGTGCACACTCTTGCAGTTTGTTCACATGTGATTGGCCCTTGGCTCTTTCTTCATGACTATTTGTCCCAGTGTAGAACAAGGCCTCCATTGATGAGGCCACTGAAGCTGTGGGAGGTGTCCAGAGTAGAGTAGAGCGAAGAAGAGTAAACTGTGTGTTTGAGGGCCCCGGATGCTTTCAGTGGTCCAAACAGACACAAACCTTCAGTTACCACTTTCACGCCCCTCAATGGGACTCTGAGCGGAGCATCAGCACGCGCTCAGAGCCAAGTTGGCTCGCCCACAAAGAGCCGCTGTGGCCCATTAACGATGTGGGCGACCGGCCCACTCACCCTGACCCAGATAGTATCTGTGCTTGCAGCCAGTGCTGACGGCTGGTGATGATGTGCAGCGTCGCTCACAGGTACACAGCTTCTAATGCTGACCTCCAGAGAGTCAGCCGCAGCATCACGCCATCATAAACACTCTGCACGCCCTGCAGTAGGTCTTCATATAATGTTGCTTACCTGTGACGGCCCCAATCAGAAACAGAGTTTTTATAAAGCGGCAACATCCGTGAGTTTCTACCAGCGATTCAGAGAGACTGAAAAAGGAGCTGATGGAGCTGACATGAAGCTCAGACCTGCACTGAATGGGCGACGAGGACAGTGGGCGGGGCTTAGGGGGTGTTAGTGTTAATATTCAGCGGAAGGGTAATACTGGGGGATGATGAAGGACAGGTTGGCTTCATGCCTGTAAGAAGACTGTGATGGAGGGATGAAGGAGCAGTCGTGCTCGGTTATTATAGAAAGAGAGAGTTTTTAATGGGAACGTGAGCGTGCCGTGTCGCTGTCAGCTTTAGTCGAGTGATAAATGTACAGTATGTTGACCCAGCCTGCATGTTACTCTTGTACAAACATCCATCAGCGAAGTGTTAACAGCTGACAGAACGTAGATTAAAAACTGGCGCATTCATCTCTCTGTGAGCCCTCTCCCGTGTTTGTGTTTTTACTACATTTGTACATCCGCCTCGCCGTCGTGCACGCGCACAAAGCGGCGCTCTATCTCTACGTCATGAAGACACTTCTGAAACCTTTTGATTTTCTTCCTCCTCAGCTGAAGAAGCTGCTGCTGACGCCTCCCAACATGCCTGCAGGCATGGACGTGCACAAAGAGGGCGTGAATGGCCATCGCTACTGCAACAGAAGCTTGCGCCTTCGTCCGGTCAGGCCTCTGCTGAAGGTGAGACACTTCCTGTCAGTACGTGCTGTTTAAAAGTTCACTACTTGTTGAATTAGGTTTTCAACAGAGCAACAAATTATCAAAATTAAATTCTCCAGTCTCTGGATTTTTACAATGAGTCGACGCAGTACTCGTGGCTGCGTAGGTAGTAGTACATCAGCAGTAAATGGTACAGTACGAAGCAGTTTTTACAGATTGTTAAGCTGTAGAATAAAAGCTTGCCGAGACCTTCCCGAGGAGAGGATGCTGTTGATGCTGGACGGAGTTCACAGAGCTGTGGCTTTAGCTTTAGAGCCGCGTAGCTGTGCTGTGGCAGATGGTGTGAGGGCAGCAGTGAGTTATGTGGATAATCCACAGCTGCACGCAGCACAGACATTAAACGTGAGCCTCTGTGCAGGGCAGGAAACCGCTTCCATGTTTTGTTGTGTGGGGCTTCATTTTTCATTTCCAGGAACAGCTGCAGACAGGAGAATGAAACAAAACAGTTCATCTGAAGCATCAGGATGTAGTGGAAGACTACAGGCTGCTGTAGTTGCATCCTTCATTACTGCATAGCAGGCCTGAACTGTGTTAGCTCACAGCACCGATGCTACAAGGGCTGCAGACCAAAAAGTTGTTCCACAAGCTTTTAAATATCTAGGCACAGAAAGGCCTTTTGACTTTTCCTTTCTTGTCCTTCAGATCGTGTTTTTGTTTCGTCCCGATGGCTTGTTTTCTTTAAAATCCAGCTTCCAAATTCCATCAGATTCTCTGAGCCACCTGAACATGCTGTCTACCAGCACACTGGCGTCAAACACAAAGCAATTCTGAGAATTGTTGTAGAATTTGAGTCTAATTACACTGATCCTTATCATCTGTTGTGACAACAATCACAACAGACTACAGCTACTCAGTAGCATTGTGAGGTAGTATGGCTTCAAAATCATTTATGGCACTGATACTGCCTCCTGCAGAGGGAAACAACATCTATTGCCATGGATACTTAATAAAGTTACGTTATAGTACATTTTTACAGTGAGCCGAGCTGTTTTTGCTCAGCGGTGCACACACAGAGCTGAGCATCATCATATATCCCTCGCATGTTATTTTTTCCTACATGCTCACCTTGTTTCTCACCCTTTGGTTTATGCTCTTGGTAGACTGTGGTGCTCATTTGGGCAGTGCTTTTTGCAGGTTGTTGGTAGACACGCTCCCACTGCCATGTTTTTTATCCTGTAATGCAGAGCACTTCCTGTTCTAACCGCTTGTTTGTCTCCATCTTCAGAGTGACGTCCCTCAGGAGAGGAAACCCCGGGCGGTGCGTCCCGCTGGGCGTCTGTGCACAGAGCTTCACCGCCACCTCACCACCACGGAGGACACTGCGGCTCCTGACACGGAGGAGGAGGACGAGGAAGAGGAGGACGAGGACAGTGAGTCTGAGGAGGAAGAAGAGGAGGAGGAGTCCTCCAGCAGTGAAGCGGAGGGAGCGGCAAGCGTGGCCGCTGCCCCCGTTGAGGCACCGAAGCCTCAGTTCAGCTCAGAGAAGGAGCTGCAGTCTGTGGTGGAGTTGATCAGGTACATGCACACCTACTGCCTGCCCTCGCGCAAGCAGCAGGGCTGGGATCGTAAGGACCGTGACCTGCTGCGGTCCCGGGCCCGACCTGAGGCCCCCCGCTCACCTGCCACAACCTCTCACAGTAGAGTGGTACTGGTGGCTGGTCCCGGGACCGGCGGGGGCTTGACTGGGTCAGCCAGCACCGCCACCAGGAAGCTCCCCTTCGCTCGGCGAAGGGAGATGAAGGCAGACTCCCTTCTCCGCACGCTCTTGCAGCAGAGCAGCTCTTTTGACGTGAGCAAGCCTTACAGACTGCACCGCCCACCCTACTCTCTCAGCCCCGACCGAACGGGAGAACCCGCTCCCTCAGGCCCGGCCCAAATCCCCACCTCCGCCAACCCCAAGCCAGACCTTGAGACCCCTGAGAGGAGAAGCCACTCCTCTGAGCCACCACGAAGCCTGGAGAAGACTGCAGACTGCAGCGGCTCCTTCTCAGTTCGGCGCTCACGCCGGCTGGCATCGTTTCCCAGCCGCTTTGCCAAAAGGCTGCGGCCTGAACAGGCCAGGGAAGAAGACAGGAAGGAGGGACGGGTGGGGCTCAAACTGCCGCCCACCCAAGCTGGAGGGGAAAGCGCGACGGAGACGTTGAGGGGAAAGCTAACGTCCAGTGAGCTGAGTCACCCCTGCTGCCACGGTACGTCACGCACGTCCTCCTTCGTTCGTGAAGGCGGGGCCTGCGAGTGTGACCTCGTCACAGCAATACTGACCTACATGCTGATGAGTTTGTACATGGCAGTGAGAGGATTTTTGTTGTGGTTGCAGAAAAGCCAGCCTGCCTGTGTCTGCCTCTCAACACAAAGTCTGCAGGGTGAGTATTCACAGAGTACCTGTAGGTTTCATCATGCAGGTGCACCATAGTTATTTAGGCCGGAAACTTCACTTTAGGTTTACTAACGTTGAGCTGACAGCAGTGCAGAGGTGACTCAGCAGGCGCTCCACGCTGAACATACTTCAGATTATGATGCTGAGAGGATTGTTTCAGCTGTGCTAATCTAAAGCCTGTAAACATGCAAATGACTGTTAATCACTTGGAAACCATAAAAACCTCCATTCATTCGTTTCTTCCTGTTTGGGTATTTGCTTAATGATCTTAATTATAAAAAATTGAATGGTTGGCAGTTTGTCAGTGTGTGCACTGTTTGGGCTGACACTAAATTTAAGGCTCCGTGCAGGAACACAGGGACATCACTTACCCTGCAGTGAAACGGTCTCTCTCCAGTTGAGATCACTTTTACTTCAGCATAAAAGACGCTCATGTTCATCAGAAGTTCTAGCATAAGGTAACCAAAACAGGAAGAACCATCACATTCCGGCTGCTCACCTGTGGGTCTGATGAGATTTCAGGATAAAAGGCTTCAGCACCATCCATGGGGCCATTTCTGAACTTTTAAGCCAGACCCAGATTCATCAGGACCCTGGCTGGTTTCTCAGAATTTAATTTGGGCAGACAGAGTACTTTTTTGAACATTATTGAATGGTGATTGTGTTCAGGGCTCTAACGTGTCCTCTGCTTTGATCCGGCAGAGAGTCCCAGTACAGCACCAAGGCCTTTGAGCAGACGCTCAGCGTGGACCTGTGCGGAACGGCGGGTAAGCCTCTTGCTGCTGGGGCCCCACGCGATGACATCATAGCTGCACATGCTGTTTCTCGCTCATGTACTCAAGCCTTTGTCGTCCCCACTCAGGTCTCACCCCTCCCACGACTCCGCCTCACAAGCCCGTGGAAGACGAGCTGTTCAAGCCGGCCGACGGAGGAAAAGGTGGAGGTGGCGGAAGCGAGCCCGCCCACCTGGCTTCAAACAGCAGCGCTGCCGTAAAGACCTCGTCCTGGGCGAGCCGGGCTCACCACCAGCGGAAGCTGCCAGAGCAGACGGAGCTATACGCTCAGCTGAGGCGCATGGGTCAGGCCAGCGAGACTGACGCCCACCGTGGCTTTGGTGACCATGACTACTGTCTGCTGAGCCTCGGCGAGAGCCGCAAGCGTAGCGCTGCCATCTTTGGCGCCATGTTACAGGGACGAGCAGAGAGCGAGAGAGTCGGTGCTCCAACTCCCAGAGTGGCCGAGGAGGAGCGGGAAGGGAAGGAGAGCGAAGACGGGCTGGTGCACCCGGAGGCTGCAGAGCCGCGGGAGCAGCTGACATCGTCATCGTCACCCCCATCAGACCGCCAGTCGGACGCTGCCACGCCGCCAGCTTCTGAAGAAGAGGCAGAGGGCTCGTCGGTGTCTCGCTCGCCCTCGCCCATCCCCCACCTGTGCCCCAACTCTCCCTCCAGCAAGAAAGACTCCAGGTAAGATGGACACTTGGGGGGGGGGGTAGAAGCAGAATCCCAGTGAGTCTTACATTGTCAAAGATCAGAGGTCATTATTTCTGGAACACAGGTTTTTTTCTTTGCCGCAGTCACCTGTTACCTGCTCGTGTCTTTCATTTTCACCTCGTGTTTGTCCTAATCTCACATTCAACCACCCCTGCTCTTTCAGTGAGAACTCGGAGATTTGTCCTGACGACACGCAGAGGATCAAAGCCAATCCTGACGAGGTACGTTCGTCGTTCCAGAGCCTGAGTGCTGATGTAGCCACAGTCAGGTGTGCCTCTGCGTACCTGAGAGCAGCTCTGCGCTCGGCCTCCCCTCGCTTTAGTTCACACATCTTTCAGTATTCTGTATTGTCCTTTGTCCTGACTGTTGCCATGGTTTCCCTGTTGCCAGGACAACTGCCAGGTGTTTTACATCCACAACCTGCCGAGCAGCGTGACCCAGAACATGCTGAGGAAACGCTTTCAGATTTTCGGCAAAGCAGAGGACTGCAAAGTCATCATCTGCAACGAGTAAGTGTGTGTGTGTGTGTGTGTGTGTCATTGAGTCTGTCCCGTGATTGGCCACAGCCCCTAAAGGTCAGAGAGGGTCACTTCCTGAGGGGCTCATTAAATGTGACTTTGAAATTTTAATTTAATGATGGTGCCCGCTCCTGTTGTTGCAGACAAACCCAAACATTTGGTGGTGTTGATGTAATAGTTTTGTTTTGGGGTCAGAGGCGAAGTCACTGCTTCATTGTATCCAGGATATCACGTGTCTGCACCACGCCTTAAAGCACCAGTAAGCTAATGCACCGCCTGTCCTCTGCCGGCCTGTAGGGAGCGTTGCGGGGTGATAAAGATCCGCTCATCGGGCGTTCAGAAGCACTGGAGAGAGCGGGAAGGTGTTTTCCAGAACGGACCGGTGAGCCCGCGGAGGCTGACGAGGAAGCGCTACATAGACCTCGGTAATGAACGCACACAGCAGCACTCACAGGTGCACTCAGTAACCTGGACAGGTGTGTCAGTCATTAGTGCTGCAGAGGAAGAGCGCTTCAGCTACCGCAGAGCATCCTCCCGCCTGTAGAGGCGGGGCACGCACCCAGCTGTGGTTTGTTTCCCAGCAGCACGCCTGACCTGAAGCTTTGCTCTGTGTGTTTCAGATGAGGCAGGTCCCGGCCCGGTCAAGAGCAAGTACGACGCAATGGACTTTGACACTTTGCTGAAGGAGGCCCAAAAGTCCCTGCACCGCTGATAGTAGAGGTCCACCGTCTGGCCAGCCTTAGTAAAGAGCATCAGCCCTGCAGCGACGCGGCTCTGCCCTCAGACTGACTCCTGGTTCCTCCTCACAAGACGACCTCGCGAAATGTTTACATTTTTACCGTTGGAATAAACAATGAGGACCTCGTTTTTTTAAGTTCTTTCACCGGAGGACACTGCTCATAAACGAGGCGCCGCTGGGACCGCAGAGCGGTGCAGGGTCACTTCAGAGAGATCGCTTCTGTGCTGCTTTCTTGTCTGCACTGGGATGCCGTCGCCTCGCTGTGGACAAGCGGGCGTGAGAGACCCAGTAGCAGATCCTTGCTATCCCTGCGTGGCGTTGGTTGTTGTGGTGTGTGTCCCCATGTGTTCGTTGTTCTGTTTGTTTTGTAAAAAAAGAGAAATGCCCCTCTGAGGTCACGACAGGCGAGTACGAGCTGCATTTGCTCGTGCAGTCGCATAACCCCAAAAAAGAACCTGCTTTGTTTCAACGACAAATTGTGGATGTTATTAATTTTAAAATTACTGTGTGTGTGTGTGTGTTATGGACAAAGAATATAAGAAAACGTTTAATGTAATTATTTTATGACTGAGAAAGTTTACAAATCTAATATGAAGAAAAAAAAAATCATGTTTTTTCCTTTTTGTAATTGTAGTGCTTCCTTGATTTGATCTATGCACTGTAAGGACGCACCTGTTTCTGCTGTCCCTCCCTCCGATCTCCGCCATGCTGACGTTACGGCTGCTGCTGCTGCTGCTTCACACACGAAGGCTTTCGGGATTTGGGAAAAGTGTTCCCGCACTCGTTCACACGCACTGAAATAAGATGTGAGTTTACTTGAACGCCTGGAGGCGTGGCCTGAGATGGAGGCATAGGCACAGATTAGTTTGCCCACATCCATCAGAACCAGGACGAAAGTTGGAAACACTTTTCCCAGATCTTAGAGCCTCCCTGTCTCCCTGATGGGAGCCCCCCAACCGCCAATTCAACCGTTACTGTTTACATCTGGACAGCAGCAAGCGTGAGGAAAATGGAGAGCGCTCTGTACAAATCCAGCACTTTGTCCAGTATTCACCCCTTGAAGCTGCTCATCAGCCCTGTGGGGCCAAGAGCTGCCCGCGGGTCACGTGTGTGGGCCGGCCGCGGCGCGAGCCTTGCCCTCGACAGCACGCAGAAGGATCGGCTGGTCTCGTGGAATGTATTCGAGGACCTGAATGTAATCGTGGCGTTTTCCCCGTTTCTGCTCGCCCAAAGATTGTGGAGCTCTCCGGTGCTTTAAAAGGCTACACTGGCAGGGCTGCGTGAGCCGCTCCGGCCTCAGCGGTCGTCCGCTTGCGGCCGATTTACATTCCCTGCGCAGCTAGCAGCAGCAGCACCCCGTCAAAGGGAGAGAGCCTCCACAGCTGACGGCGAGGTGGCATGATATGGCCCGAGGACGAGCAAGGGGCCGGCCGAAAGGGAAGGAACAGAGCGGGGGTTTCCCGCCTGCTTCAGATGAGCATCTCTACCTCACATCCATCCGCCCCCGCCCTTTGTCTGTGTACGCTCTCCCCCTCCTCTTTTATAAGTGTCTGTCACTGGTTTCTTTGCTCTGTGTTTTCGGTGTGGGGCTTTTCTTTGCTGATGGGCAGTGTGGGTGGGTTTCTTTTAATACTGCGACTCCTACCACTACTAGCCACGATGGGGGGCTACTCTCTGTGTCCGGGGCCGCCTCACGGCGGTCCTCGGCGTGTCTGTTTCTTCGAGTCTCGACCGTGTCCTCGTGTAGCTGAGTGTTTCGTCTTCGTCTCGTGTTTAAGTTGGACACTACTGATGCTAACCCTAACCTGGGCCGGGCCAGGGGGGCGGAGCAGGTCAGGTTACCCATCTTTCCCTCGTTCTTCCTCGGGAATGCGCCCAATCCTGATCTGCTCATCCTCGCTCCCGGCCCGACTCTCTCTCTCTCTCTCTCGCTCTCTCTCTTTGGGTTTGAGGGTTCCGGGCCTTCCCCAGACTCCTCCCACTTCTTTCCCCTTCCTCTTCCTTTCTCTATCTAATCGACTTGTTGGTAACACACAAAAAATTGAATGTTTACATCACTTGATTCTTGTCTGACTTTATTAGGAACGCACACTAAGTACAAAGGCGCCTTATTCAGTGTTTCAAACTAAAACAACAGCAAGCAAAGTGTCCCGGGGGGGCCGCACCCCTCCCCCAAGGCTCACTGATGTCCAAAACGTATACATACTGATGGAGGAACAAGAACCCCTGAATGAGTATTTGTGCTTAGTATGTATACTACTCAAAAGTGAGAGAATGTGCTGGTTTACATGTTAAAAAGAAATATATGAGTATATAATGTGTACATAGCACTATGCCTCATTGTAAACATAAAATGTATTGTGTGTTTTTGTAAAGGTGGTGGGTCACTGTTGATTCTGAATCAGGCGGGAGGTGCTGGTTTGGGTCGGGGAGGAAATCCAACACTGTAGTTCCCTTTAGTCCGTCACACTAGCACGTCCCATTTCTTTGCTGTTTATGAAACGATTCGTTTTGTTTTCAGTTTTCTGAAAAAGCAATTTAAGATGCAATACGTAATAATCTTCTGATTACAGCCATCCTCACATCCTGAGGAAATAATGTGTGTGGGTAGTGCTGAGGTGTACTGCCGGGATGCTCTGTGCGCAGACCGCAGCGGGAGAAAAGCGGTGCGTCGTGAATGGCCATCTGAATTTACTCTTGCACAAAATTGTCACAAACGGTGAAACGGCGTTTCCCATCAAAGAGCCAATGGGAAGGAGTTTCTGTCGTGTGTCAGCAGCAGCCGATCCACACCGCGACCAGAACACGGGATGTGAGAGGGGGGAAACAAAAGGAAGCTGTCGCCGGTTTGACCCTGTTAAATATCTGCACCCCCCCCGCAGAGGCACAGGTGTGTGGGCGGAGTTTCTGGCTGAGGTTTCCGCCCTGCTTTTAATTTGAAAATCTGAGACCGAGAGGGGTTTCTGCAGTCAGTCCTCCAGGTGAACATCAGCTACCCCCGTCTCCAAACGGCAAGCCTTAAAAACCAGCCGGGGGAACCACTAGCTTTTATTATTACTGTTTAACCTCCTTTCCAATCCAATGTGGTTTATTATTAAATAATTACTGACGTAATTACAACTTTTTTCAATAGCCATATTATAAAAAATATATACATATATATGAATATATATTTGTGTGTTTGTGTAGATATCTAGATGATTATATACTTTCTTATAGAAAACTTTGATGTTGATCATTCTCCTGAGTGTTTTGAGAACACATTTCAGCATACATACATATATATATATATAAAAGTGCTGTCTGCCTGGTCTAGGTCCTAGGTCAGCAGGCAGCAAATCCAAATAATTTTAAAAAAAAAACCTTCCAAAGGGAATACCCTCGTCACAATGCAATACCTTTCTTTCCACTCTTCCTTTCAGAAAAATGGGAAATGGCAAGAAAAATCATTTGTTAGGCAGGTTAACCAAAAAAATTTTAAAAAATCTTCAGTAATAAAGAGCTTGGCTCGCAGCTCGTGGAAAAACACGTAACGTCTTGGGTTTTCTACGTTGGCGACGCCGTGGCCATTTAAAAAAAAAAAAAAAAGCGCGTCCGATCACGCCTCGTTTCACATCTTGTCGGGTTTTTTGGTTTGAGAATGGAGCCCAGCATCGACGCGTCTCTATCTGCTAAATGTGAGTTTGGAAACTCGACAAAGGGCATACTCGTTTCATCGTTTCTCATTTCTATTGATTTCCTGTCTATTTACATCTAATGACTATCAGATTCACAAATTCTTATTTTTTCTTTTTTAACTTAGTTTTTGGTAAAAGACAAAAAGGTAAATACTGCTAGTGAGATTTTATATTTTTACATATGTTGGTTTTATTTTGCGTGTCTTCTTTTTTATTTATATGCCACTTAGTTTGGACGTCTTTGGTTTTGTGTGAATTCATATGTCTGCAGAATGTGGAGACAAAGGCATTTCAGTATTTTTGAATTGTTAAAATCTAGTTTCATAGAAGCGGAGTATCTGATGTTATAAATTATATTTTAATTCATGTAAATAGTTTAAAACAGAAGATTATGGCTTCCTTTTAAACTGAATACATTTCTCTTCAGAGATTGTTTACATTATTAAACTGTAGAGATGTGCTCCTCATATACTGTATAAAGTACATATATTCATTGATTTGCCTCCAAAAATAAAATCCTAATGAACAAACCTTCAGTGCACGTGCTGCTTTTTGGCACAAACGGGCGAAGCCACCGGAAGACCACCCAGGTCTCCAGCCGTTTGTCAAGGCCGAAAATTGAAGCCACTGACTCTGTCCCACGTAAACAAGCTTTTTCTGCTGTTTTAATGCAGCAATCTGTGGTTCACCAGCTTCAGCCCACAGTATGTTCAGTTTTCATGCTGTCACCACCTGTCATACAGCACCAATCGCAGCAGTAGTCATCTAAAGGTGCTTTACACAATCAGACCTCCCCTGTAAACAACGTTTGGCGACGGTGGGAATGAAGAACTCCCTTTTAACCGGGAGAAATCTCCAACCAAACTGGGGTAAGGGAGGCCTCCTGGCTCTGTACAAATCCATCACTTCTGCACTTTGTCCAGTATTCACCCCTCGAAGCTGCTCATCAGACCTGCAGGGCCAAGAGCTGCCCACAGGTCACGAGTGCAGGCGAGTGTGGAGGGAATGGCTGGTTTCTGATACAGGGACGTTGTTAGCAGAGTGGAAGTGCTTTCTTTATAGGCGGATTTTCAGAATAATACTCATGTTGTGTTGAAGTACGAAGGAGAACTGCAATACTGCATCCAATACTTCCACTGCTAGAGACGGCCAGTTTCCTGTAAATAGGATCAAATAAGAACTCAGTGTTGCTGGATCCAGTCCTGAGAGTAAATGTCACTTCTGAAAAATTACTGCATCTCATATTTCCAAAATCGTCTCCGGAGCCAAAAGTGGTTAAGACTAAACTCTGTGACTTGGTACGTCGTGCACGGGGATGTTGAGTGCATGTCACAGTAAACTACGCTGATGCAAATAAATTTTAGTCACTGTGCCGTCTGTTTGACTGACGAGACACGGTGTCTGTCTCCTGAATGGAAGATTGAACTGAACTGGAAGCTGGTTCCACACAAGAGGGGCCTGAAAACTGAAGGCTCTCCCTCCCATTCTACTTTTAAATACTCTAGGAACAACAAATAAGCCTGCAGTGTGAGAGTGAAGCGCTCTAATGGAGTGATTTGGTACTATAAAGTCATTAAGATAAGATGGGGCCTGATTATTTATGTGAGGAGCAGGATTTTGAATTTCAGAGCTGAAAAATGAGGTTGGCTTTAAACCACCAACCACTGCAGTTCCTCTAGCATCCAGCAGAGGCAGTAGTGAGTCACTCCCATAGAGTCCCATGTTAAAATAAACATGTTTCCAGCCTGATACACAGCCTGTTCTGATCTCTATAGATAATTTCCCCCTTCACAACGGCAGGGGGCGGGGGTTCTGTAAGTCACATTACGTGTTAAAGTTTGCACATTTAGGGCCTGTGTCCTCTTTAACTGACAGGCTGATGGTGACAGGTCACTGTAACTGGATTGTTGTCACTTTGGTTTCATTTTGAGGATGGGGCGGAGTCACACCGGTCCAGATCTGGAGGATGGTGCATGCTGAGTGGGATTCGATGCAGATGAGCTGCCTGTGGGGGTGTGTTTGTGCTGCAGCCCTGCGAGTGCAGGAAAAACGGTAAAACCTTAATGAGCGTGTGCCTGGCCACGGCCTGACCTGCTCTCTCATACAGAGGAGGACATGCCCTCTCTCCAGTCTTCCCCTGGTTAAACAGCATACTATTAACAGGCCGCTGGCGAGTTTCCGGCTGGCTGGGCCGTGATTCGCACGTCACTGAGTACACTGATGATTGCGCACGAGGCAGCACTACACCAGCACTGCTGCACTCGTGCTCTTGACTCTGCTGCGATTCCCACGCCAGCAAAAACATAGAAGAACATCCCAGAACCTGATCCTGAAGCGTGGGGAGCGTGGAGGTAAGAAAGGAAGGACTAAAGATACGAATATCTTCAGTTTGATGTTCTGATTGTCCAATTCCACAGAGGTGTCATCGATCCTCTTGGTTGAGATCGCAGTCTGTCTGTGAGCTCTATGGTGAGCCAAAGTTCAGAATTACATTCTAATTTCAAATCAAATATATTGAATATTGAAGTTGGAAATTACGTAGTGTTACCCAACAAACCACGACCACAGGTTTACGCTCCAAGCAGTGTTGGGAAGGTTACTTTTAAAATGTATTCCAGTACAGATTACAGAATGCATGCCTCAAAATGTATTTTGTAATGTATTCCGTTAAGTTACTCAATCTGAGTAACATATTCTGAATACTTTGGATTACTTAATATATTGTCATGCTTTTTACAACTACACAAATGTCGCTATCACATCCTGCAAATCCTTGTTTGTTTTTCTTTACCAATTAACTGTTAAACCCAACTTAAGATAATATATGTAATGTAGAGGAGCAAAGACTTGGGTATGTTTGTATAAGCTGTTTTGTCTTCTTAAAGATAATAAAAAAGCACAGTCTTTCCTTAACATTTTTTTTATATATAAACCTGACAAGTGGAAGACAAACATAAAATATGCCATTGAAAAGTATTTACTGTTATGGTCACCAACATCACTTAGTTCAAATAAAAAGTAGCCTTGCAGAAGGAGAAAAAATATCAGCATTTTCAATGACTGTTTTCTTATTAGGACAAGAAAGGATATATATAAAATTATACTCAAAAATTAAAAATATCTTATTTTGGCATTTACTGTCAATATTATTCTTCCACCAATAATTTTAAATTACAAAAGATTTTTCAATACAACTCAGATATTCAAACTCAATGTAACAATGAGAAATTACATTTTAAACCTTACCCCTATAATTTTTAAAACAAGACAATATATGTTTTATGCAACTCAGCAACATTACCTTATGGCCATTTAACAAAGGCATGCAACAAAGAACTGTCCAAGGTGTCAGTGCTGAACTGCTTGGTTGAAAACCTTAATTAGCCCCAAAAATCAAATAATTGGCGAACAATTGCAGTAAACATATGAGGTGCTGCTTTTTGAATGCATGCCAAAAACAAATACTAAAGACTACAAAATACTGAGGTTGCAAGCCCTATCTGTGAACAATACCAAGATAGTTTCAGCAGACTACCTACATCTGTTTCGCCTAGTCTACAGTCCAGTAAAGGCGGTTGTAACGCAGCAAGAGCACTTGTTCAAAGTGTTTGTCTGTCATGCAGTTACGGTGTGGGGTGAAAACAAGTCCTCCGTGGCTAAAGAGACGCTCGACAGGAGCACTTGATGGCAGAGTTGTATTGTACTTTAAGAAGAGGGCTCTGATCAATGGATCTCTTTAATGAGGTCAGTGTCTTATCTGAATCTTGAAGATACCTCTGTACCTCATCCTCCGCTGCAGAACAGGTCACCTGTGTACTCTGAAAACTGAAGAAGCTGTCATCATCATCTTCTGGCTCATTTCCCACTGAGGTATGTCCAGTGGTGCTGGTGTCATTAGAAGGTTCTGTGTTGAGGAGACCATTGGACCATTGTTCTTCTCATGGATTCTCTTTCATCATCAGCAAGCCACCAGAGTCAAAATTTTGGGATGGTGGATGCTGCCATCCTTGCTTCATGGGAGGCTAATACAGCTGCAAATCGAGTGTCAATTGCTTTGATGATCGCTAAGAGGATATGAGTTGAAAATTGCACTTGTGTCAACTTTTCAGATAACTTAGCTTTCAGACTGAGAAGGGTGGGAATCACATATCCGAAATAGCAGTTCTTTTCCCCCTGGAACAGGTTGACTGAGTAGGCAAGTGGTTTCAGAATGGCTGCATACTCTTTGAGAAACACTGTCTCTTGAGGATGCAGTTTTGCCACCTTCAGTTGTTCACAGATTTCATTGAGCTGACTTTCAGCTAGATTCATTAGCTTCTCGATTGCATGGTACTCTGAGCTCCACACCTGTGGGGATGGCGCCCAGGCCCAGAGCAGCGCCGCCAGCTCCCCAATCCTTTCCAGGTGGCGCTCGGACCGATCCTGCAGCTCTTCCTGCTGGCGACACACCTCCGCTGCCTGCTCCCGCTGGGCGGCCGCCATTTCGGCCACCCTCTTGGCCAGCTCCTCCATTCCCTGGCTCCGATATGGACCTGCCGTGCTGCCTCCTGGGTTTCGGCACCAATGTGGCGTGAATAAGGCACGGCGGGACCACGGAGCAACGTTCAGAGCCATCTTTATTTAATTCACGTCACACCACAACACACTCAAACCCCTGAGTCCCCGTGTTTTTAACTAGGCGGGCGTGATTAAGGATGCCGTGCAGGTGCGTCTGCCCTGCACGGCACCGCAGACCACGCCCCACCACAACACATTTTGAGTATGTAGAAAAATTTCAGTTATTGCTTTCTTCATTTTTGGAAAAGTTTTCTCAATGTGAGTCATCAATGTTTTTCTGCAAACAGGACTCCTGCCCCCACTTAGTCCTTCAACCATCTTACGGAATGAGGTGTTCTCAACGGTAGAAAAGGGCTGCACTTCATTGACTATGAAGTCAGATACCAAGGAATTTACTCTCCTTTGGGTGATGGCTGGAGTGCTAAGGATAGCTTGTTTGAGAGGAGGAGGGGCTGTGTCTTTGCCACTTTGTTCATCACCATGATCCGAGGTATTTGCTTTGGGTAAACTGTGTATAACCCTGGGATGCATCCTCTGAAAAAAAAAAGAGAGAGAGACCGACCAAAAGATAAAATATTACTGATGAAGAAATAGTTTTGTATTCAAGATCACTGCAAAAAGGTTGGGCAATTGGACGAATATCTCAACTTTCAACAATAAGTTGAGCCTTTCACCGATTGTTTTTACAAGAGGAATTTTTTTTTTTGCCAATAAGTAATTATAATAATAATGTTGGTTGAAGGTAAGAGAAGCAGTTAATGGAAAATATAATAGTGGTGTTTTAACGCCATGAACAAACGCAGCGATTCATTTACTCAAACTCATAACAGAATGAAAGAAAAGCAGTAGTCTATGTTCAAGAAAAAACAAAACATTTAATTTAAATAAACAAACCACAATGGTGGGGAGGGATAGAAGAAACTGACTTCTTTTTCCACTTTAACTGTGTTCCAGTGTTTATGTCTTAGATACTCGACCAAAAAACAAATAAGTTAAAAGCCAAAATGTCACTTCCAGCAACCATAAAAAATATCAGAGGTAAAGTTAAGTTTTTTGTGCACTTTGGTGCATCTCGAATAAATAAATGAATAATCCAAAGAGTAGATATGTTAATACAGAAACTCCAACAAGAAAAGAAGATAAAATATCCCCCCCAAACTAAACTTTCTATTTATGTTCTAAATGTGCAAATTACATTGCTCCGCCCATTAACAAGTCACCATCCGCGATTATGTGTGAACGGGTTGACTGCGTGTGTGTGTAAATGGGTGGATGACTGATTGTGTAAAGCGCTTTTGGATCCTTAGGGACTAGAAAAGCGCTATGCAAATACAGGCCATTTACCATTATGTTGGTTATTGTTTGACTGACGATTGTCGGTTGGAAAATTTTTAAATCTCGCCCAACCTTAATGTCCACCCTACTGTTAATCGTTTTGGGATTGCTTTCACAACTGCACACAATAATTTACAGCTCGTTAATGCTATCTATCAAGTTTAACAGTCTATGAACTAACGTTAACGCCAGCTAACAATGTTAGCTAAAATCACAGCAATATTATATTGAAGCTACTGAAGTGGCATATAGCCTAGGTAGCTACCACAACTAAAATAAGATATTTGCAGTATGTTGATGTTAGTTTTTTTAAAATAACTTACTTTCAGATGTTTTGTTAGGTTGGAGGTGGAGTCTTTTGACACAGAGAGCATCTTCTTTGCTAGCAAGCAGAGTTTGCATTGCACTGTGAAATTCCGCCCATCCCTTTCTTCTTTGAATATAAAATGGTGTTGGAACTTCCAACTCTGAAACGCATTCCTGCTCAACGTGCACCGCTGACTCTGTTGTGCTGGCTCCGGCTCCATTGTTTGACTGACGCTATACCAACAGGACGATTTTTAATTTTATTTTTTTTTTAAACAGCCTCTTCTCGCGTGTTTTGTCTGGGTTTCCAGCCGCAATGTGCGGCATGGAATGACCAGAATTACAGAGGACCGCCATGTAATCCATTTATTTCAACAAAGTAATTGTATTCTAAATACCACCTTTTTAAACGGTAACTGTAATGGAATACAGTTACTCATATTTTGTATTTTAAATACGTAATGGCAGTACATGTATTCCGTTACTCCCCAACTCTGGCTCCAAGCTACGTACTCTGCATACTCTACAACCTACCAGAGACACTTGGGCTGACCAAGCAACTAAGTTACACAGCTTTGCATGCTTTTATTGATTAATTTGTTTGCATGCACTCTCTCTCGTGTGACGCAAATTCATCCGAAGGTCTATAACTGGTGATGACATCATTACTTCACTGACACTGAGGCCGTACTGTGTGAGAAATAAAGAAATCCAACTTTTCCAACTGAAAAGCAATACAGTTTTTAAAAGTTAGAGCCTGGAGCCTCGGACACGAGGTGCAAACACAAGCAATCATCCCAATGTCGGTGATCTGGCCACGAGAAGAGGAACCTTGTGCCGTTCTCTCACCGTTACCAGCTCCTCTCTCTCTTGAGCTCAGGTCTGAGCTTCGTCACCCTGCGCTCAGGCTCACAGACCTATGTAGTGACTTGGGAAACTCTAACAGCAGAGTGTTAGAGCACAAATAGTATTTCTATAATTAATGAGGCCAAATATCAACCTGTCAATACAACAATTAAATCCAGCAGCAGCGTGTCCTCAGTGTATAAGAGTCCAAATATAGCTGATATATACATTAATGCGAGATTAAACAGTTAATACAGATGTTTGTTAAGCATCTGCCTGTTTAAAACTTTGGCGATTAATTGAACAGCCCAAAGCCAGAGGAGAAAGCACGCGACTGGAAATCATCCTGTCAGCCATTTCCTGTCACGCTGTCCTCTCTGTGGCTGTTTCTGTGGGGCAGTCGTGACTGCAGCAAACAGAGCTCTGCACTGCAGTTATCAGACACACGCTGTCATCCCCGAGCTTCAGCTACGCTCTGACGGGGACACCAGGACGGAGACGCTGCTGCTGAACCAAACCTCAGGACCATCCAACAGCCTCCCACGCTGATACACCTGGGTATGTTTATCCATTTGGGCCCAGCAGAGCTACGTGTTGGTATGTAAAGGAGGAGAAAGGACTCCTTTGTGTGGGCAGGAACGGGAACTCCATCAGGCTGCTCATGCATGTTTCCAAACTGTGATGACACACCAGCCTCATGTGGCTTGTAGGCGGATCATAGACACCACTGACTGGACCTCATATCAAATAGGTGATATAAATATAAACCATAGAAGTCTGAATACATCTATGAAAGACCCGACAGCCTTTATGCTTGTCTTTCGACACTTCACACTTTCTTTTGATGTCTTGGCCCCTACCCTGGTTAAATGAAGGTTTCATTACAGTTAATTATCCATCCTCTGTTCTTAAGTAATGTTGGACAGTGTCCTCTAACCTTGGCCCTACAAAAGACTGGAATCCTGTGCAGACTGGATCCTACCCCGAAGTCAGCTATGATAGGCTCCACCCCCTGCGACCCTGAATGAGGTAAGTGGAAGAAGCTGGATGGATGATGTCTCAGAATATCCAGAGAACTACTGTAACATGGTGCAACATGAATGAAGAGATGCAGGAAAATTTGCTGAGTTGGATGTTATGTAGAGAGGTGGGACGAGTCTCCTTCCTGTTTGAATTCAATTCAATTCAGTTTTATTTATACAGCACCAAATCACAACAACAGTCATCTCAAGGTGCTTTATACTGTAAGGTAGACCCTACTATAATACATACAGAGAAAAACCCAACAATCCACATCTGCACCAAAGAGTAAAACGGTGAAATGTGGAATATTAAACATTAGGTCTCTCTCTTCTAAGCTTCTGTTAGTACATGAGTTAATAACTGATCAACAAATCGATTTACTCTGCCTTACAGAAACCTGGTTACAAGATGATTATGTTAGCTTAAATGAATCAACACCCCCGAGTCACTAGCGATCAGAATCCTCGAAGCACAGATCGAGGGGGTGGCGTGGCACACCAGCCTATTAATCAACCAAATTTTTTTTCATTTTAAAAGTTTGATCTAAGCTCTGCTAATTCCTTTTTTTCTTCTTTTTTTTTGCCTGTCCCATTTGGTTCTTTAGCCGTCAGAATTGTTGTCTGAAGACCAACAAGGATACCCAATGGATTTATTTTGCCAAATGGATCATCAAGGCATTGCCGTATTGGTCCATTTGATCGACCTTTGTTTTTATTATTTATTTTATTTTATTTTCAGTTGTTACAGACGGGACAGACATGAGTGAGGGTTAGGAAAGAGAGAAAGAAAGAGGAAGGAAAAGAAAAACAGAAGGGGAGAGGGAAAGTGAGAAAGGGAAAAAAAATCTCCTGGATCACCTGTTGGGAGAAAAAGAATAGAAAACAAGCAAAAAAAAAAAAAACAAAGCAACATACTAAACACAACACCATTGCATTAATCTAGCTAAGTGTAAACAGCAGTAAATACTAAATATTGAATGTTGTTGTGCAGCACGCAGGACAGACAGCGCATAATGTGCTTTGAAGTAGCAGCCAAGAAAGGTGTGATTTAAGTCTACGAACAGTGAACACCCGTGTGCATACCTGTGTGGATCAGCGCGCTTGTATTCAAATGGTTTCCCCACGTAATGGTCTGCAAGAGGATGTAGAGAGCCATAGCCTGGTCCCCCAGGGCATGAAGCAGGCATGGAGGAGATCCAGGCCCCAGACATCCAGAGGCCCCAGAGTGCGAGAGCCCAAGGAGGACCACCGAAGGGGCATCCGTGCCACCCTCATGGGAAGGGCTGAGGATCCCCAGACGAGGGGTCACCCAGTAGCCACCGAGCAGAAGCTAAAGGGGGCTGCACCGGCGTGCCCGCCAGCTCCGCCGGCAGCCAGCTGTGCCAGAGTGAACCGAGCCACAGGCCCAGAGGCCGGAGGCCCGAGGGCCCCCCGCGCCCCGGAAGAGGCCTGACCGAGCAACAGGCGCCAGGCCCCGCCAAGTAGCCATTGGGAGCGAGCTGGTACATACCTGTGCGCCCAGCCCCGGACACCAAGAACCACCAATGCACCGACCCCTGAGGGCATCAGTCACCAGCAGGGAGTGTGGTGAGGGGAGATAGGCCTCCACACTTTGGAGGGCCTGGGAGTTCCCAGAGAGGTGGAGTCTAAGACCCGACCTGACACACAGACACAGACAAACAGGCACACACAGACACAAACATGCATTCCCACCCTCATGCACACATATACAAACACTCAGCACTCACCCAATGTAAGGATTGAGCTCTGCTAATTCCTGATGTCATTCCAAATTCTTGTGCAGGACAAGCATTTGTTAATTGGCCACAGCCGCCAGCATGTTTCTGCTGCTGTTTGTGTAAAACATGTTTTTGAATCAAAAAGAATCATCTGATGTCAAAGTGCTTTAAATCTGCAGCCGCTTACCACATGAACCGTGAGGCAGAGGGGATTTGTGATTATCTCATTGTTGCTGGGATGGACTGGTAAACGGACTGGTTCTTATGTAAAAACCACGGACTCTAGGTGGTATTGGATTGGGCTCACAGTAGAAAGATGAGTCGGACAGAGGTGTTCAATTTGGCTGCGACGGCCGTTTATTCAGACACCCTGACGTAAACTACCACATCTCTGCTACTGGCCCTTGCAAAGCAATCACAGTAACCACTCTGCTTAGTTATTAAAAGTACAACAAAGAAAACCAAATGTATAAAACATAGTCACGTAAACGAGGCCAGTTCCTGGGTCAAAGCTATTAGCAAGGTGTAGCTTAACAGCTAATGCTTTGTCATGCATTACTTTGCATGAACACACGAGAACACAAACTCTTCGCATTCCATCAGCTGCCACATAAACATCTCATTAAACTCATTATCATTAGACTAAACTTAAAAAAAACACTGAGCGGCAGCACGAACTATAAACAGGGGCCTGTTAACAGGGCATGCACAGCTCAACAGTAACACCCTCTGATTTATCCAAGTAACTACCCTAAACTTACTCCTGCACTCCTCCACGATTAGGTGGAGTGCAGTCTCTGTCACTACCCGATCCGTACCGGAAACCCGATCGGTACCCCGCATGCGCGAAAGGTGTCTACTTTTTTTTACGATAGTTACAGGTCAGAGTATCTGTTAAGATGTTAAGAATAATAAGTATCTCTTAAAATGTTTCCAATAATGAAACATTTCAAAATAATGTAGACAAAAACGAAAAATAAAAAGATAGTTACGGATCAGGACTCACCGATCCTTACTGCGCATGTACAAAGTTGGACCATACAAATCGGGTCTACCCGATCCGTACTGTGCATGTGCAGGGGATTTCTTCTTCTGTTCGTTTAATGGCAGTTTACTCCCCAGTGTACGAGGATACTGCCACCTGCTGACAGAGTGAATGAACCCTATTGT
>NW_005187509.1:1100570-1125036 GCF_000239375.1 Pundamilia nyererei
GAAGCGACGGCCTTCTTTTCCTGTATTGTGAGGTTGGATGGAGGGACTTTGGCACTGGAGAGCGTGGCTGAGACTTTCATCCTGATTTGCTCTGATTCTGTTTGTGATAATTTATTAATCCGTATGGCAGATTCTGTGGCTGTGATGAGGTCCATTATGGGCAACTGTTGTGGAGAAATGGCAAAATTGAGTCCTTTGGCTAATACTCTCTTTTCAGGTTCAGTGAGAATCCTGTCTGAAAAGTTCTTAACCCATTTCTCCTGACTGACTTCAGGTGTGTTTTCTTCTCTGGGTTGTGTAGGTTCAGGATGAGGAGTGTGTGTTTTTGAAAGCAAGGCGTAAAATTTCCTGCGTTGTCTTTCTTTTCCTTTAGAGTGTTGGGCCCGCTGAGCCTTGTCCACAAACTTGTAAACCTCTTCTAAGATTGGAGAGGGTAGAAGGATTTCCAGTTCCTGCAGGGTCTGGCTGATCTTGATCTGGAGGGCATCTATGGTGAAATGGACCTGTCTTATCCTTTCACTTAAAAGGTGATTTTGTGCTCTCTGTAGAATCAAGTCTGCTCTGTATCCCCTGACAGTGGATCCAAAGCAAGCTCTTAGGAACAACTCTGCTTTGTCTACATCTTAGGTTGAAACGGAGATGGTTCCTATAATCCGCTAGTTTCCTTGATTCCCTTTCATACTCCCGCACCAGTTGAAGGGTGTTCCTCCCAAAATGTACGGCAATATGTCTGTGAAGGTTCTCTGTCATCCAGGTCATCGTAGTCAAAGAGTTTGCATTGCACACCCAGATTTGGCCCATCCCTTTCTTCTTTAAATGTGAAGTGGTATGGGAATTTCCAAGTAAGAAATGCATTCCTGCCCGTGCACTGCTAGCTCTGTTGTGCTGGCTCAGTGTAATCCATTTATTTCAACAAAGTAACTGTATTCTAATTATCACCTTTTTAAACGATAACTGTAATGGAATACAGTTACTTATATTTTGTATTTTTAGTACATAACACCAGTACATGTATTCCGTTACTCCCCAACACTGGTTATAGCGGTTTTACCTGCTACCATCTCACCTATTGCATGGTTCACTCAAACATACGTTCAATTTTAAAACCGTTTTCTCTTGGTTTTGAAATTACTTCCTGCCTCTGTAATGGTGAGTGCTGTGAGTGAAGCTCGGGTTTTCCAGCTGTTTGTAGGAGTCTCTCTGTGAGCGTCCTCATGCGAGGCCTGAGAGCTCTGCACAGTTCTCACATGCACAGCTGTAACGTCACTGATTAGTTGTAGTGAATCTGAAATCCAATCCTTACTCAGAGAGAGCATGTTCCTACACCTCAGACAGTTAAATAATTTCTCAGCTTTAGAGCAGCTGAGGCCATTACTGTGAAAGTGCATCGCTGCTGTAGTATCCACGGATAGGTATGATGTAGAACACAGCGCGTCCCTGTCCTGTCTGCCATACCTCCACCAAGTCACAGCAGATGGCTGTCCCTCCCTGAACCTGGTCCTGCTGGAGGTTTCTTCCTGTTAAAAGGGAGTTTTTCCTCTCCAAGATCACCAGCTGCTCACAGATACAGAGTTGTCTGAATGATTGGGTTTCTCTGTACCTCTGTGGGGGTCTTTACTTTTACAATATAAACATCCTGAGGCGACTGTTTTTGTGATGTGGTGCTATCAACACCATCCTTCCAGACCATCTCCGAGGCAAGCTTTCCCAGATGAATGTGCCTGATCCCATCTGCCGGTGGATCACTGACTTCCTGACGGACAGGAAGCAGCATGTGAGGCTGGGAAAGAATGTCTCGGACTCTCGGACCATCAGCCCCGGCTCCCCTCAGGGCTGTGTTCTTTCTCCTCTGCTCTTCTCCCTGTACACCAACTGCTGCACCTCCACCCACCAGTCTGTCAAGCTAATCAAGTTTGCAGATGACACCACCGTTATTGGGCTCATCTCAGACGGGGATGAGTCTGCCTACAGGAGGGAGGTTGAACGTCTGGTGTCTTGGTGCAGCCACAACAACCTGGTGCTGAATGCTCAGAAGACAGTGGAGATTATTGTGGACTTCAGGAAGCACACAGCCCCACTCCCCCCCATCATCCTGACTGACACCCCCATCACCTCTGTGGACTCATTCCGCTTCCTGGGTACCACCATCACTCAGGACCTGAAGTGGGAGCCCACCATCACCTCCGTCATCAAGAAAGCCCAGCAGAGGATGTACTTCCTGAGGCAGCTGAAGAAATTCAACCTGCCAACACGGACGATGATGCAATTCTACACTGCAATCATCGAGTCCATCCTCACCTCCTCCATCACCGTGTGGTACGCTGGAGCCACTATCAGGGACAAACAGAGACTGCAGCGTGTTGTGCGCTCTGCTGAGAAGGTGATTGGCTGTAGACTCCCATCTCTGCAGGACCTGTACACCTCCAGGACATTGCGGCCTGCAGCTCGGATCTCAGCTGACCCTTCTCACCCTGGACACAGTCTGTTTGACCTGCTCCCCTCAGGCAGGAGGCTCCGGTCCATTCGCACCAGAACCTCTCGCCATAAGAACAGTTTCTTCCCCTCTGCTGTTGGACACATGAACAATAAACGTACGACTGTTCCCACCACTAACACATTCACTGCATCATTCCATGTTTGGCACTGATCACCACCTGCACTCATGTATATATCTATCTACTTAGCACTTTTAATTCTTATTCTCATGTATATATCTCATGTATATCTCATGCATATATCTTTCTACGTAGCACTTTTAATTCTTATTCTTACTTTTATTTTTTCATGTCTATTTAAGCGCAATTTATGACAGTATGTTCGCACTGAAGCACCGCAGCAATTTCCTAATGTTGTAAACCTGCTCAACATTTGGCAATAAAACCCTTTCTGATTCTGATTCTATTTAAATAACACTGAATTGAGTTTGCAGGTAAAATACATTTTACCAAAAGATTCTCTACAATAGTGAGGAAAAATGCCGTTATGCAATAAGAGATGGGATTTAGTGGAGTATTTCACCAACAAACATCTGAAAACTTCTTGTGGTGGAGAATAAACCGGGTTTGAAGCATCTGTAAATCTCCTTGCTAAATTCTTTCCAGCCCACTAGAACAGTTCCTCTGTTGTTGAGGCTGGCTTCAAACTGATGTATAAAAGCAGCAGGATGTTGGATTTTGTGGCGGACGTATGTTAGTCAGATGCTTGTTAGATCACAATCCTTTAAGCTTGAAACGATGTAAAACATTTCCACTGATTCTCCTGGAAATGAAAAGAAAGTGTGCTCGAGGCCCAAGAAAGAAACTAGTGAGCAGGCAGACATCCGACAGATACTTTCTAGTACAAAGTCATCTACACACACACCCTGAAACACACACACATGCACACACACGCTGACACAGCTGTCATTCAGTAGGGAAATAGTCAGAAATCTTTACTAATGTCTGCAAACAAGCTGTTTCTCTTTTCTTCATTACAAAGTGAGCGTCGTTGGTGTGTGTGTGTGTGTGTGTGTGTGAGAGCAGTCAGTGTGCAGACACAGAAGTGATGCATGTTACATCCTGAACATGAATGCGACACAGGTGAGTGAGGGACGACTGAAAGGCTCCCATCACTGGGTCAGCTACAGGAAATGATGCAAAGAAAAGGCAGCAGCTTCTATTTTACAGCCTTCTAACGAATCACAGAGTTCTTATTGTGACTCTCTGACAGTGTGCACATGACCCGGGACACATTGTCAAAGCAAAATAATACAGAAATGGTTTCTGACATTTGATTCACAGGCTGGAAATATTGTTGTCACAGTCTTCAAGAGTATCCTGCGATGTTGGGCTCAGCTTAAGGGCCTTGCACTGTGATCCTGCACTAAACTGGCGGTAAATGTAAAAAACTGTGATTCCCACAAACAAATGAATGCAACAGGAAGCACAGAAGAGCGAATGAGACACATTTACAGCAGACCAAGGACATTTATGAAGCGACAGCTGCAGGAAACAAGTGTCCAAAGCAGGAAACGACCTCCCAGCGAAGTGGGTTCCTCAGGTGCGGCATGTCGAGCCAGCCCGGCAGGGTACCGCGAGCAGCTCTAGCTGAGAATGCACGTCTTTGACTGAGACTGGGCCGCGCTCGCTGCAGCAGGAAGGAAAGGAGAGAAGTTCAGTGTTCAGTCAGAGTTTGGAAAGCTGTGACGCCTGACCGCCTCCTACCTTGTCTGGCTGCCGCAGCTTTCTCAGCCTCCTCCTCCTTGGCTTTCTTAGCCGCCTCGATGGCAGCGACCTTGGCATCGTGCTCCTCCTTCAGGGCGTTCCACTCCTTCCTGTTGTTCATCAGCCGGTCCAGCATTGGGGTGATCTCCACGTGGAAGCGACTGAACTCCTGGGACGACACAAATCAGACACATCAGCGTTGCTCAATCCAAACCGCTAATGCTGCTTAAATGACACAGAGAGCCAGAGCAGCTCATGGGCCATATGCTACTGCTCCACGCTTGCAGATGTTTATCTGGGTGGAAGCAGCAGCTGTGGGTGTCTGAGTGGGTGAGCTCTCACCTTGTACACAAAGGCGCAGACAAAGTCGATGAAGCCACACTGCAGCTTTGGAAGTTCCTCCGCTTTGTTCCTGTCCATCATGGGCTGAAGGAGAGAGAGAGAGAGAGAGAGAGAGAGTGAGCTGATGGCCTCATCATCACTGTGGCCTCACACACCTGTGACGTTTATCCACCTGCTGAACTCTCAGCGGTCAGCTCCTCACGTTTTCCTCCTTAATGACTGCCGAGTTACTGCACAGTCCTCAAACCATGTACAAAGCCCTGACTGTTGGCTGAACTGGAGACCAAGGTCTTGGATGCTTAGTATTTAAAAATACATTTAATAAAGGGCTAATTATACAAACATGAAATGATGCAAGCTTCTTTCAAACATGCATCACCTTTAAAACAGAAGCTGCTACATTCAAACGTCATCTTTCGGGGAAATGCTGAGGCGAGCCCTGAAAAGGTCACGATGGCTGCTGGAAAAGCCTCTGCAGAGTCCTGTCAGACCACAGTGAGTCACATGACCTCTGTGGCACAGGAAGCTCTCCCAGCTGACACTGCTTAAGATTAACTCAGAGCACCGCCAGGTAAGCGTGGAGGGCGGTGCTTCAGGTGTCTGAAGGGCACGAGAGAGCAAGGCAGGGAAGAACAAGAAGGTCGGAAAGGATTTGGTCAGACAGTCACGGCTCTCTCTGTATCAGCGCTCCACACGATGGCTCAGCACCGCCTGCTCAGCAGCGCCACAGGGATGCCAGTCTGTCCTTTCATATTTGCTCCCCATCACTAATGAAACCCCGTGGATTCGGTCCACCAAGTCCTCCCCAACTCCAACTTCAGAATAAACACATGGAAATAACTGAGTGGAAATGTGTTTGGAACGTTTCACTGTTCCTCCAAATGAGTCTTATTTTAAACTCCAGAAGAATCGAGTGAAGGTGGGGTGGTCCCATGCCCTGATGTGAGAGGAGATCCAATCCCTCCACTGGAGCCTTCAGGCACCATGTTTGCCGTACATTTGAGGAACCGCGTACCTTCTTTCCTTTTATTCTAAATATTATTTTTTCTCACATTTCTGACAGGGAACAACAAAAACCCCACAGCTGTTTCTGTCTGTGACTGTGTCCAAGTCTGTGGTCTGTGGTTAGTTTAGAGTGAGGACAGCAGAAGCTGCAAACATCTGAGCTCTTACGATAGGCTGCTGCTCGAGGACCGTCCTCTCCAAGTCTCCCTGCTCCCAGAACTCTGCAGCGACAGACAGCGCCACCTGGAGGAGGAACCACACAGGTCGGGTCAGAGCTGCTGCTTTGAAGGAGAACACACACACACACACACACACACACACACACACACACACACACACACACACACATATGCTGGGACTGGAGGAAGGACAGCTGCTGCAGTTTACCACGGAGCTGATAGGAGGAAACATTTGATGGAGCAGGAAATGATCCTTTGTGTTTCACATCGGCCGCTAAATCTGAATCAGACTGCTACAGTGTCAGGCTGTGTCTCAGAGAGATGGAGGAGCGCTGATGAATAATATGGAAATTTTGTATTCAGCAGTGAGTTAGTCATCGAGCCAGTTTTGGGGAACAATTGTGGCGAAGCGAGCAAAGCCTGTAGACACAATCTGTGTGCGTGGGAAGCAGAGCGGAGTGAAACGTGGGAATTATCAGCCATAAAAATGTCAGCAGAATTTCACAGAGAATCAAGAAGCTATTGTCTGTGAAACATCTGAGCGAGAGGCGTCCATCACTATCTATCTGCACCGGATTATCTGTTTAAATCACAAAGCAGGCTAAGAGAGTAACCAGGGTTAAATTACAGCGGGGTATCGAGCGTCTGCATGCCTCTGCTCACGATCGTCACGGATGTTTCCGTATGACAGCTGCTCAGCTCTGAGGGTAGATTCAGGTGATGAAGGAGCATCAGAATACACTGGGAACATCCTCAGTGCCAGCTCTCACTGTGTCCGTTACAGGATTTTTAAATAGCAGAAGGCTCTCAGGATCAGCGGGATGTTCCCCTCTAAAGGTCAGACGCTTGGTAAAAAGGGACACACCAGAGAGTGTCTGCTGATCCCGAGACCTCTGAGATCTGGACCCTGATTCTGATACGATCGGTTCGGTCTGCTGCACAGAACATGAACACCGCCCACGAGCACGTTTCGCAACACGAGCTGCATTAAGAATGTGACAGAAGAATCGAACCTGTTCTGAGCAGACGCCACATGGGCCTTTACCCAGAATGCACTTCTACTGCTCCTCCAAGTCACAGACATCAAACTGCTGCAGTTCATTCAGACCCCATCACTGATGCTCACAGAAACCAAGTTTAGTCTTTAGACTGTGCAGTACTTAGAAAGTTTGGCCCCGCCCCCTGCACGTCCACCTGAGCAGGAACATTTCAATTAAAGTGTGTTTGTTTGGATTAGCTGATCTAAATAATTAATACACCTCATCCATGCAGTAAATCACCTGGAGGAGAGCCTGACAGCGTAAACACTACTCCACCTGCCACCTCAGAGGTGTTCGGCGAGTCCTGGGGGGTCCCGGCTGGGAGCCACCGTCCCAGAAACTAAATGCATTATTAGTCCTGCTTTCTGTCAGTTCGTGCTGATATTACATACTTTACAGAAATGCTGAGCCTGCCAGGCGTGCCAAGCGAGCGAGAAGCAGCAGGTTGCTTTTGATGCACGAGGCCGTCAGGAACCGACGCCAAACGCTGCCTGGAAAAATGGCAGCGCTGACAAAACGTCTCTCTGCATCTACTTCATCATGGCTCGCCTCTCGCAGAGTGTGTGTGAGTGTGTGTCGAGTTACAGCAGAGAGCCCGTTTTACAACCAGAACTGAGACACTAGGGGGGCCTACCTTACTCTGGATCTCCCATGGTTTGGCGATGGCGGACAGGTCACAGGCTGTCATCATCATCGCCCTGCAAGCATAGCACGTGGATGGGTCAGAGCTGCGCGTCTGGGTCTCCTTGCTTGCCTGAGAGTGAGTGTGTGTGTGTGTGTGTGCGTGTGTGTGTGCGCTTCTGCATACATGACGATCTCTTTGCGCGTAGTCTCCAGCATCATGTATTTGGTCCAGTCATTCCAGTTCTCGTAGGTCTTGGACTGGTCTACAATCTTCTGGAACATGGTCCTCTTCCTGCACAGAGACAGACATTCCAATCAGCTCACAGGAACCATTCCGCTGTTACTGTAGTTATTCCAAAGCCTGGAGAAAGTGAATTAAGTCATTCTGTGGTCCCCTGCTGAATGTGGAAGTTTGCTCACTAACAAAGAAATAATCAGTCTCTAATTTTTATGGTAGTTTCATTTTAAATGAGAGCGACAGGGCTTCAACCAAAAACCCAGAAAAGTCATTATATAAACTGATTTTCATAAGAATTTGGTCCAAGCAATTCTGGCTCCCACAGACAGGCTCTGTACCCGTGTCACATGCACTACATGATTATAATCAATCAGTTGAGTACTCCTGATCTCAGCTCATTGTGTGAACAAAGCACAGCTGAAAGCTGAAGCCAAGCTCCATGCAGGATCTCGCTTCATGGGGTGAGGATCATGAGAAAGGAGGTGGGTGGAGCTAGTTAATGATCTGAAGGCAGGCGGTTCCACAGGTATGTCTGAGATCTGCAGGGAACATCATAGAAGGCTTGGTGCTGATCAGATGAAGCCAAAATTTAGCTCCTTGGCATCAACTCAACCCACTGTGGTTGGAGGAAGAGACTTCATAAACATTAGAGACTGTTTGAATTCAGCAGGGATCAGGTAACTATCCCCCTGCTGTAGGTCAGGTTACTGAAGCCTTCACATTCCAAAGGTAACGTTGTGGAATGATGCTGCTAGCGTACTGACTTGAAGTACAGAGCCAGATCAGTGGCGATGATGGCGATGTCCATAAGGTGGATGACGAGGTCGTGCTGACGGCGGTTCAGATTCTGATAAATGTTCAGCGCCTGAAGCAGAAGAAAAAAAAAAGACACTTCAAACAACAAGAAAGGATGCAAAGGTTGAGGTTCCTGCACCTGAGACTCAAAGAGCTCAAAGACGCCTCCTCTGATGAAGCAGAGGTAACGCTCAAACATCTCAGCCCCACTGCTGAAGATGTGATGGCAATCAAATCATCACTGCACACAAACAAAGCTTCACATCTTCATATTTAACGTGTGTGTATATACCTCATCTCTCAGCAAAGTCTTCCCAAACTCCAGATGGTGTCTTTCCAAGATGGAGGAGCCGTGAAGCTTCGCCAGAGGATTACCAGACCTGCACAGAAAAACACACACACACGCACAATGGGAGGCTAGACTGTGATAAATCATGCATGTTGAGCCCAGGGTGGGCCTGGCTGCCTGTGTCCACTGCTAATGGTGGCTTTCATTAGCTCATCCATCAGCGGGAGGAGCAGAGCAGCTGGAGGCGTAGCTCGTCAATATCGACTCATTGATATTCTCTGTGTGTGACGTTGACTTCACTTAAAGAGCTGAGGTCAGCTCGGCAGCTCACGGGACAAGCGACTGTCGCTCGGAGTCAATAAACGCTCCTCAGAGTAAACAAAGGTCTGATTTCCAGAAAGTTTCAAAGAACGTGACTGATGCTCTTCAGCAAATCAGGACATGCCGCTCACAAAGGTGACACCTGCTCACTATTCAGGGTTCCCACTGCTGCCCCTGCACTTTGGCATCCTTACATGAGCAATGTGCAAGTACAGAGGGTCGCAGCAGTCTCACCTGCTCACCAAGACACAGATGAGTTGTAGCCACATGTATCAGCGTGGTGTTTGTTCTTAAACAGGCAAACTTTGATTTAGCTGTAAGTTTATATGTGCAGTGTTTTTCAATGTTAGGGTCTGCGTGTGACACCAGCCTTCAAAAACCTGTGGAGCAGCTTCAGAAGAATGTTCCTCACTGTGAATCATCTACAGAACATCATACCATCAACATACTCAACAGCTGGAGGAATCTCTGTGCGCAGGCTGATAAGGATAGATCAGGAACACTTCCAGCATCTATGAGTGGCTTGGCTACAGCTCAGTCATGGAGGGAAGACGGCACGTGTGACTACGATGGAGAAATGTGCTCCTTTAAAACTGATCTCAGGTCAGACCCAAACACGGATCCGCATGAAGAGGAACGGGAGCTTCCGGCTCGTTATCTGCAGTTATCAGGCTCGCAGACCATCACAGACTCATGAACTGTCGAACTTTTACAGACACGTCACTACCTCCAAATCTTTCTGTTAAAAGGGAGTTTTTCCTTCCCACTGTCGCCAAAGTGCTTGCTCATTGGAGGTCATATGATTGTTGGGTTTTTCTCTGTATGTATTATTGTAGGGTCTACCTTACAATATAAAGCGCCTTGATCTGGCGCTGTATAAATAAAACTGAACTGAATCAAGTTCATAATGATGTCGTCATGTTTTTCTTATAGTGTTTGATTTGAACATTTGATTGTTTTCTACGTCACAGCATCCTGACTTTTTGTAATTGTGGTTGTAGTTTTCTTTTAGTGGCTTATGTTTCTTTAAGATTTGTTAATAAATGCCATATTTTCTGCACATGCTCCTGTCAGGAGATCTGCTTCTTAAACCAAACAGTAAAAGCTGCGTTCGTGCAGGGCCTCGAGTAGAAATCAGTGTTTGATTTGATCAAATCGAGCCAACAGACTGTACAGAAAATATGGATGTAATTTTAAGCCCAAAACATTGTTTCTTTGTAATGACCAGCAGAGGGAGACTCCTCTGTGAGAAAATAAGGCTCCTGCTTGGCTGCTCTCTGAGCTCAGGAAACAGTCTCAGATGTTTTTAAGTCTTCTTTAATATAACGTGATTTTTTTCTGCAAATGACGGAAAACAAGCTAAATGCTCCACTGGTGACTACACCCATCTCATATATGCAGCATGCCAAACACCCCCACCCCTGCCTTCTTACTTCATCTGGTAGAGGTTGTTGGTTCCTCTGTGGTCGATATCGTGACAGAAGCCGGCGGTTACCATGGCCATGCACTCCAGGTCTGTGTAGTAACGCTTCAGATCACCTGTCTGAGAGTGTCAGCCACACAGAGCAGATGTTTATTCATGGAGTCGGCGTGCAGGTGTGCACTTGCACACAGACACACACACACAGATATGCACACACAGGGATTAACACCGATCCACACCCAGAATCATTGCATGTGTCTGCGCTATATGAATATAAACTATGACTCTGAGTGGTTTTCTTAATAACGACCCCTTCAGGCACACTCCATTATATCTGCCACAAACACACAAACATGCACGGCCACATGTACAGTGCGCTCCACATGATAATGAGCAAAATAATGAGATGAGAGAAGAAGAAGGAAAGGATGTTCATCACCTTGACTGAGAGAATGAAGAAGAAGAAGAACAGGGTGAGCAGAGGGGTGGGGCTGAGGGATACTGAGTGTGTGTGTGTGTGTGTGTGTGTGTGTGTGTGTGTGTGTGTGTGTGTGTGTGTGTGTGTGTGAGAGACCATCAGCAGGGTGAACATTGTCTGTCCAACGTTGAATCCGTGCCTCCAGTTGTGGTAGGTGATCTTCCTGTAGCCTTTACTCAGGGAGTACATGAATCTCACCAGGACCTGCAGAGGAAGCACAGCATGAGGTCCAGAGGTATTAATAACAATCCTTACATTTGAAATGATGCTAGTTTATCTAGTAGTCAGTCACTTTTAACCAATAAAAAGTGTAAGTGTGTGCATGGAAATGTCTGTTCTTAAACAGATCATGCTAAACTTAAAGCCCCTGAATTGACGTGCTGTGTGAACATTAGCCATCCAATTTTTCGTCATCTCTTATAATTTGATATCCCAAAACGCTCCTGTGGCGAGTATTGTGGTGATGACTTTAAACCATGTGCACGTCCAGCTGTTGCTGAGACAGAGTTCACATCACGTCTGTGGTCATGAAATCCTTTGAAGGACATTACAGACCAGTTGGATCCCCTGCAGTTTGCCTAACAGGTCGGTGGATGATGCAGTGAACATGGGACTTTATTACATCCTGCAACATCTCGACCGCCCGGGAACTTATGCCAGGGTCCTGTTTGTGGACTTTAGTTCGGCTTTTAATACCATTGTGCCTGAACTTCTCTCCTCCAAACTTTCCCAGCTCAGCGTGTAACCAGCTTCCTGACAGACAGGAAGCAGCAAGTGAGGTTGGGGGAGATCACCTCTGAAACTCGGTCCCTCAGTATTGGTGCCCCTCAAAGATCTGTCCTCTCACCACTATTGTTCTCTCTCTACACTAATGACTGCACCTCCAAGAACTCGGCCGGTAAACTCCTAAAGTTTGCAGATGACACCACCATCATTGGCCTCATTCAGGATGGTGATGAGTCTGCATACCGGCAGGAAGTTAGCAGCTGGTACTGTGGTGCAGTCAGCACAATCTGGAGCTGAACAAGCTTAAGACTGTAGAGATGACAGTGGACTTCAGGAGACATCCCTCAACACTGCTCCCCCTCACCATGACAGCCCGGTGTTGACTGTGAAGATCTTCAAGTTCCTGGGTACCACCACCTCCCAGGACTTGAAGTGGGAGACCAACATCTCCTCCATCCTCAAAAAGACCCAGCAGAGGATGTACTTGTTGAGACAACTGGGGAAGTACAGTCTTCCACAGGAGCTGCTGATCCAGTTCTACACTGCAGTCACTAAGTCTGTCCTGTGCTCCTCCATCACAGTCTGGTATTGTGCAGCCACTAAACAGGACAGGAGCAGACTGCAGCGGACTGTACGGGCAGTAGAAAAGATCACTGGCGCCCCCCTGCCCTCCATCCAGGACCTGCACCTCTCAAGAACCAGGAAACGGGCAGGGAAAATCATCACAGACCCCTCACACCCTGGACACAGACTTTTTTATCTGCTGCCCTCTGGCAGACGGTATAGAAGCCTGCAGACCAGGATGGGGCTTGCCAGCATGACCTCAGAGCTAACAGCTGTAACTGCACTGTGTTGAGAGCAGGTGACTGCTGTTTCATCACAACCAGCGCTCTGTTTCCTTTGTGCAGGTGTACGTAGACCCCTCCACCGATTGATGGAGGTCAGCTGCAAACTTTTCTCTTCCCTAAATGACACTTTACCGTATTCTTAGTTATATGTAACCACTAACATGATTATTGTGTTACGAGTAACATTGAAACCATCATAGCTGCTGCTGCTCCCGTGTGCGTCGCACTTAAAGCCATGGATGGGGGCACACGGACCTCTCTGGGAATGTGAAACTTGTCCACCACTTTGAGTTCGTAGTACATCTTGACACCACACTTCACCAGGTCCAGTTCGCTGTGTTCAAAGTCACAGAAGTGAAACTCGAAGATCTCGGCTTTCTTGGAGTTCGGCAGCACCTCGGACTGTCGAGGAAAACAAGAACAATGCATCAGATCAATGTGGGAATATTTTATTTGGTCATGACCCGGAGCTCCGCGTGGATTAGGAATAATAAAAATCATCAGAACAAACAGCTCCCTTCTCATCCTGCCCTGTTTTTCTTTTTGTGTGCTGATGGGAGCGTTTGGCATTTTTACCAGGATCTCCTGAAGCTCCTCCTCCTCGCACTCGTCCGGTTCCTTCCCCCACCTCTCTCTGGTGTTCTGCGGACAAACACACATCGTCAACAGTCACCTTGGATAAAATGGTTTGGCATCCATCAACTGACACCTGATCTGAGGTCAGAGCAAGTTGTCTCTCTGACAAATCACCTCATAGAAAACCTGACAGCTTATTCCAGCTTACAGATGATGCTCAGCTCCTGCTCCTGTCATCCACATCCACCAACAAAGCTTCAGAGAGACAGCTTTTAGCACGAATACTCAAACAATAAAAGACAGACATAAAAGAGAGCGCTTCATCTCCATCTGATTAGAATCACATTTATCCAAAACAATGCTGTAATTCAACGACTCTTCAAGTCTTCCACTAAAGATGTTCACTTACTGAAAGTTTCATTAATCAGAGCCAAAGAGATTAGTTTTAGAGGCCATCCTCATCTCTGAGGTGCTCCTGCCTGAAACAGGAGGAACAAAACTTGAGTGGGGAGACACAGACTCACTCACCAGGACGTTTTGGATTTCATCTTTGCGACACTTGACGTGGTAGAGCACCATGTCCTGGTAGATGTCCTTCCTGTTCTCCAGTTTGTTCATCTTATCGTAGGTGTCGGTGTTGAGCACCGACCAGCCCAGGAACTGAGTCAGAGACTGGGAGAGAAAACACTGGAGCTTCATTCACCTCACAATCAGCGTACAATTAAACAGTATGTGTTATTGCGATATAGTCTAGTGGGTAAAGGTTTGTTGTGTGTCGTGTGTAGTCCTGTATATATCTGCAGCCTCAGTCAGCTTTAAATGTACAGCAGCCGGCACCACAGGGCGCTCCCTACTGTAGGGTACAGTTCATTTAGTGATAAAATCAGGGCAACAATATTAAGAGCAGAGGTTTGTTGATGAGCTGAGGGTGTTTTGTGTTGCAGTGAGGTGGCCACAGAGACATCAGTAAAAGCCTCCAGGCCTGATTATAAATAATGCAGACGCTCTGAATGGCCTGCAGTGTATTTATAGTAAACCAGTGACACACACACACACACACACACACACACACACACACACACACACACACACACACACACACACACACAGTGTACCTCCATCAGGGTTTCATCCATCTCATCAAAAGGTTTCCCATCCTTCCTGTTATAGAACGTGGCCACACCCACAATCTCTTCCTTCTTGTTGACGATGGGCATGGACAGAACGTTCTTAATGGTCCAACCAGAGTCATCCAGCGGCTCCGTCTGAACATGAAAACACCCTGAGTTTAATTAGCGATGACAGGACGGCCTGCGTGCCCACTCTGAGCTGGTCTTATAAAGGAAAGAGTTATTTATTTTCTGTAATAATCTTTTTGTCCTACAGACCGTCTCAGAGTCAGGCAGTCTGCCTCCATCAGTCAGCAGACATCTGAGATGTTCAAATGACTGACTGCAGCTTTAAGCCAGTGTAACAGGCCCCACACTGTCAGCAGACCTGAAGCACGATCTGTGTGTGAGCTCGGACAACAGTACCCACCGCAGTAGAACGATTAGAATAAATGCACTCGGAGCTTAACAGCCCCCAGGAACATCATTTAAAGTAAGGAGAGCAGAGAATGTTGGAAATGTCACCGATTTATATGTTCACGATTAGTCTCTGGTGTACTGTTATAGTACAGGACAGACCACTGTAGTGCCAAGGCAATTTTTTTGCATACTTTATTCCTACACGTCCTTCGAGCTGGCTCGCACAGTGCAATCAAATTCCAGCATCTTCTTCTACTGAATATCTGATTACAGATGACAAGCCAAAGCGGTCTCACTGAGCCCTCAAACAGGAAGCTAAAACTACTTTGTCCTTACTGAAAGACTTCAAACATCATTATGGTCATGTTGTAATCTAAGATAATACTGAGGATGATCACTTTAGTCTGGAGTCAGTGATAACTGACAGCAGGTCAGTCCTGAAGTCGTTCAGTAACATCTTTGTGTTTTATGAAGCATCCTTGGAATGAAAGATGGCGTACAGCTTACCTGAAAGCTGAAAAACTCGTCCTCAGCTGCGTTCATTATGTTACAAATCTGTGGGAAAAGGAAGTAAAAAGATGAGCACGTGAGGGGAAGAAGCTTCACGTGTTAGCAAAAGACTTCTGAATCATCTGGAAGCTTCAGAAGCAGAAATATCGATGAGAATGAGGAGAAATGAGCAGAAGGTGGGATGAACGTGCTCTAGCTCTGTGGAAGAAAGAACCACATGTTCAGGTCACCGTCAAGCTCTCAGCTTTTTCTCTCAATCATGGAAACGTAACTCTGCAGAGGAATAAAGTTTTCACCTTGTACATAAAGCAGAAGGGGAAATATGAAGCGGGAGAGATGATGTAGGCGTGACAGATGATGAGGAGCAAAGACGACGGGAGGACGGGACAGGAGGAGGACAGACGAGGAGGAGGATTAGACAGACGAGCGGCGGCAGCGGGCTCGGCGGTTCGGGAAACACTTGCCGTGATTAATTACAACGGTTGCAGAAATTACAATTATACATCACCGCAGCGTGTGGCTGAGCACTTTTCATTTCCACAGCGGCATGCACGCTGACAACTGTGTAATAACTCTGAAGGCACTCTGCTCATTGACCCACCCGCACACTGCAGCGAACATGAGTGGAAATCAGATTTTTAAAGGACAATGATCTAAAGTTTTCACTGTCTCCACATCAGTGGCAATGATTTAAGACTTTATTGTTTAAGGAGTTATTAACGTGGTTCTGACAAAGAACACAAAGTACAGTAAAATTACAAGATGGACGTAATGTTAACGACCAACATTAGAGACTTAAAAAAAAAAATTAATTCAGTTCCATTCAGTCCCCTTGTAGTGCTTTATATGATAAAGAACCTACAATAATACAGAGAAAACCCAATAACCCATCATGACTCTGTATAAGCATTTGGCGACAGTGGGAAGGAAAAACTCCCCTTTAAAAGGAGGAAACCTCTGGCAGAACCAGGCTCCGAGGGGGACAGGAATAATAACTAATAAATAACAAATAAATGTCCTCACTCAGAAATGGCTAAAGACAGTCTGAGTTTGTGGGGAAGTGCAACTTTTCAAACACTGAATCTTTTCTTCAGCTCAAACAAGTTTTTACTGCCTTTAATTAAACCTTTAATGAACCGAGCTGGCACCGTTTGTACTCATCCGGCTCTCTAAACACTCATTCATTCTCACATTTGTGACCTCCAGGGTGTCCAAGCTCAAGCCGTCATCACGTGTCCACATGGCCTGACAAACTGTCCCAACTCATCGTGAGGCACAAATGCAAAAGCCTCAAATTTAAATGTCAGTACAGTCCTTGCCTATACATGGTCCCCTCGAGGCCCTCTGGGGGCTGACGTTTCTCACAAGAGACAAAGGAAGAAGGGAATGTTTGTTTTTTTAGACAGAAAAGCTGATCAGGAATATTTTATGCAGTAATATGACACAAACTTTAAACACAAGTATTGCCAAAAATATTTAGATGGTTCAGTTCAGGCTCCAGATCATTAACCTGCGTTTTTTCTAATGACCAGCAAGGGGCAGCAATTCAGGCTGTAAAAAACAGTCTATGAGAAGCTAAACTTGCTGCACACTTGATTTACAGCTTTGCTGATCAGTGTATGGGCTCCATTCGTGTCTTACTTAAGAAGATCTGATGCTTACTTTGTAAACGGGAGTAAAATAGACGATAAAGTAGAAAAGCTTTAGGGTTGAGATGACAGCAACCTCAGTTTCTCGGTCAGATCATCACTTCTGCTTTTAAAAGTATTAAAATGCTAACTTGGAGCTTCTGAATGAATTCTCATTGGGTAAGAACAGCAGAAACGTTGGAAATTGATTATCTTGTGACAGTTAATGTGAGCTCGTAGGAACAACAGATACTGACCAGCCCAGTTTCTGCTACATAGGTGGGTAAACCGCTGACCAGGGCCCAGTGATCTGCTGGAGGACCCCTGGAAATGAAGACATGCCACACAGAAGGTTAAAATGCCACAATCACCTTTAATAAAAGCGAACAAAGTGTACATTTCAGTGGTAATACTCAGTTTACTGTATCATTGTTAAGCAAATGTCATGTAAAACAAGCTCAGGTCAAATAACGTCTGTACAGCCTTTGGTTTGCACTGTGGTGAAGTTACTGTGAGCTGCATTGTTTGCACAGCGGTTATTAATGTTTACAGAGCAGGGTGGGATCACGGAAATCACAGCCTTATATGGCTGAAGGGAAAATATATCAGTGGCGCTGTGAGGCTTCGCAGAGCTCCCGAATCTGTTTTTTACCCTCAGGTAAAATCTTTATTTTTCTCCCACATAGAATGTTATTACTATTAAAATCAGCCTTCTCAAATGTATTCTTGCTTCATTTAATTTAGTGCGTTTAACTTCACTTGTTTTATATATTAACTTACTTGTATTGAGTCACCTGTGCTCTCTCAGAGGACCGCTGCTCATGCTAGTAAGGACAGACTCGCCAGGCTGTTCATGTTTATCATTATACTGTCGTCAGTCTTCCACGTGTTGTGTTCAGATTGTGATTCCTGTGGATGTGTTTTTTAGGACTCCAAGTATTCACGTTTGAATTAAGCCACTCTTCCTTCCTTCCTTCCTTCCATGAGAGCAGTGCAAGGGTCACAATCACGTGACCCCTGCACTGCTCTCATACACAACCATATCATCTATGTTAAGAGATCGCTGCATCCGTGCTCAGATTTCCTTCCTTGCAGACACATAAGTGTGACCCGACGTAATGCTAGTGGTCAAATCTCTGCAGCGGCACTAATATCTGCTAATGTCACATCTGCTGAGACTTACGGTATGACTTTGATGTCCTCTTTGCCATGGAGGATGTAGTCAATCACTTTGTAGAAGATGATTTCCTTGAGAGGTCAAATAAGATCACAGTTAGTTTGCTGAAACTCTCTGCACAGACTCAGGTGTGAAATCAGGTGTAAACTCCACACACAGATAGAAAAAAACCAACAACACTTTAAAGCCCACTGTGTGTGAATTCTGATAAACTAGAGCCAGATAGGGGAAAAAGATTAGAGGAGAAAGACTTTGATAGGGCTGGAAGCATGATTTCACTCAGCATGTGTCACAGAAATGAGCTTCTGATTGGCCTGCTGATGGAGATACAAGAAGCTGGCACGTTTTAACCTGCTGGAGGTGCTACAGTCACTGTGATTGGAAGCACTGAGTAACAGATGAATGCCACATGGACTTGGATCTCAGAGTTTGGTCAGGACCTCCTCACCCTGCCATCAGGAGTTTTGGGTCCATCATAAGGAGGAACCTCTCCCATCAAAACGGGCCACAAGTCAAAGAACTCCTGCACACATAACAGAGACACAGAGAGAAAAAGGCAGATTTAGAGGAGAGAAACATTAACGTTATTTAATGTTATTCTGGGAAGATGTGGTGCTTTTGTTCAGTCTTCAGAACATGCCCAATTTCACAGATCACAGCGCAGCTTCTACTGCTGTTTGTTATTAAGTGTGTTATTCATGAAATCCAGTATTGTAAGCAGACGGCCATCTGTACAGACACACAACATGTGTTTGTTCTCTGAGAGCAGGTGCTGGGAATCAACTGGCAGCTGCTTGTAATTAGGTGACAGCCACAGCCAGTATTTATGGCACCATGTTAGTTATTACAAATACATGGAGAAGCTAAGAAGATACTTTAAATATACTTTTGTCAGCAGAAGAAAAAAATCAAGCAGATCAGATAAAGAAAGCCCAAGGAGTCTGAAAATATGCATTCCCAAAAGATGAAGATAAAAAACACAATGGATTCCATAAAAACAAAGACTGGATGGACGCAGCATAGAAACAGGGATGATACTCTTAAACATGTTGGTTCAGCAGGTCCTGGTCCTGAACCCAGACCATTCACATTACAAATAGCAGGATGCTGGACAGCTTGCTAAAGATTTCTGGCTCCTCTGTGACTCTGGCTGTGAGTGTGTTGTTGCCTACCTTGGTCTTGGTCATGTCCAGCAAACCCACAGAGTAGCGGTCACAATTGAGGAAAGCTCGGACTGTGTACAAGGCTTTGTGGAACTGCCTCTCGATGTCTGTCATCTCCTCAAACACCTTGCTGGCTGACCACAGCAACACCTGGACAGCAAAATCAAACAGAAACCTGAACCAAGGACAACCACGCACTCATCTCTGCTGCTTCTTTTCCTTCTAATGTCTGCCGCTTTTTTTTGTTCATCACCACTAAAGAAAGTGGCTTTGCATAGATCTATCCTTACCTGTCCTCTCCTGGTCTCACAGTTGTGTAGGTAGCTCAGGTGGAAAACTCTCAGTGCCAGGTTAGCAAAGTTCAGATATTTGTTCAGGGTCTGGGAGAGAGTAGAACATGAGTGGTGAGGATTTTGAACTGCACGCTCTTACATTTCTTATTACACCAGCAATCCTAAAAAAAACCTCTCCTCCAGCTGATCATCTCAAGGAATTAATTTGCAGACTTGGAGCTTGTGTCCATGTTTTAATGAAGAGCTATAATAATCCTAACCCAGAACACACAGTTCTGATGAGTTGCTGTCAAGAAACTTGCAGAAACGCCTCATTTTTATCTTCAAATGCAATGTTTAAACGGTCCCTGTTAGTTATGACAAAAAGATGCCTCATTATGTCTCTCCTGACATTCATCATGTTTGGAGCAGCAAAAAAACCCCAAAATTAAGCAAAAATCGACTTAAGAATAAAAAAAATCACAAAGACTGCACCAAAGAGTAAAACAGTGAAATGTGCATTATTAAGTCTCTCTGTTAGTAAATGGTTTTGTAATTGATCAACAAACGGATTTACTGTGCCTTACAGAAACCTGGTTACAGCAGGATGATTGTTAGTTTAAATGAATCAACACCCCTGAGTAATAGTAACTATCAGAATCCTCGAAGGTCGAGGAGGAGGAGTGGCAGCAATCTTTCACTCCAGCTTATCAATCAACCAAAGACCCAGACAGACTTTTAATTAATTTGAAAGCCTGATGCTTAGCCTCATACACACTAGCTGCAAAATTCAAAAAACATTTTTACTTGTTGTTGTTTCTGTTTCTAATTTCTACTTCTTTGACTTTTTATCTTAATGAAGTATATGCAAACCTTCGGTCCAACTTGGTCACCTTATAGATCTTACAGCTCTTCATGATGCAAAATTAGTCCTGAATGCTAACAAAACCAAAGTAATGTTGTGAAGCTCCGAACATCAACTCAGGAAAGTGATACCATAGAGCTTGTTGACTCATACAAATGTCTTTGTATTTGATAAGGATCTCAAATTACATACTTGATAAAAAACCTCAAATTTACTTTACAGTTTTTTTATAGATTAAAATCGTGTTTCTCTATTGTAACTTGCGTTAAGCTTGTTTTTATCGCTGTTGGATTAAGCGATGCCGTCTATCGATTTGCCTGTCCCATTACCTTAGCTCAATTAGACCCCATTACCATGCTGCCCTAAGATATAGAACAGGCTCACACTTCATGACTCATCACTGCACTTTGTATAGCCTTGCTGGATTTACTTCACTCAATAGTTGAATAATGAAGCATTGGTATATTTTTATATACACAGTCATTCTAAGAAAATTGCCATCATATATCTACACCAAGTTCATTGCCCTCCAGAACACCTACAATCTCAGAGCCAGGAGCTGGCTGCGGTTTAAAGTAGAACTTGTGAGCACAGAGCCAGGAATGTCAAGTCTGTCTTATTTCGGCATGTGGTCTTGGAATTATCTGCAGCTCAGGATGAGGTTGGAATTTCTTGTCCCTTTATCTAGTTTTAAACAAAAAACTGACAGAGGTCCTAGTCACCAACTGTACCTGTAAAATTTAAATGGCTTGAATTTGAAACTGTTTTAAATGTTGTAATGAATTTGATATATTTTACTGCTTCATATTTAGTGGTCAATGTGATCATTTCATACATTGTTGCAGTTGTATATAAACTGACTTGTTTTGCACTTTACACACTGCTGCTTCTTACTTAGTCATACACCACCACAAAAACAGCCACCTCATGAGCTTCCTGTCACTTTATTATTCAGTTACACACAGTTTTTCAGTCTGTTGATGGTTTTCTGATAAATCTGCTGTGTCACAGTTAAACTACATGACGTATCGTTCACATCGGTGGCACCACAAGAACGCGATTAGATCCGAGTGGAGCGTGGTTTGGGGTTAGGGGGACGCAGCTGGCTCAACAGCCACCGTGAATTGTTCCTGGTGTGTTTGAATGTCTGTGTGATCCAGAGTTTTGAATTTTCTAATTAGTTTTTATTTTTATTTCATTTTGACTTTTTGTTTTACTTCAGTTTAGAGTCAAGAGTCAATGTTCTTGTGTCAGTTTAGTCTTTATCTGTCAGAGGCAGGGTTTATGAAAATCAGTGCTGCTGTAAAAACACTTTTTGAAAACAGCAACTCTCTGTCTCGTACCAAAACTGAGCATATTAACTCTATAAGCTTATTTTCATTCTTTTTAGTTTTAGTGAACTATAATAAGTTTGGTCTCGAATGCTGCAGCTGACCATGCTTCTCTGATTGAGCCAATGGACAGTGAGGAGGACACATCATCAAAAGCAGGTGGAGTATGTCCATCCAACAATAACCATACCTGATGGAGTCAGGACCTCTGGAGTTCATGTGAGTCAAAGTTTCATGTTTTTCTGGTCACATCTGTAACATCTGTAACTTCGACTCCTTGTGTTTGTGATTGGTCTTAAATGAAGATCGTTTTATTGGGGATTATTCTGGAGGTACGCTCGATAGTGTTCTTTATCAGTTCTGTCTGGTTTCCTCCACATAAACACTCAGTCTAGTCCTGCTGCCAGGTTTTCTTTTAGTCCGGGTCTATCTGGCTCCAGGTCTGAGAAACTGACCCTACATGTTACTTGTTAAGACAAAAGGGGATGCAGCTACCTAAATATCACTGACAGAATGAGACAAAGCGGAAGAAGAAAGTCTGCTGAGGGACAGGCGCTGTTACAGGTTACCTCTTCATCCTTGGCAGTGAAGCACGGGCCATCCAGCTTGTTAACAGCCATCATGACAGCCACCATGTCTTTACCGTTCATGATCGGGACGGCGAGGACATTCTTCGTCACGTACTCGGTCAGCTCATCCACAAAGCTGCTGAAGTGTGTGCTCTAGGAGGAGAGAGAAGAGGCAGAGTGGATATTTCACTGTATCTAATTATCATTGCTTTCTCGCTGCACTTTTCAAAACTCCCAGAGCTGCTTTGATGAACGCTCTGATGATATCCATAAATGCTGTAAGTGAAGCCTCTCCGTTATCCTCAGATGCCACGCGCTCTCAGCTGCGCTCCATCTATTCTTCATCTATGCTTCCTCCTGAGCAGCAGGGGTCATCAATTGTTCCTCTGGGGGTGTAACACAGGAAAAGCAGCTCATTAGCTGCCAAGCTAATCATATGATTGTTGGGTTTTTCTCTGTATCTATGAAGCGCCTTGAGGTGACTTTTGTTGTGATTTGGCGCTATATAAATAAACTTGAATTGAATTGAATTGAAGAAGGAACAAAGACCTGCACAGGGACCCATTTAGCTATGACGAGGTCTCTGTCTTTTTCTGGATGTTACCTGAGTGAGGCAGGAAAGGGATCAGAGCGCATGCAATTGTTTAAGAGGAAATATAGAGAAAGTTTGATACTTGTCTGCTTTCTGCTGAAAATACACTTGAAATCCACCCATCTATCTTCTAGAACAGGGGTGGTCAACTCCCGTCCTCGAGGGCCGGTGTCCTGCAGGTTTTAGATCTCACCCTGGGTCAGCACACCTGAATCAAACAATTAGTTCATCTGGAGAACTTCAAGACATGCTGAGGAGGTCATTTAGCCATTTAAATCAGCTGACATGTCTAAAATCTGCAGGACCCTAGAGGCCTGGAGTTGCCCACCCCTGCTCTCGACCAACCAAGTGCAGTAGGATATAAAATCAGGTGTGACAGTTAAAACTGAATAGATGCTGAAGCTGAAAACCATGTGAAACCCTTCTTCTCCCCTAAAAACAGAGCGTGGAGTTTTCTTATCCAAACACTTCCACCGCAAACTGAAACGTCTTCAGGTGCATTCGCTGTTTAGATTCTAAAAGAAGGGCACAGAAATCCTGCTGTGGCTGATCCTGGATCAGCTGCTTCATCTGCTGCCTGACAAACAAACCCACTGCACAGATAGGGCACTTTGCCAGCTTGTTATTAGGTGACCTTTGACCCTCTTAAGCTCGCAGAGCTCATCACCCTGCACATGGATCATTTACCCATTTTTAGATGGAGACACAGTATCGTTTATGCAGCTCTTACGCGGTTGCTCTTCCAGTTCGGCTCTTCATCCCAGAGCACACACACCTGTAAGTACAGCTCTGCAGGTGTGATAAAAGGTGTGCAATAGTGCTGAGTCTGTGGAAGCAGCGGCCTGTGTGACCTCTGCGACTAATCTGGGATTGCTATTATTCAGGACAGATTAACCTGTTTATGTGGAGCCTGTCCACCTCCCTCACACACACTGATAAATAACAGGGTACCACTCTGAATATAATTGCATTATTCTCGGTCTCACTTTGAAGGAAGAAGATGATGAATCGAGAGTCTTGCCTGATTGGCTGATCTGCAGTTAACTGGGTCAGGATGGAACCAGTGAGCACAAAGGCAGCAATGCCAGTCCCTGCATTTCATACAGAGCCACCCCGTGCGCATTAACATCACAAAGCCAACCTGTTATCTGGAAACACTCGTCGGTCCTTGGCTGGGGGGAGAAACTGAGGCTCTGATTGTTCCTGTCAAACTGTCACGTGTTTGTGTGAAGCTGAACACCGTTTCACAATGAAGAGCCAACAGGCTGCTGGGAGCACAACTGCTGCAAATAAACCGGGCACAATGAGCTTGAGCCCACTTTGTTCCTCCGTCAGCAGCACGGCCTTCTGAGGTCAGTGAAAGGATGCGGTGGAAGTGATACAGAGGAGCGCCTGTGTAATGTGGGCCGCTGCCCTACGTGGCGTGAATGTCTCAAAAAGAGCTGCCAGAGGCGGCTCCTGCAGGCGGACCTGCAGGAGCATGATGCAGACACGAGAAAATGCTGGCCAGCTATTTTTAAATGTCAGAGGTATTGGCTGTAATGAGATTGAGAGAAATTAGCAGCATAAACCGCATGGAGTCATGTCACCCTCTGGTGGACACACCGAAGCCGAACGGCTCTGATAGAAAATGAAACGGGTCATAAAAGCATCAGAAACACAGATGATTGCAAACATTCAGGGAACCTCGAGGCTTCTGTCTGTTAGTGATGTGTCGGTCGCGAACAAAATGGCTCTTAGAGCC
>NW_005187509.1:1125251-1132291 GCF_000239375.1 Pundamilia nyererei
TATCCGGTTGTTCAGTCTGACGTCAGTAGCCGTGTCTGGGCCTAAACTCCGCTGCAGGTCCATATATCAAACGATCACTATGGCATTACTGAGAGTTGAAAAACTGTCTAAAGTCTTTCATCTTTAATAAAATGATCAGCGTTCTGCTCTACCAGGTGTAACGATTGAGTTTAGCATCCAGGCATCCATGAAAACGGAATTTATGACATTTAACGGAGTTAGAAGTTAGCAGGAAGTTAGCTCGCTAGCTTCTATCTAAATACAATATAGCATGTCCTGACTGCGGGATTTTGGAAACAAATTCAAACATACAGCTCTGTTATCACTTCCAGCATAAATGAAGACAGAAAACTAAACAGCAGTGACGTTTGTAGGGTTACTGAAGTTGGGCTAGCTGGTATATAATGATGTCCTACGTTACCGCTAGCGACACAGCTATGTTAGCATAATATGAACAAGCTAACTTTTTTTCCACTCGATAAAAGTTAACGTGAGTGTTTTCGGTGGTCAGGAACAAATGTAATCGCATGGCAGGATGCTGTAAAAGGACAAAACTTCAGCCAGAAGAACAACTGAGATAATCCATCCACAATACGAGGTTAGTCATTCATATACTGCTGCATGGGCTGGGCTGTAGTTACACCCTAAGGTTTTAAAAACTGAGCTTAAATAAATGATTAGCGGTAATAAAAGCCGAGGGAGGTCAGCAGTGATCACTGACTGTTTTAGGAGCTTTTTGAGATCAAATATAAGAAAATACATAACATCACAAAAGCCATATTAAACGCAGACTACTTTAGACCCGGAAGTAGGATTTGTCGCGTCATCACTGAACAACCGGATAGTAATCAGCCACAACTATTTGCGGATGATAAAGGATTCAGAAAGTTTATTCATGCAGGTCCATATGACAGAGAATATGCATCTTCTTTTTGTTTTCATATTTTAATTTATATTTAATTGTGTTATGGTTTGCAGTGTTTTGTGTTGTTTCACTTTAAATTTGTTAAAAGAAAAAGCTGAAAATTTAAATAGTTAAAAATTGAAATGTGAATAGTTGGTTTTTGTATTATATGATTTATTTATTACATTTTATATGGAGTGAAAAAATAAAAGTATATTTACGGTGGCCCCTACAGACAAAAGACAAAAACTCCAAAACATGTAAAAACTCAGAAGCACGTAAAACCTCAAAACACGTACAAAACACAACAGAAGTGTTCCAGGATGTTAGGCGCAGTGTTGAGCTTTTGTTACCTAGTGGCTACACAAGCCAGCAAGTACCAACAACCGGATTTGGTGTGTGGTAGTAACAGGTAAATGAACTTTTTTTTAAATTATTTGAATATATATGAGTGCTTGTGTATAAATACACAAACAATACACATATGCTTTCAATTATGTAATTTAAGTGATCTAGGTAGCTCTGTTTTGGAAGTTCAGTTCATGCTAGAAATGTGTTTTGGAGTTTGTACGTGTTTTGTCTCTAGGGGCCACCGCATATATTTATATATAAACATATATAAATAAAACCACTTTTTTTTACATTAGTAATTCCTTTTGTGCATAATTTTATATTATTGTTAATAATAAATTAATTAAAGCAACAAAACAACCTGAAGAGCCGGTTCGGAGCTGAAAGAGCCGGCTCTTTTTAGTGAGCCGAACCGAAAGAGCCGGTACTCTAAAAAGAGCCGGAAATCCCATCACTACTGTCTGTGCTACTGACTGTCCACGCTGTAGTTTGCTGCTAAATTAACTGCTATTACTACAAATAACTGGAGTCATAACTGCATTAATTCCCTCTGTTTAAACCAGTCGTGAGTTCTTTTACATGCTTTCATAAAGTGAACGTGTATCTGAGAGGATTTCCTCTTAGCTAAACAGCCACATGCTGCTTTTAGGCTCTAGATGTTTTTGGGGACTTTACTTCATATGTGATGGCACAAAGATGAAGGTTTCCAATCGACCAATCAATCCCCCATAAAGACTACTTTGGGGGGGGTTATTACCTGTGACACATCAGAAATGTTGACCATCTTCTTGCTGGTGGCCACGTGGCCCACGATGCCCATATCCAGCGGGTACACGATTTCACTGTCGGGTTGCACGAGGCACTCGTCAAAAATGGCGTCTTTATGAACGTTGAACAACCTGAAGGTAAATATGGAGACAGAAACGTGACCCAGGGTGACCAGGCCCTCTCTGACCTCACTAAGTGCTGGAAAGAAGGAAATCCCAGTGTGCTCCGTCACTGGTTCCTGAGGAGGAAGCTTGACCTCCGAGATAATAAACATGTCCAAGCTTCATGCTTACATTTAAAATCTTTCAATTGCCCCAGGGGGACAAATAAAGCTATCAGCATCGCTGCTACCTGCACTGCTTTCAGACACTGAAGTGGGTCTGCAATCACCTGGTGGCGAGCTCAGCGACGCCGTTCCTCTGCCGGTACATAAAGAGACTCATGCGATCCACCCGCAGCATGAAGCTGAGGTGCTTCATCAGCCTGAAAACGGACTTCTCCATGTTCAGGTTATCCTGGATGTCACGCACCAGATCGATGAGGATCTCGCTCTCATCCACCATCGTCAGCTCATGAAACGTGCTAATGTTTACTGCCGTCTTGCGGTTGGGATCCAGCAAGTCCGAGATGATCTTAGGCCGGAAGTTCATGTCAAAGTACTGCTTGGCAAACTGCGGGTTGGCATCGAGGAACTGCTCTGCTGCTGCTGCATCCACCATGATTACTGCTGACAGGGGGCAAAGCTGATTGGAGGAGTGCTTCTACGAAAGACAACAAGTAGCAGATGAGTTTAATACTGAGAGAAATATAATTTCGTGCAACAGAAGAAGAAGAGAAACTGGATTTGTTTCTGGGCTGAAGCCAAAACAATGAGCTAAAAGATGCTGAAGGGCCTTTGGCTTTTCTCAGCATTTTACTCTCAGATATGACAAGAATACAGAATGTGGTGTGAAAAGCTGGCATCACCATCCTTGCTCTGCACATACTTTTATCAATCAAACCATAAAATAACATAACAATGTAAAAACAGTTAGCAAGAATAAGGCGGCTGTACCTGTGAAAGTCCTCCTGCTGTCTCCGGCTAATCCGTCTGTGCTGCAGATGTCTGAGAGGAGAGAAAGGATTACAGGGATGGTTTTAAATGGTCATGTGTGGACATAAGCCTGTGTCCAATTACATCTTGGGGATTATATGCCTTCCAGTGTTCAACTTCTTTCTGTGTCTCAACAAAACTCTGCTAACACTCGCTGATCTTCTTCAGGACCAAGAAAATTAATATTTCTCCAGTTTTCCGTTTACTGGACGGTTTTTGGTTCATGCATCCAACCAAAGGCCTCATAACACACTTCATGAGTCAGCCACACGCACATTTAAACTACCACTCAGCATCGACTGACCAACGCACATCATTTCAGAATAACTTTGCGAGGTTCAGTTTTCAGTTTGAGCCTTGAAGGACTGAATGTTCTCAAGTATTTTAGTGGGAAAAAAACTCTCAATCGTCTCTTTCAGTGTAACCACATTCCTCTGAAACGCACTCAGACGTCAGTGTGTCTCAGCATAAAGAAGCAGTGTATGTATGACCTGACACACCAGCAGCACACGTGCTGTGCCGGCACACGGAGTCCTCGGTGTGCTGCAGGACAGTTTAAGGTTAACCCTTGTGTGGTGTTCGTATTTTTGTTACTCAGCCAGTGTTCATGGGTCTGGTGGACCCGCTAGAGTTTTGGCTTTCCAAATTAACACTATCAAACAATTTTATGTTAAATTACTCAACAGATGTTTACTTCATCCCAATTACAAGACATATGAACAGCAAACATGGTTAATTTTTTCCCTTTACCTTTGTTAGATCACATTTATGAATTAATGTGCTTCTCGTTTTTCTTTTATATAAAATGTTATAAATAAATCAGTTATAATCAAGTGGAGTGAGTGGAAAGACACAACACATTTACACGTGAAAAAATAATTAATTGTTAAATTTTTCTTTTGAAAAAAACTGAACACGGGTCTCACAGACCCGAACACCATACAAGGGTTAATGGGGACGCGAGACCAACGAAGACAGGCCGGACACAAACTATGTGAGTAAGTCTGAGCGTGCTCAGATACACAGATCACATGACCCGTGTGACATGCAGTGAGTGGAAAAGCTGGACAGTCAGGGACGTGTCTATCTTTCCATTTCTCTGATTTCTTATCAAATGTTCAAATTCACACGCGGTGTGCTGGAAAGGAGAAACAGGTCCCTGAATCACCTGCGTGTACTGCAGGGTGTGTATGCACGTGTGCCACTCGTTCTGTCTGAGAACACGTCAGCGAGCTGACGGCGGACGTGTGAGCTCTCTGAATGCTTTGTGTTGGGTATCATGTTTCCTCTCTGACCTCTGACTCTGAGGTGAGAATTTTGGGGGACATCATTTGTCTCCCCAAATTCTGCAGCTTTCACAGACAGCGAGTTTGAACTCTGAGTCTGCTTTAACTTCGCGATGCCCACCCAGTGTGGTCACGACACAACCCCCGTCAGCCTTACACAACTGAGGACAAAATGAAAAGAAAGAGCTGAACCAGGTTTGCTGCGAGTACAGTCATGATGACTGACAGATATCCGTGTGTTTGTAATAAAAGCATCCAGCTCTTCTGGCCTGACGACTGTAGGGTGATATTTTTCACTTATCCTTGGACTCCAGGCGATTAGCGCATGCCTCACACCCACAGACTGTAAATAACAATGCAAACTTCTTGAACTCATGCCAGATCAAATAGCTGTAAGAACCTGTAACAGGAGCTGTACTGCCCATCCCCACTTCTAGTGGGTTGAACCTGAGATTCTGCCGTGTTTGAATCCAGGAGGACACGACTGTAAGAAAGAGGAACAAATTTTTAGGAGCTTCAGTTCACAGACCAACGAGACAAACGAGGTGGATCAGAATACTTTAATATCAAAGGAAATTCATTTGTCATTATTAGGTAACAAAAAAACAAAAACTAAAAAAAACTTCCACTAGAAAACAGGGAAAAGGGGCGGAGTCTAGTGATGTGTCAGAACAGTCAATGGTCAGAACAGTAGGAACCTGTAGATGAGTGCAGGTGAAGAGGCACAAACATCATTTCTACATGTTTCTGAGGGAGTGAAGCACGTCCACACACGGTAAGTGTTTCCAGGGTTCATTGTCCTGCTGGAGCTCCATCTCAGCCTTTGGTCGCTGACAGTTCACCTGGCCGTGCTTCGCCAGTATCCTGGCAAACACAGGTGTGAGTTTTGACCTTTTCTTTAAGAAAAGGTGAAGCTATTAGATCTGCTGCCCCCTCCTGATCGGGTCTCGGGACAGTCAGGCTCATCAGTAACTTTGCGCATGTACGCAGCTCGTGTGACGTAACACGCTCCGTTCCACGCCATCACGCACGGAGTTGTGGCGGGGCGGAAAACAGATCCGCTGCGGGATTGGAGCGGACGGTGAGCGGCAGGGACGGCTCATATGGACTCGGTACCGGCACCGGGATCCAGCTCAGGTGAGTCCCCGCGCGAGTGAACGCCGCCTTGCTCCCGGTGTGCTGCGGGTTCGCGTGCGTGCGGCAGCTCGCGCTCAGGTTTGTTCCTGTCCACGTTTACACTGTTTACAAAGGAGCCATTCACGCCGGTGTTCACACCGGCTCCCCTGAGCCCCCACGGGAAGTGACAAGCCTTTGAAAACGGCGTCCTCGTTTCACCGTGACGCTCAGTAACGTTCTGCTCATCACACAACACAGCGCGCCGCCGTACTTCGTGACGTCACCGCAGTAGTCCGCTCGTGCCACGCTCTCACACCGGCTGTCCAGGTGAGGCAGAGGCACGCGTGCACCTGGATCAGTCAGCGCAGGGAACACCGGGACCCTACGTGCCTGCGCGTGCACACCGGCAGCGTGCACCACCTGTAACCCGATTAGCACGTCACACCGTCAGATTCCGCTGCTGCTCACGGAGGGTGGAGGTGCTCAAAAGGCCTTCATCATGATGATGTTGGTGTTTTGTGTGAGTTAGTGAGAGAGAGTGTGAGAAGGAGTGTACTACGTTTACAAATCTTTGTGGGGACCAACATCCTGGGGACAAAGTGTCCGTCCTCACGAGTTTGAAGGTATTTTTGACACTACACATGTGGTTTTAGTGTCATTGCTACAGTTGTTGTTACGGTTATAGTTAGGTTCAGACTCAGGGTTAGAGTACGCGGCTGGGGAAAGCATTATGTCAACTAGATGTCCCCGCAAAGATACGAAAACACGAATGTGTGTGTGTGAGAGCGAGAGTGAGCATGTGTGTGGTGGGAAGCGGAGTAAGTTACCTCCATCATCACCAGTCAGAGGGCGATGGTTAATCATCCTGGTTCAATAATGTCACAAGATACCGATAACATTAAAAATAAGAGACAGATAACGATAAAAACAAAGTTAACCATTAAAAATAAAAGGGAGATAACGACTTAAAAAAAGAGAGATAACGACTTAAAAAATTAAAAGGAGAGATAACAATTCAAAATAAAAGACAGATAACGACTAAAAAAATAATGATAAAAAAGAGCTAACGGTGAGAAATAAAAGAGAGATAATGATTACAAGTAAAAGGGAGATAATGATTATAAAAATAAATGAGAGATAACGCAAAATTTAGAGCAGCAGTGTCTGTAACATGCAGGAGGAATGGTCAAGAGCCTGAAGGAGAGAATTCTTCAAATTGCAGATGAATATCCAACTGTGACAAACATTGTTCTGCATACAGGGTCAAATGATGTGTCCAAACAACAGTCGGAGGTTCTGAAACGGGACTGTACTGGATTACTAAATACTGTAAACTCTCTGAATGCAGCTGTATTCATCAGTGGACCTGTACCGCCCGTCAGAGGAGGAGACGAGAGATTCAGCAGGTTGTTTACACTGAATAAATGGCTTATATCAGCATGTGCTGACCACTCAGTGCATTTTATCAACAACTTTAATATTTTTTGGGAATGCAGGCATCTGTTTAACCCTTTAAGACCTA
>NW_005187509.1:1152171-1158101 GCF_000239375.1 Pundamilia nyererei
AGCACAAAGAGAGAGAGAGAGGAAGAGGGGAACAGAGAGGGAGAGAGAGGAGAATGAGGACAGAACAGAGATGAACAAGAGCAGGTGAGACACACATGTTAGTCAAATGGTTGTTTACCAAAAGTATCACCGTATCATAGGTACTCATGTATCTCGTACCTAGTGTTTCTTTTTAGGTTTGTTATTTTTCAAATTATATATTTATTAAGTTTTGCAGGCTTGTTTGCACAACAAGGCTAAATAATTATATAAACTTTTCTCAATCTAAATAGTGGACTTTGGTAGAATTAAAAAATAAGTGTAGTGCAGGTCTATGATGATTTTTAGTGCTACTATCATCTAGTTCTGATTCTGGTTCTGTCTTGGTTAAATCCCAAGTACTCCTGATTTTGAACTGTTGTTGTCCTGTTTTAATTCTGGATCAGTTCTGGGTCTGGTTGAATTGGGGTTTAGTCCTCGTGTCTTGATACAGCCCTGACTTTGTTCTGCCTTGCTGCTTAATTAAAAAACTAGTTTAAGGTGTCCTGCACATGTGATATATATTTTTTCCCTATATGAAGTCATTCTGTTTTGAACAAAACTCAAAACAGAGCCAATTAATCTTTCAGTCATTTCTACCCCCCCCCCAAAAAAACAACAACAAAAAAACAAAAAAAAAGCCCACATGCATACTACCCTTTTGGGCTAAGCCCCAGGTGTTTCAAATGTCTGGCTCCACCTCTGTGAACATACCTCATTAAGAATCATCCAGACTGCTTTTTTAACCTGAATATTAGAAGCAAACTTAGTAAAAAAAAGTCATCCATGGAAAAATTAAACATAAATGTTTAAACTTAATCTGTCAAACAGTAGTGGTTGGTTTCAGTACATAAATATTGTGCTTTGCTATTTTAATCCATAGTTAATTAATGAGGGGTTACTGAAGTGCAAGCTTTTAAAAAAAAAAAAAATTGGTGTTACTGCCTTTACAAACACGCTGTTGTTTGCACATATTTAATAATCAGCCCTGCACAGGAGCTGAAGAGTCCAGTCTGTTGCTCTTAAAGTATAATGCTCATAATAAGAGTACAGTAACAGTAGTTAGTAACTGAGCAGCCTGGTGCTTTTCTCTTGATTTCTTTAGTCAGGATAAATCCATTCGCCTGCACAGATTAGCTAAACGAACTTTACAAAATGAGTTTCCCCGACAGCTGAGTGCTCAGCTAGCTAGGTCTCAGGACCTAGCTAAGAACGGTAGTTACAGATTAGCTTACAAACACTTTTAACTTACCGAAAAAGTGCGGCGGGGCCTCGGGTCCGTCGGTCAGGTAGTTTACTGAATAACACATCAGGCTTTCAGGTTAAAACAGTCTGTTGTGGTTTTATAACGTAAACGCTGGACTTCCTCTCAGCGTCCCCACTCTGTTATGATGACGTTTAACAGAATTATGGTCGCAATTAGAATCAAACTTATGAGAAAGGAGACCCACTGAACACAAATCAGCGTGATGTGAACTACTGATAATGAAAGAAAGCATCTTTGGAAAAAATTATCTGAGGAGAATTTTTTTTCCCCCCCATCCACGTGTTAGTGGATGGGACGTGTTAGTCCCATCCACTAACACGTCAGAGGCGGTGTTTATGACCTATACTGCAGCCCGACACCAGGGGGCGATAGAGACATTTTGGCTTCATTTTTGGGCGCTATCCGGTCTTTATGTCTGACGTCATTAGCCGTGCCTGGGCCCAAACTCCGCTGCAGGTCCCTAAGTCACACGATTACTGCGGCATCACTGAGAGTTAAAAACTGTCTAAATCCTTTCATCTGTAATAAAATGATCAGCGTTGCTGCTCTACCAGGTGTAACAATTAGGTTTAATATCCAGGCATCCATGAAAACCGCATTTATGAAATTTAACAGAGTTAGAAGTTAGCAGGAAGTTAGCTCGCTAGTTTCCATCTAAATATAATATACCATGTTCTGACTGAGGGAATTCTGAAACAAATTATGATGTACAGCTCTGCTATCACTTCCAACATAAATGAAGACAGAAAACTAAACAGCAGTGACGTTTGGAGGGTTACTGAAGTTGGGCTAGCTGGCATTTAATGATGTGCTACGTGATTGCTAGCGACACAAGTATGTTAGCATAATATAAACAGTGAAGCTGGACTATGAATGCTAACTTTTTTCAACTCAATAAAAGTTAACGTGAGGGCTCCCGTAGGTTCAGGCAATCGCATGGCAGGAAACTGTAAACGGACCGAACTTCAGTCGGGAGAACAACTGAGATAGTCCATCCACAATACCAGGTTAGTTATTAATATACTGCTGCATGGGCTGGGCTGTAATTACATCGTATGGTTTTAAAAACTGAGCTTTAAAGTGATCAGCGGTTATAAAACCCGAGAGAGGCTGACAATGATCACTGACTGTTTTTAGGAGCTTGTTGAGATTAAATAGAACAAAGCATTAAAACATGTAAAAAAACAAAAGCCACTGACCCAGAACATGGAAACCAAAAAGTGATGATGAGTATCCACCTGTCCCAGAGTCCAGTGACAGGTCGGCCTTGTTACACATGCGTGGAGGAGATCATGGATATACGTTTCTGGAAGGATTTCAGCATCCATGTTAAAGTGAAATGCTAAACCCAGTGTGATTCTATCATGTGTCTCAGTTTTTAATAAAGAAGGTCGTTCACAGTCGGTCACTTCCTAAAGCATCGTGCTTTATAAAGATGTAGGTGAGCACCAAGAGCAGCAATGACCTCATTTGGCCACCAAAGGGCAGTCTTCACCAGGAAACCTCACAATGATGTGCTGAATATGAAAAATGTTTAAAGAATGTTTAAAGAATAGCATGTTCCACTCCTTTACCACCAGCTCTCATGTCCTGCAGACTTTGTCTTTGACTTTATCTGAACCTTTGACCTTTGGATGCCCCAGGACATCCATTAAAATCCTTCCTGCTGTAATTTGGCAGAAAGGTTAAAAACGACCTAAATGAAAGAACTGCAGAGTTTGAGCTCGAGTTGAGAGCGGCACAGTGGCAGCGTGTATCATCAGACATCTGACCAAACTAACAGATACTGAGACCAAAGATATTTCCTCTAAAGTTTTAGTTTAGTTTAAATTTCCAAGTTCACAAAGTCATTTCAGTTAGTGAGATTTTTCTAGTCTAGTTTTTATTATTTTCGGTACATCAATTTTTAGTTTATGTATATTCGTTTCCTTTAACTTTATTACTGCTGAGAGCAGGAAACAGGTCTCATTTAAGGAGTCTGAGCAGCTTCCTGCAGGGGTGACGAGCTTACCGATGGTTGAAATCACTTTGACGCTTGCTGCTTCTCACGGTTCACCCCACACTCACTCAGTGTGGGGTGAACCTGCGCTGATGATGGAGCAGGAAATTTCTTTTTCACGTTCAGTCTTCTGATTCTTATTATGATCGTGTATTTCCAAACCAACTTTCCTAATCAGGTCTAAAAACAAATTTACTCCACTGAAAACTCATGAGTGTTTCTGGCTCCAAATGATGGACTTTAATATGATTTTAATGTGATCCAAACTTAAGCCCAGGTTTCCAAACTGCTCTCACCATCAAAGCTTCTCTAACTTTGTCCATGAAACATCAAAATCTGATTTTAAAACCTCGGTCTAACTACTGATCTGCTCCTCTGGGTCCAAACACTCAAACCAGAGTTTCATTTTGTGGAAGAACCAAAAGTCAGTTTGCATAGTGAGAGCACAAACAAACAGGAACCCTGGGAAATTAACAGGAAGCGAATTATGATTTATTTTAAATGGTGAAGACCTTCATTTATTTCACATTTACAGGTGGGGTTTCCAGGAGTGCTGAAGAGGAGCTGGAGGAGAGTGACCTCTATCCTCCTTGAGCTCTGCAGTTAAACATTCCAGACTTCCATATTTTCTAGTATCATATTCACACATATCTAGTAAATGTATGTTATTTATGAATAGTAAACAGAGACCTTTGGCCAGCAGAGCGATCTGTATGGATGTACTGCTGTTTGCTGCATGAGTTTGTTTGTGAGCTCAGACAAGGATGGGGCAGATCCCAGCGCTGCTATATTTCACTGAGGTTTGATGAGGAAGCAAGCAGGCGTTTTATGTTTGCTATCAGATTGTTTTATTACCACATTCACGCATCAGCGACACTTACCGTCTTCCTCTCATTTAATTCTTTTGTCAGCTGACAGATTTGTCTGTTTCCAGGAAACCACAACTTACTTGACTTTTCCAGCTTTTCCATGCTTCACCTGTGGAAACTCAAACCTTTCAGTATCCTCACATGACAACAGCAAATTCTTTTTACTTTTTTAGAATTGAAAACATTTAAATACTATGTACGAGAGGCAACGACACAAGTGTTGCTGTATTTTTATGAAATGGAAAGTTTATGCATGGAAAAACATTTTTTTTCTCATGTGTGAAGCAGCCAGAAAAAAATAAGAATAAGTTATATATTAGGTATAAAAAGGCTTAGTGTATATGACAACAAATGGACATGTTAATGTGATCAAATCCCCCTGTTAGTTTGAATGGATGCAACTATATTTAAATTTGATATTGCTCTAACAAAATGTAAGTTTCTAGATTCTGTTAACTTAAATTGATTTTTTCCTGTATGATGGATTTCAGTTGCTGATATTTTCATACAAGTTCTTCAAATGAAATAAACTTTCCATCTTTTATAACATGTTCTGGATTTTTTTTCTGATAAATATCTGGAGTCTTCCAAATCGGTGTTAGCTCACATGCGATAAGTGAAGATTTTTTTTTTTTTAATTCCCACCAGGCTGTCAGAGGTGTTTATGCTAAGACTTTTAAAGCAGTTATAGTGGAGCTGATGAAAGGCAGATTAGAGATTTTTACTTTTCCATAGAATGCTTGTTCTAGGTCTAACCACAGGCTGTCTAATAAGCTTGGTTTAATCCATTTTGAAACATATAGTAATCTATTGGATAAGAAGCAGTGATAAACATTTGGCAGTTGTAGATCACCATTGTGTTTTGGTTTTTGTAGAGTTTAGACCAGGGGTCGGCAACCTTTCTAATGAGGAGTGCAGTTTAAAATTTCCTCAGAAATCAGTGTGCCATATGATTGCATTAGCAATAAATTTAATAACGCTCTATATTAACGGTTACACACTATATAGAACCACTTTATAGAATTATATTTGTTCGCAGATGTTGGCAGCTATCAGCGAATAGTTATCAGCCATTTTGAAACAAAAAAAAAAAAGACACTTTTTATCCATAACAAGAACTCCATAACAGCAAATGGACTGTACAACAGAAAATGCAAATGCTATTCATGGTCTCCTCACAACAATGATAAGAAAAATAAACTGGGCCAATATGGTATGTTTGTTAATACACTCTGATCTCTGGTCTCCCACTCAGAGACACAGGTCTCCGGGTGTCCAGCATTCAGACGGCTGCCTGAGGACACTCATGTGAGAGAAAATCTGCTCACACAGATATGTAGAGCCAAATACTGTCAACAAGGCCTCTGCAATGTTCTGGAGACAGTTAAACTTGTCAGGTAGTGATGTCCAGCAGGTGAAAATGCAAGCTCCATGAACATGCACAGTGCTTCGATGTTATATGTATGATTTCTATACATTTTACGTTACATAAAAAACTTTGGTTGTAAGATTCAGATAATTATTTAATAAAAGAGAGATCTTTTTAATTGGGCCGCACGGTGGCACGGTGGTTAGCACTGTTGCCGCACAGCAAGAAGGTCCTGAGTTCAATTCCAACATCAGGCCGGGGTCTTTCTGTGTGGAGTTTGTATGTTCTCCCCGTGTCTGCGTGGGTTCCCTCCGGGTACTCCGGCTTCCTCCCACCGTCCAAAGACATGCAGTTTGTGGGGATAGGTTAATTGGATAATCCAAATTGCCACTAGGTGTGAATGTGAGT
>NW_005187509.1:1158742-1160431 GCF_000239375.1 Pundamilia nyererei
AGCTGATCAACTGATCATTGATCAGTTTCATGATTGAAGAAGAAACCGGAGAGGGAGAGAATGAGAGAAGAAGAGGCAGCTGTGCAGCGTAGCGACAGAATAACTCCAGCTTTGTGTCTTTTTCCATTCTAGCTGAAGTACGGGACAAACTGTCCCTTTTCACCTCAACACGAAATGCGTAATATTTTCTCTGAATACGGGACGATTCCGTCTTTTTACGGGACGGTTGGCAACTCTACTAACTAGCCTTATGAATTAAAGTTCAACATCAGTAACATCAAAGCACCCACCCAGCTGTATAGAAACTCTGTCATGCTAGCTAGCACGCAGTATGAGTTATTGTAACTGACTGTAAAAAGTCAGCACAACGAAATTAAACTCCACCTAAACTTGGTTTATATCTGACCCAGATAGACTGCAGGTCACAACTTCTTACCTGAAGTTCAGTTCACCTGACACTCAGACCGGCGGCTGCCTCGGGGCTCTGCTCCGGCCTCCCCTTTCTCTCATCCACCTGCTGGCCTCCACCACTTGCTAATTTTACTGAATCTGAGGCAGCACCGCCATAGCCACCACCAAACAACTGAGTTATTTTTACACACCGACCAGCATCTGGCCAATCCACCACCTTTCATTGTTTATACTGTTAAAACATCGCCTTGAGGCGACTTATGTTGTGATTTGGCGCTATATAAATAAAATTGAATTGAATTGAATTGAATTGAAAAAATAAGAAAAAAAAAAGTCACTGGGCCACCGAGTAAATGCCCAGTATGCCCGATGGCAAGTCCAGCTATGGTCGTGCCATCAGTTAACCCTTCGCGTGCCAACTGTGGCATGCATGCCTAGGGTTGCCGACCCCTGGTAGAAATTTTGAAATGTTGGAGTCTAGTGATCTAAACCAATTAGAGAGGGTTTATCAGTGAATAGTTTATTTTTGGAAGTCATCCTTTTAATGGTGATAACTCTTCCCATAAGTGATATATAGGTAAAGTTCTCTATCATATAAGACTGCGGTCCCCAACCCCCATGCCAGGCCGTGAGTACTGGGCCGCGAGAGTTGAGGCTACAGGCTAGGCTACGCAAACATCCACACCGGCCAGCACTTCCGAGCCTTTTCCTATCGAACGCCAGATCCATCACCCACAAACTAAACGAATTGGAGCTACAGATAGCCAACACAAGCTTCGCACGTAACTATTATTCTTATTACGGAGACGTGGCTTCACCCGCTGATTCCCGACGCTGCAGTCGAGTTAGCAGGCCGCACGCTACACCGGCATGACAGAAACAGCAACTCAGGTAAAAGCAGAGGAGGAGGGCTATGTGTTTATGTGCATAACAAGTGGTGTTGTAACAGCAGGATCATTCACACACACTGTTCTCCTGATTTGGAGGTTCTGGTAGTCTCGTGCAGACCTTTTTACATCCCGAGGGAGTTTACAGTAGTTATTGTGATAGCTGTCTATATACCGCCAGATGCTAACATTAGCACGGCTCTCAGCCTCTTGCTCAACACCATAAACAAACAGCTTGCCCACCCCGATGGGGTTTTTATTGTCGCCGGCGACTTTAACAAAGCGTGCCTAAAGACTGTGCTTCCTAAATTTGTCCAGTTCGTGGACTTTGGACCATGTCTATTCAAACATCAGGCATGCTTTCAGAGCGACACCCCTCCCCCACCTGGCT
>NW_005187509.1:1162146-1174879 GCF_000239375.1 Pundamilia nyererei
ATGCTGCTATTCATACTGTCATTATATTAATGCTGCTATCCTGTATATATTGTACATACTATTGTTTGAGTACTTACGATTGTTTTTTTGTACTTTTTATATTTTACATTTATATTTATTATTGAAACTTGCACCAAGGGAGTGGCACTCCAATTTCGTTGTACTCTGTACAATGACAAAAAAGGCTATTCTATTCAGGTGTGAAATTTAGGGGTTTTTTTGTTTGTTTTTTTATCGTGGACTTGGTTTCCCTGGGTCTTTTCCTTTGTTGTAGTTGTGTGTCTTATTTTGAAAGAAAGCATTAAAGGGCGGAGAGGGGGATGTTACTCTCAATGTTGTTGTCGCATTTCAGGAGGACACGGCTAATAAAGTTACACAATTACACAGTGAATTCGCATTTATTATTATATTTTACAAATACCACATTTTTGGGTTTTATCATTTTATTTTGTTGTAATTATCTGCAACACTTTAAAGGCCAGTCCGTTAAAAATTGTCTGACATTAAACTGGTCCGTGGTGCAAAAAAGGTTGGGGACCACTGGTGTAAGATCGTCCTCTACCCTTTTTAAAAAGGATTCAACCATACCAGGTCTGAGAACTTGGCTGAACAATTTATACCTGGATATTTAATGTTACCTGACTGTAGTGGAGGAGCGGTGCCGTTCGGTGCCCCTTTGTAGGCTGAAGCTCTGTGAAGTAAGATCATTTGTCATAACACAAACATTTGGAGAGCTGTACAGTGTTTAATCCAGTCTATGAAGAATGAACCAAATCCAAATTTATGTAGAACTGCTAATAAAAACCTGGAAATCTTTGCCCAGTCAAATGCTTTCTCTGAATCTAAGGAGATAACTGTGCTTTCCAATTTGTTAGAGCAGTATCTATTATATTTAGTATTATTCGCTGAGTGTCTACCCTCAATAAAACCAGTTTCGCTGGAATGTATTACGAATGGATGTAGATATAACGATGGGTTACTATCAGGTGGTTGAAGGGATTAATCTGTGATTAGTATAAAGCTTCGCAAAAGTGTTTAAAAGATGTTTTTGTGTCATAAGTAATGTTCCCAGCTAAATCCTTTATAGAACAAACAGACAGACTGTCTGTCTCTCCTGCACAGCAGCAGATGGGTGGGTTTGGTGGCATCAGCACAATTCCTGTGACAACAGACAGAATAAGAAACACCGTCAGTCACAGAGCTGCACACAACAGTGACTTTTAGAAACTCTGACAAACATGAGTCACAGTGAACTGGCTGGTTATAGCATCAGATCAACACATCCTGAATGTCTCACTAACCGATCGATGCAGCCAGTTTGTGTCATATAAAACACTTCACCCTACTAGCCTGACTGAGCTGTCCAAACTACTGCAGTCACAGGTCCAAAGTTTTTATTCATCCAGTAGGAATGTGATTTTTAGGAGGACAGAGCCTAACAGTCATGAAGAAACAAAGACAACTGACGCTTAGCACGAGTGTGAACACAAACAGCAAAAGTGCCACAGCAGCAGCTTCAACAGTCTTTAAAATCAACTGACTCTGTGACAGCGATGCCCTCTGACCACCTGAGCACCATCTGTAGGTCATTCAGGGAAAAAATGCACAGCGAGGGCAAACCTTTGAAAAGCACTGCGAGGAGGAACATTTACCTGTACAAGTAAGGGAGAAGCCTGAGCAGAGTGCTTTTTAACAGAGGAACAGAATTTCAGCACATACTGGTTTCCTTCAGAAAGCATAAATGATTTTTCCACACAATAGCAGAATGAGGGGGGAAAAAAAGGAGCAGGGTGAAAATTATTACTGAAAAACTGACCTTTTCATTGAGCCACAGCACTGCTATGCAATGATGTGCTTTAACTCTAACACTCAAAGCTGTAAAATCCAGTTCAAAATGACGGTTATCTTCCAGTTTACATTTGGTATAAAAACTTGAGCAGGGTTCAAGCCGTCACTGTGCATCACCAGTCCAGACCTGAGAAACAGAATAGTCGCCTGTAACCTAGTCTGTTGATCAGTGAGTGATTGAACCTGGGCCATTGCGCCTGTAAGGATTGCTCATGGGCTCCTAAAATGGCTCCTTGCTTGGCGATAGCGATCCGAGGGGTGTCGGCTGAATCCATGTCAATGGCCGGAACGTACTGTCACGACCGGGCGGCAAGACACAGGTAAGTGGACTCAAATGCAGACACCACACGGAGGCTCGGAGGTGTAGTGCAAACAAACAATTTAGCACTCAAAAATGGCACACCATGAAAGAGGTAAATGAAACAAAAATGCTATACGTGAACTAAGGGCGAGAGGGAAAACAGACCTCTGAATATTAGTTACCTACTAACGTGAAGTTTCAGATTACTGTACTAAGAATCTGTAGCTACAAACACGGTGATTGGCAAGAGCTAGTAGACAAAATTGTGACTAGGGATGCTGTGAAAGTAAACAAGACTTGGCTAGGCCTATCTCCACAAGTAAACAAGGGTCACACTGCATGTGCAGCAGCAAAGTCCAAAGGAAATAGTCTCTTTATCTGGCTGGGCGCGTTATTTGGTATTTTCTGGAGCAGGCACACAAGGTACAGGGTCACAGGGTTTCTCTCTCTGAATTATTGTAATGAAAGATGTGTAGAGTCAATACGAGCCCCACGCAGCAGTCAAATAAATGGTGGCAACAAAATACATAGTCTTACTTGTCTGGGTTGAAGGCGAGGCTTGGAGAGGATTAAAGGTCCAAGTGAGGCTAAACCAGTTCGTGTACACTCACTGTGAGGTGTTGGCCGAGAATAGAAAACTAGTGATGGGACGTTCTGTATCGAGGCTTCGAAGCTTGTGTCGAGTAATTGAGGGGCGTTTCCGCGGTGCGCGTATCGAGGCTTGCTTCATTTATGGGAGGAGCTGAAAATGATGACGTCCGAAGCCTCGCTGCCCGGCTGTACCACGTGACTGGTTCATGAAGTGGTTCGAACTTTGCCGCGAGATATGACAGCGATATAAACCCTCAGACTTCATTCAAAATGTGGGTGTTTGATGGAGAGTTGCGGTTAGTGAGAGTTTGGAGACAGTTTGGAGGTTTATGAGAGTGAGGAAAGTCAGGAGAGAATGGAGCCAGCTAAGAAGAGGAGGATGTCCTCCCTTGTGTGGGAACATTTTGATCTTATTCCTCCCAACAAGGTATGTAAATTTCTACAGAAGATGTATTTTCATAATACTGATGGTGCAATACAATTTATGTTAAGCTGTCTTGACTTTTGTACAAGGTGAAGTGTTTGCTATGTGCCAGGGAGCTGGGATATAACAACAACACCTCATCCATGCTTAGGCACTACAGAGCTTTGCATGAGAATAAGGGGAACATCGATTGTGCAGCAAGACCAGGTGAGCCATCAAATGCCATGATAATATAGCATGCAGTAATGTTACTAAATGATATAACAATATTATACAACTGTAATAAGTTACGTGTGTGATATTTATATTTGTGCTTTGTTTTTATTGTCTTTCCTCAGGAGAACAATCTCCAATAGATGAAGACCTGGTTACCATGGTGATTGAGGACTCCCAGCCATTTAGCATTGTGGAGGACAAAGGATTCAAAAGATTTGTTAAATCATTAAATCCTAGCTATGTTCTCCCCACTAAAAAGGTCATAAAAGCAGTGAAAATTTAATTTTTACAGAATAAAATGTGAACAGGCAGGACTGAGGCTCAGTGTGTAGCTGTCCATACCTCAACGTTACAAAAGCACAACTACTGTCCACACCCCAACCACACCTCACCTCACAGTAAATGATCATTTCCATTTTAAGCATTTCCAAATAATCATTTTCCATACTGCCAGTATAAATATACACAGTATACTGCATCACTACAATATACATGTTTTACACACTCCTTTTGTTGTTGACATTTACAGGCTGTGTGCAAAAGGCCACACTCTTCAAATTCATGCCAACTAATATTTTTACGTCCAGTAGGTGTCCTACTAGAGCAAATGAAGCTTCAAGAAGCTTTGCGCTGGGGTGAACCAATTGGATGAAAAGCTTCAGTGCTTCATGAAGCTTGATCTGCCCATCACTATAGAAAACAGACCAGCGACGGGAAGTAGAGTGGTTATTGACAGCAAGATCCAATCCACTGTGACGCTGCAGAGGCAAGTAGGCAGGGTTGGCGTGACAAAACAGCAAGCGATGACGCTCACTAACGTGTGTTAGCTGACGTTCTGGCAAGGAATGTTTGAGAACGCTGGTCTTAAGAGCCTCCCAGCAAATTACACACAGGTGCCACAAACGAGGAGTGTGGTGACTCTGCCCAGTGATGGATTTACTGACACGCAGGAAAACCCAGCACTCACCCGGACCATGACACTCTGGCTCTCTGCTCTCTTCATGAACAAACATAAAGTGGTCACTTCTTATGCCGAGTCATCGTGAGTGAAGATGATCTCTGAGCAATTAACAGGAAGCCAAGAAGTGTCTAATCCACGCAGGATTAATGAGCCATGACTGCAGCCGCTGAAGCGGCCTCCATTGGGCCAGAGGGGACACTCTCTGGTGCTAAGCAGATGACAGCAACACATGGACACATGAAGGTCCCTCCAAGCTACACAACGCACCTCAAACGCCGCTTTATCAGCTGACTGTGAATGAGGCTCTGGGTCCAGCAGCAGAGGCTCTGACCACAAGTCAGCTGAATAACACGAGCTGGGCCTGTGGGCCAGCTTGCCTGTGGTCGCTGCGTTAGCTTGTTAAATCACTGCCAAGTCCAACCTCACCATGCTCTTATGAAAAAGGTAAAATATATGGTCAGTTTGGAAAGTAAGTGCCTTTTATCCTCGGTTCCTTCCATCCTCTGTCAGTGCCTGGCTCCCTCTGAGGTGTACTCTATCATCTCTGACCTTGGTCTGCTCACAAACATTACACACAAATGACTGTTTAATGAGAAAGACTCCCCAGAAAGGTTCAGCCCCCATGTTGCAGCAACACAAAGAAATCGTCTCCTCTCTGTTCTTTAGCGAGTCCTCGCTTTCATTTCCAGGAGAAAATGCTTTTAGTTGCGGAGGTTTCCTAATGCATTCAAACGTAGCCTGTGTGTTTTAGTGGGTCAGCCTTAATGCAAATATAGATGCTAATGGAATCTACAGAACAACATTTACACTCCATCCATTTCCATCTTCCTCTGAGGCTGCCCATTTCAGCAACATCTCATTATCCAGAAAGTCGTGGCATGCTGCTACACCACATTATGTATAGCTGGAACATAAACTGTATACGACAGATGGATGTAACATTTTATCTTAGCTCAGTTTGGGAGCCAGAAGGGACCATATTTGGACAAGAGTGTCTGCATTCACAGACTCAGATATCTGCTAATCAGAAACATCCGATCAAAGCTGAAGCTCAGAGCTCTTCTTCTGTTTGTGCTCAATGCGGATCAATGCAGCCAAATTATTGGTCAGATAATGCTGTTAATCTATCTCTGGTAAAGCCTAGCACACAGTTCAATTCAATTTTATTTATATAGCCCCAAATCACAATAACAGTCACACACACGTTATATTGTAAAGGTAACAACTATACAATAACAGAGAGGAACACAGGTTAAAATTCCAACAATCAGGCTTTGGTGACAGTGGGAAGGACAAAGACACGCTGTGCCAGAGATTAATAATAACTAAGGTTTAAGTGCAGAGAGGTATACTTATGTAAGAATAAATAAATAATGAGTGAGAAAGGTGACTGAAGGAGAAACACTGAATGCATCATGGGAATTCCCCTCCATACCTGATCCAGCCCTAACTATATGCTTTATCAAAAAGGGAAGTTTGAAGCCTAATCTTTTAGATCTTTTGGATTAACTGAAGTCTTTTCAGGGAGTTTTTAGGACATACTGATAATAATGAATTACAGTAGTCCAGCCTAGAAGTAATACATGCATTAACTAGTTTTTCAGCGTCACTCTGATGCTGAATTTTTTGAGATATTGCACCAATGAAAGAACGCAGTCCTACATATTTGTTAAATATGTGCGTTGAAGGACATATCCTGGTCAAAAATGACTCCAAGGTTCCTCACAGTACTGGAAGCCAATGTAAGAATCTAGTTAGATACCATATTTCTAAGGTTTTCTGGGCTGAGTACAATAACCTCAGTTTGATCGGAATTTAGTATAAAGCTGCAGTGCCTGTAATACCTACAGCATGCTCTAATCACGCTAATAGAATATTATGGTCAACAGTATCGAATGCTGCACTGAGGTCTAGCAGGACAAGCACAGAGATGAGTCCACTGTCAGAGGCAATAAGAAGATCATTTGTAACCTTCACTAAAGCTGTTTCTGTGCTGTGCTGAGCTCTGAAACCTGACTGAAACTCTTCAAATAAACCATTCCTCTGCAGATGATCTGTTAGTTGTTTGACAAATACTATTCAAAAATATTTTTTACATGAAAGGAAGGTTAGAGATTGGCCTATAATTAGCTAAGACCACTGGGTCTAGAGATGGCTTTTTAAGTAACGGTTTAACTGGTGCCAGCTTGAAGGCCTGCGGTATATAGCCAATTATCAGAGATAGGTTGATCATATTGAAGCTTTTTGATAAACCAGCAAAAAAAAAAGAAAATAAATCTGGTTATTGGAGCATCGTTAGCTCCCTGGTGAAAACTCAGGGTGAGGACAGCACAGCTTGCATTTTTCTTGTTGCTGTACTTCTGCTGTCAATTTAGGCTGTTAGCTGCTTTTGGTTCTAAAGCAGATGGTAATAAATTACCACAATATAGAAAAATATTAAGTACTGTTGGCTTATGTAAATCAAATCAAATCACTTTTATTGTCACATCACATGTGCAGGTACATTGGTACAGCACATGCGAGTGAAATTCTTGTGTGCGAGCTTCACAAGCAACAGAGTTGTGCAAAATACAATAATATAAACAGGCAAAATATACGAATGGCTACATCTGAAACTAATAAATATATGTACAATATATAATAGTATATGCAAAAAAAAAAAATTTCTGGATGTGTATACTAAATGTTTTTCTACGTGTGTGTGTGTGTGTGTGTGTGTATACACATATTTTACAAATTAAATAAAAGTGAGCATGAATGTGTGTAACCTAGGCTGCAGTGCAGATGTGAATTTGTAGTGGGAAATGTGGCCTTGGTCTCGACTGCTGCATTTGATCATTTTAATGTGTTTATGCTCTCTTTGATCTAAACTTTAATTTTCCTGAAAATCTGTGCGAATTTGTTGTAAGCAGACACTGACAGCAGCCACAATGGAAGTGCTCTGCTTCCACCGAGCTCGTGCTCGTTTCTTTCTTCTACACAACACAAAGCAGAGTTAGAGAGGTTATCCCTACTGAAAGCTGGAAGCTTCTGCCTACTACTGTGATAGCTTACGTCAACTATAATTTCACTACACAGTTTCTGAAAAGGACTCTTAGTGCTGCTCCAAGTGGGAACTCATCTCCAAGGACATTTATGAAACAGTAGAGGATGGTAGCATGAACCAAAGGTAAGATGTGCTCCCAGAACATCACAGAGGTTTTTCTGGTTTTGATGCTGCGAACACTTTGAAACTTCAACACTAAAGATCTGTGTGAACTTTCGCTGCTCTCATCTCCATTCATCTAAAGCTGCTTCCACACACAGGAAGTGAATCGCAGGGACATGGCGACCACAAACCAACAGACCAATGACATTCAGTGAACTGAAGCAGGTATTGGTAAAAAACTCCCAATGGCCACGCAAAGTGGGCGTGAATGTCATTACTTTTATTTTGCACAAAAGAACAAGAGCATCATGGTGAAGTGCTAACAGCATACAAGAAAGAAACTTCTGCATTTTTGAGCTAACGCTGCATGTTCACAGACAGCATGCTAATGTTAAGCTAGCCAAGAACCCAGACTGAAGGTGGGTGTATGCAGACCCCGGCTCAGACACCAGAGCCTGAGCTTCAGCAGGTAACGGAGGCAGAGCTGAGCAGTCAGGCTTCAGCCTCTGTTTCTACTTTCTACAGTAGAATCACCGTGATGACCGCTTTCACTTCTGCTTTATGCTCATAGGTTAAAAATTAAAACAAAGATGGTGTGTGTCCTCTTTGACAAGGGCGACTGTATCCTCAGGTTTATGTTCTTAAATGGTGATTGTGAGACAGTTTCAAGTCTTTTTACAAAGTAATGAGCAAATAATGTAACAAATAGTGTAACGAGTTACTTTCTCCAGCTAGTAATTAACTAATGTACTGTGTTAACTTTAAGAAAAGTGCAGAGTAATGTGTAATAGATTACTTCTTGAGTAACAACCCCAATGCTGCTGATTCCTGTGATTTCTCTCACATGTACCGAATCCTAACCTCCTGCATGAGCCAGCATTTTAAACAGACCAGCGAAAGCAGAGCAAGGTCACAGCAAGCTGATGAGAACACCGGCAGCTGAGTGCCGCCCTCTATGATCACCTGCTACATCAAGAGGAATCTCTTTACCCCGACGCCCCACAGCGATGCCCCATTATCGCCCCGCCAGCGCATAATCTACTGAGACTTCCCGTTATTTCCACTGCCTCTGACGTTCACAATGAAAGCACATTATTTTACACCACGCTCTCAGAGTATGACAATAAACACACACAAACACCACCTTCACAGCAGATGTGTGCAACGACAGCAGGCTGCGTCCTTCTGAGAAACAGACTCAGAATCAGAGCAGATAGGCACCAAAGATCAGTACCACCAATTCCACATCTCACAAAATCTCTACTGTTCACTACTTCATTGCACTGAAACGCTGCCAGAAAAGTTAATCCATCCATTTTCTTACTTATACAATGAGGGAGCAGGCGGGGAGTGGAGCCTCCCCCAGGTGACATCAGGTACAGGTACACCCAGACAGGCTCACAGTGAGTCATAGACAGAAAAGCTTTTACTGAAGATGATCTTTCAACCTTCGAATATCATGCAATCTGTTTTGGAAATCTGTGTGGAATTTTGTCCTGATTGTCAAGTATTTTTAATTTTAATTTTCTTTTGCCTTTGGAGCAAAAATGTGCTTTGTGAGGTCACAGTGGCCTTGGCACAGATACACGAAGTCTTCTCACTGCAGAAATGTTAAGTCAAAGTCAAGTCAAGCCAAAAAAACTTCATTTATCCCCAAGGGGCAATTAAGATAGAATATACCTTGCAGACCACACATACAATACACAAACATCACATCGGGGAGACAGGTCAGGCTAGGTAGCACTGGCCGGACGACCACACGAGCAGCGACCTGAACCGAAACCATAGAAAATGCACAGCATGATGAAAGGCGAGGAGAAAAAAAGAACTCCTCCCAGACTGAGCTCCAACAGGGAGATCAGTTTGAGAACAGAAAAAAATACCTCAGCACAGACACATGAATCATCACATCTCACAACATAGAGGACATAGCTTCGAAGGCGTTTGGAGGGGGTGGGGTGGGGGTGGGGGGTGAGTGTAGGTATGTGTCAGTGTACATGCATATGTGTGCGCGTGTGTGTGTCTGTTCCGCCGAGAGAAAGTGTCCCTTCACCCGGTTAGGGAAAAGTCAACAATCTTTGGTTGACGTGGGGGCCTTGAATGAGGAGGGAGAAAGTCACAACAAACAGTCTTATTATCTAAGGGAGAATTGTTAACGTATGAAAGATCAGTTAAAAATACTGACATGATGAACTATTTTAAACTCAATTACAGAAACTGAAAAGACAGATGAAAGACAGCCTGAAGTGTTCTTAATATTATGGACTTTGAGCTCTGTACTCTGACTAAACAGACTCGATGTTCCTGTGCTGGGAAGCATGGTCAGTCCAGATGAAGATAATCAGGCTCAGCTCTGTAAAGCATGTGTTACCAATGTTATTCCAACAGGACTGATAAATGATATATCTGCCTAATGTCTTAGAGAGCAGCTCCTTTGATTCATGCAGCCCTTTCACACCTCTGACCACATTAACACGTGTACCTGATACTGTCACACATCAAAGATCATATTTAGCTGGATTTATCATAGTCCGGGTTTCCAACAAACTGTTTGGTGTTTCTGGGACAATTCTAGCACAAACTCTCACAAAGTTTATTAATCCACTCATCACATATTCTGACTGCCCACCAGCTCAGTTCTCATGTTCTATTTAGTTTTCTTTATATAGTGCCAAATCACAACAATAGGAACCTTAAGATCAGTAGGAAAAGTTAGAAAAGTCAGTAAGAAATTCACTTTATTTTTTGATACTTGTAGAGGATGCCCTGCCCGCTATCTAATCAAGTTCAGGACAAACCATACCTTCCAAGTATTTATGTGCTACATCACAATATCTGTCAGTTTAATAAAGAAATACATTATGTTTAATGTCATATATTAGACATTATGAAAAGCTCCCCCTGTAGGGGGATCCACACTGACATGCTGTGACAGAAAACAACCTTCAGCACTTCAGCGACAGCAAGCGTCCTCATAGGATGCTGTCAGCACGCTGGCAATACCGTCTGTCTGCAAAGAAAAAGACTTTGAAACCTAGAAGAGGCTGAAAGTGTGAGAAAAGGCTGCATGAGGTTAAATAATTCTAAAGCTGAGGACAGGTTTGTTTACCTGTGTCAATCAGCTGAAATACTAAGATTTAAATCCTTGAATTACTTAAAAATTTGAATAAAACTGAAATTTCAATATATCGTTCTGTGCTAAAGTCCCAAATCACACACTCAAGACTTGGTTCAAATTTTCTAAAGTGCTCTTTCAAAAATGAGGAAATCAGGAATTTCTTGGATTGTTGAGCATCTGAACTCTGACATGTGAATCATTCAAGCATAAAAAGACTCCTAACTCAAGGATGAACCGATGTTGTGTCTGCACATAACAGACACCTGGTTAAAGAACCAGTTTTAAATCTTAACTTTAGACTCTTTGTTTCCAGCAGCCAGTCACACAAACATTTAATTTGTTCCCATTTCTTTAGTTCAATCTTTGAAAAATGTTAAAGATTACAAATTTTGAAATAAAATAGTATTTTTGCTCCATGTAAATTAGATGAATAGTATCTGACACAGGAGCTGAGAGATGATCTCATCAGAAATGTCTCAGTGAAGGACGGCTGTCAGGAGGACATTGTTGATGAAGGGAAACAGGAAAATGAAACAAGAGCTGGACTGAAGATCAGAGGAACAGGTCTGATGGAGAGATGGATCCACATCATGGTCAGTATGTATGAGGAGGTCAGGAGGAGGTCTGACACTGAGTCTGCAGCCATCTGTGAAGCACGGTGGAGGCTCTGTCATGGTTTCAGCTGCAGGTCAGTCAGTGGTGTTGGAGATCTTTGATAAAATGATGAATTATGAAAAGTACCATGAACAGTATCAGTCATGGATGGGCCTCCCCCGAGCCCAGAGCTCAGCATCACTGAAGCAGTGTGGGGTCATCCTGACAGAGGACACAATAAGGCAGAAATATCCAAAGAAGAGCAGTGGATCGGTCAGACGAGTGAAAGTTCCCTCGCTGTCAGTGTAAAGAAGTTACACTACTTTAATGTACATTTAATCCTTGGACTTAAATTCACTGCGAATGTCCCATTTTATTTATTTATTTATTCTGATTCTAGAACCAATGTACAAAATAGAGAAAAGAAATTACTGTAATTATTACAGCCAATTACAGTCAACTTAGAAGAAAGTTGGTTTAAAAGGGGGAGTAGTTTCAGGATAAAATAAAGAAGGGTTATTTTGAACTGTGACTCATGCAAAGCTCCTGGAGAGTAGTCCAAGGATAAAATTGATCAGTATAGATCTGCCTGAAGTTAACTGCTCCGAGCAACTGCTGCAGGAGGAAATACATGAATATAATGACAGGCTAAACTTTAAACACAGCAAAAACTCAAAATCTTACCAAGTATATGTGTCCTATTTCTAGTCAAAATAATCTCACCACACTTAAAATAAGACAAAATCAGTTAAAGAATAACATCTCAGTAAGATATATGAACTTGTTTTTAGACAGTGGATCTTGAATCTAGAAGATTTTCACTTGTTCCATTGGCAGATTTCTTCACCTAATACAAAAGATTTTGACTAGAAATAAGACAAATATACTTGGTAAGATTTAGAGTTTTTGCAGTGAATGGCCATGCTTAAGTCAGCCCTGGTATAGTGCTAATCTGACCCCCCTTTAACTCAAACGTCACCATATCCAGATTTAAAGGTGAGTTAAAATTGACCAAGCCTTCTGATATTATTTAAATGTCAGGCTGTCGTGTTGTTATGTCTCCGTCCACGGTGGTAAGAGCACAACACGAGGGTGTTCCCGACCAAAGCCCCAAATCAAAGTCAGGATGGTTTACAACAGCAGCTAAAAATGTGACAATAACATGAAAGCCTCTCCGGGGTGAACCGAGGCCAAAATAACAAACACAGCGTCAGAGAAGTGCTGACTCTAAACTCCAACCCAGCTCCCCGAAATAAACTAAACAGTGCCAAAGGAAGCGGAGGTTCACCCCTGCAGCTTCAGCGCTATTTACAGCCAAAGGAGGCAAATATTTGGACAAAGGATTGACACAAATACACCAATCGTCACTAACCACAGGCAGCGGGGCAATGACATTCACACAGGGCTGGAGGAAGCACCCAATACTTTACACAGCACCTCACCAGAGGCGGAGCCAGACATTTGAAACACCCGGGGCTTAGCCCAAAAGAGTAGTATGCATGTGGGATATTTTTTCTTTGGGGGGGGGGGGG
>NW_005187509.1:1176064-1177447 GCF_000239375.1 Pundamilia nyererei
AAATATACTGAACAACATACAAAGCATAATATATAAAATAACATTTACCTGAGTTTCTTCTTTGAAAGAACCCTCTAATGTCCATTCTTATATTTCAGTACATAACTGAAACCGATTTAGTCGGGGAGGGTAAGAACTGAAAATATGAAATAAACACACGTAAGCTAAGACTCTCTTAAAAAAATAGCATTTGTTCGGCTTTTCATTTCGCCATTTGTTGATTCACTTGAAGAGCGAGTAACGTAATATTGGTCAAGTGATCAGTTTGATATCAATCTTTCGTGATGCACCGTCATATTTACATTATTTGTACAGTAGGAATGATTTGCTTTGGTACCTGGTCAAACTTAAGCTCTCCTTAGTATGGCTGGCTCCGTTTCTCCAACAGCGCACTCACAGGCAGCAGCTGCCCCGCCCTCTCGCTCAGTCGCTTAGTGACTGAGCTCGGATCATACCAATATCAGGGGGGATTCACGCACAGTCGTAAATTCCCACAGTGTGCACTATGTGCTTCGAATATTGTGTGTACTTTTTGTTTTATACAGTTGTCAGCCAGGCATCTAACTATGAAAAAATTACACTCCAAAAGACCCCGGGCTTCTGACAAAACAACCCGGGCTTAAGCCCAGTAAGCCACCCCCACGCTCCGCCCCTGCACCTCACAGCAACAGTTATCTGAAGATTCTTTATACGCTCAGATAAAGACTGACCAATCAGACGATCCTCTTTAAATGCACATGGTGACACTGGGGAGGAAGAACTCTGTTTAAACAGGAAGAGACCTCCAGCAGGACAACAGCAGGGTCAGAGAGGCGCAGCGGAAGGCAGGACCAATAAACTGACGGAGAGACAAAACATAAGATAGTGACAAGTACCCGTGGTGTATAAACACCACATGCAGCACATGTAGTGCATCATGGGAATCCCCCAGCAGCCTACACCTATTGCAGCATAACTAAGGGAGGATTTAGGGTCACCTAATCTTAAAAGTGGAGATAGTATCTGTCTCCTGAATCCAAACTGGAAGCTGGTTCCACAGAAGAGCAGCCTAAAAACTGAAGGCTCTCCCTCCCATTCTACTTTTAAATACTCTAGGAACAACAAGTAAGCCTGCAGTGTGAGAGTGAAGTGCTCTAATGTGGTGATATGATACCAAAAAAACAGGACTTTGTATATGAGGAGAAAATCACACACAGTCAGAGGGGGAGGTAGACTCAGGTGAAAATGGTGTTCACTGATTGGTTGAGCATTGGATGTGACTGAGAAACCAAAGACACTGCAGCTCATACAGGGACACAACGTGGCCCCATGAATTACCAAATAATGTAATTTTGGATTGACTAAATCTTGAAACTAGTGCCCTATGCATAGCCAAGAAAACAG
>NW_005187509.1:1200756-1202182 GCF_000239375.1 Pundamilia nyererei
ATAGTGTTAGTTATAAGACAATTGATAAGTGTATTTGGTAATGCTGAAGCTTAAATGAATTTTGTTCAAATCTAAACTACCATTTGCTTTAATTTTCCGCCAAAATCTCCGGCGTCTGACGTCAGTTACAACATGAGTCGCTTACCTTGTCCGTCACTTACTCACCTGCTCCCTCACTTCTCCTGCTCCCTCACTTCTCCCCTGCTCCCTCACTTCTCCCCTGCTCCCTCACTTCTCCCCTGCTCCCTCACTTCTCCTCACACCTCACACCATCCTGATGCTTCTGCACGCTCACAGACCTGCACAGAGGAGCGTAAGCTGTATCAGACTCACAGGCCTGAATCATTTTCTGCCTTGATTTATTTTTGCATAACAGAGAAAATGTAAAAATAATTTCAGTGTCAGTGAAATCATTTTTTATAAGTGAATGATGCTGAAGCAAGTCTGCATTTCCTCTAGTGATGACTGGAGGGTCACCGCAGGTGTCTCTGTCTGCAGCAGGCCAAGTCTCGGTGCGGTCTGGTGTGGCAGATCTTACCCTGCAGCTGTTGGTGCAGATAAAGTGTAGTTTTCTCCAGTCTGTCCTCTTCACAGCAGGCTCTTTAAACTTCTGCGTCTGAGATGCTGTTGTGGATGCAGCACGCTCCACGGCCTGAGCTTCTGTGCATTATTCCAGTATGCACACAGATAACCACGTCCTCAGCTTCATCTGCTGTACAGAGCCCTGAATCTAAGCAGTCATAGCTGATTTCCAATCATATTACACGCAACAGTAAAAAAACCAACAACCTCAAACACTGACCTGTGACCTTTGATTATTGGGAGGTAAGATTTTCAGAAGTATACATGCAGGAATCCTGCAGTCGGGCCACAAGTCTGAATCTAAAAGCTGAAGTAAATGAAATGAAATGAAACAGCTGAAGACGACATTTTTTCAGTCAGTTATTGTTAATGTCGGTGCATGCACACCTGCAGGATTCATCAGAAGCTGTGTTCAGTATTTAATGTATACGAATCCCTGTTTGTGAGCAGCTATTTGCTTTTCAGTTCTCTGTCCACCCTGGTCCCTGCCAGAACCGGGGGGGCTGGTTCTGTTACAGCCTCACAGCATCGAGAAAAGTTTCCTCATGTTTCACCACAGTCAGGAACAGCTGAAGGGTTCTAACTAAGCATGCTGACCATCCAAAGCAATAATATAAAGTTAGAAATAAAATACGTTTGTGCTACATTCAAGAAAATTCCAACGATTAAAGCGAACCTGGAACCTCTGGAGCCGAACACGAAGCAGTGCTGAAGCTCTAAATCAGGGGTGTCAAACTTCAATGAGCTGTGGGCCACTGCAGGCACTGTTGTCTGATTAGAATCAGAATCAGAATCAGAAAGGGGTTTATTGCCAAATGTTGAGCAGGTTTACAACATTAGGAAA
>NW_005187509.1:1203524-1221928 GCF_000239375.1 Pundamilia nyererei
TCAAAAGACTCAAAAGACTTCATGACCACAGATGTCAGAGATGTCACAGATTAGCCACTTTAGTGTCCAAGTAGTACAAAACAAACAAACATCCCAAACAAGAAAACACCCATAAATATTTCTGAAAATGTTTTGTTTTTTTCAAATATAACAAGACAAAACTGCAAACATGAATGCAGATTTTAACTAAATGAAGCCTTTCATTGAACTACCAAATAAACACATTGTTCCTCTCTGTCTGTCCAGACCACAGCTGGATCCACCGTGCCTTCAAAGACACAGCTGTTTAACCCCACTGTTGATCATGTTGTTTGATTCAGAGAACTCAAGAACCTTTGTAATAACTGTAACTGTAATGTGATTACTTGATCTAGTGTAATAACACCATCGCCAGCTCTGTCATGTGACCTGTTGAGATGATCTAACTAAGCTGTGGGTGGGGGGTTAAAGTCAACACCCCCATCATCTTTGTTCACACGCAGCGTGTCCTCATGAGCACAGGGTCTGTCGGTGGGACCGCAGCCTCAGATTTACAACCAAGGGGTGGCTGTAGCTCAGGTGGCAGAGCAGGTCAGCCACTAATCAGAAGGTCGGTGGTTTGATCCCAGGCTGCATGCCAAATATCCTTGGGCAAGATACTAACCCCATGTTTGCCTACTGGTGGTGGTCAGAGGGCCCGGTAGCGCCAGTGTCTGGCAGCCTCGCCTCTGTCAGTGCGCCCCAGGGCAGCTGTGGCTACAATGTAGCTTGCCATTGCCAGTGTGTGAATGGGTGAATGACTGAATGTAGGGTAAAGCGCTTTGGGGTCCTTAGGGACTGAGTAAAAGCGCTATACAAATGCAGGCCATTTACTATAATTATGAGACAATTTCATCTTACAGAGTAAGATGACCTGAAGAAAGTAACTAATTACGTTCTTCAGTGAGTAATTAAGTATCATACTCTTAAGAAAAGTAAAGAGTAATTAGTAATCCATTACCCCACACCTTGGCTATGACCATTAGTGAGTCCTCTGAGGGGACAGCTGGGACTCTTAGGCCAAAACAATAAGCACGCCTGACCCTCTGAGCTCTGCTACACCTGCACCTGTAGAGCTGGATGCACAGGTGTGGGAGATGCACGTGTGCCGAGCCCGGCCGAAGTATCACATGTCCACTGGCATCCATCTACATGAGTGTACCTGCAGCCCTGAGCACGTCTCATCGGCACTTTAAGGATAACTTTGAACTACCTGAGGAAACTTTTTTGGATAAAATTATTAATATAAACGTTCATAAGAGAGGGGCGATTAAAGAAATCTATGCTATATTATTAGATCTTCAATCTCCTTCTCTCTTCATCCTTAAAGCACAGTGGGAGAGAGACCTTGGGATGACTATAACAGATGAACTCTGGCAATCTTTTCTCCGGAGGGTACACTCTTCTTCGATATGTGCCAGGCATGGGCTCCTTCAATTCAAGGTCCTACACCGATTACATATCTCCAAGGAAAAGTTAGCCAAGTTCTATCCAGGAGCTGACCCTCTGTGTAACAGATGTGAAGCAGAAACAGGTTCGCTCCTTCATACCTTTTGGACATGCCCCAATCTTCATAACTATTGGGTGTCTATATTTAACACTCTGTCAGAGATGTATAACGTTAAATATGATCCTTCTGCTCTAACGGCTATCTTTGGGGTGATACCTCAAGACATCACTTTGCTATTCGAATTCTATTGCCTTTGCTTCACTTATCGCAAGGCGCCTTGTACTTTTAAGATGGAAGCAAGAAGCTCCTCCCACACATGAACAGTGGCTTGCAGAGCTCATGAGGTTTTTACATTTAGAAAAGATGAGATATACACTGGCAGGTTCAACCACCAAATTTCTTAAGGCATGGAAGCCATTCCTGATGTACATGGAAACATTTAAAATGATCACCTTATCATGACCGGATGCCATATCTCTATATCACTATCATAGTTAACTGTACACTGAATGTCCCTTATACATTTTATTTTTATATTTGTTTGTTGTTGTCTGTTTTTTTTTGTTGTTTTGTAGGGGTTTCTTTGGTGTGTTTGTTTGTTTTCCTTCTCTATTTCTGTTTGGGGTATTGTAAATACTGAACAGCAAAATACTGTATGTTCAATGTTTTGTTGTTAACATGCTGCTGTGACTGAAAATAAAATTTATAAAAAAAAAAAAAGGATGACTTTGGTTTAAATGGTAAAACACTGAGTGAGAAAGCAGAAGTGAGCAATACTTCCATTCATCACTGACTAGTGATGAAGTCTTGTCTGGGCTTTATCATCAAGTTTCAGTTCGCTAAACTGAAACTTCATCTTTATGAGCTTCACGTATCAAAAGGAAAGCGAGCTCGGCTTAGCTCGGCGGCGGTAACGAAGCGCTTTCATTACGTTTCGATCAGTCGACTGATGCCGTCTCTGTGTTCAGACTCACAAAGAAAATCAACAGCAGGCTTATCAACGTTTCTTTAATTCTCCTTTATCAGAACTGTCACATAGCAACAGAAACAAAGTCATACATATGTCAGCTCCCTGAAAGAGAAGCTTTTCTGCTCTTTTAATACATGAAAATACCCATTTTGTTCTGTCAAAATAAATACTGAAGAGTTTTATAAAAGTCATTTTGTCTCCTTTGGACAGGTTATGGGAGTTATAGGTTTAGTTTATATACACATTCATGCTGCAGGCTGTGAACAGAAGTTAAAGAACCGGTCAGAGGTTTGTTCCAAACCTCTGGCGGGTTCTGCAGACGTGATTCAGAGAAGGAGGAAGACGCACCAGACGTGCAGCTGGCAGCTGCTGTTCACATCCTGCTGCATGCATACATTCTGCACTCTGCTGGAAGTCTTTATCCTGATTCTGTCAATGCCATCAATGAAAGATCCAGCTGTGTTTCCTATAAAGCAGGACTTGGACAGTAGCCATGAAATGCTGGAGCATGTGGGGGGCGTCCTCCGCCTGCTCTGCCGAGAACCTTGGTCCCAAAATGATGTGTGAGCTCACGAAAGCAGAACCTTGTTGATCGCGGTGGATAAACTGGAGGTTATGAACACACTGAAGGTGTAGTGCAGTCACAGCCCCTCAAGATAAGAAGATTTGTTGTGTTTTTGTGTTTCTCTCTCTAAATGCTTTGAACAAGCTGAAATTTAACTCATCTGTTTCCTTCCTTTAACCGCAGGAACAAACTTTGTGTGGCCAGATTAATAAATACCCACTACATCCTGCTGCTGCCTGTGCTTTTAGGCTCTAGTGAGAGTAGAAACAGAGAGTACAAACTGACCTCTGTAGTCACAAAGCCAAACATTAAACGAGCTCCTCTGCAGAACTCTGAGTGTGAGCATGCAGTGTTAATCCAAGGCTGTCGTCAGACTTGATAAGACCTACATGTTTCACACGTGGAGGTGTTTCCAGTTTGGCTGCATATCCCTCTGGCCTCACACTTGCTCTCCAAACAGACAGGTGATGCTTTTGGTCTGTTTAAAAAAAACTGTCCCATTAGAGTTTTTAAAGGTTGGAGAGCCCAGGTTTCCAACACACACAAGGACGGGCACCGACTGATGTCACAGAGAGACAGTTAAAAGGAAGACTGATGATTCAGAGACACTGTCTGCAGCGATGTTAGCGAGGGACGGATCAGCTGCTTAAAGCCAGAATTCACTTTAGAAGGAGGCGATGCTGCTGCTCGCCAACTGGCTCGGATTATCTTGCCCGCACGCTTCATGTCACCGATGCTCAGAACACTGGACGACTTAAAGATCAGCTGTGTGAGGACTCTGGTGCCACACTCATAATAACAATAACAATAAATGAGAAATCATTTTGAAAAACTGCACACTTCCTGTTTGGGATCCACATTAGGAACAGTTCAGGAACTTTTCATGACAAAAGCAGCTTTGAAGAATATTTTCTGTTTGCTAAAATCTTCACGGCCCTTTACGAACCTTTTGCCCTGCTCTCCCGCTCTCAGGGGCACTGGCACAGAAACAGGCAGCCTGGGTTGGAGCTGCACCTTCAGAGAAGCGAGCAGTGAGAACAGCATCTGATCCGGTTACACGAAATTACTCCAAATTGCAAAGGATTGTGGGCAGAGGTGGAACGCGTCTGAGCCCTGAAAGCCAACTGCTTTTCAATTTTGGAGAATCGATTGCAAGTACATTATGAACCGAGGTCTAACCACGGTCTGGGCACGCTGTTTTCTCATAAATTCTTATGAGTTGGTGTAAACACGGAACAATGAGGCCTTAATTTCAATGTCTTTAACATTTAAAGTGATTCTCGAATCCACAGATACGCGTAGGAACAAAACACGCCCGCGTTACCGGCCTCGCCGTGCATTTGCAGGCCAAACCATAACCGAAAAACTGTGTTTATGACCACACTCACCATCTGCACATATCCAACTGCAGCTGACATCCACCCGTGTGCCGGAGCAGCACGGGTGGATGTCAGTCTGGGAACTTGAACGTGGTTGGATATTTCCACTTAGCCATCTCTGATGATGAGTAACTACCTTTCCGTGTCAAGAGCTCCTCGTCTGTCTTTGTGTTGCAGCATCAGCGCTCAGCAGTGTGTCCCTCTGATTAAGAGATCTGAGAGGACTGCTTGCCTCTGCCTCTGTATGACATCAGCCTTGGTCTCTGAATTTTGTTGCTTTACAGATATCTTTTCATTAACAGCTCTGTGCAGTGAGAGGAATGTTTTTATCAGCAAAAAAAGAAGAGCCAGAAACAAGAAGTAGAATTAGCTGAATGTGAGAGGCGAGCCTGCTCCAATGTTAAACTTTCATGTTTGCTCACAGTCAAACCTTCAATCGTTTTTTTGTGAAGAACATTTTGACCAAAAGAGGACCACAAATCTCCACAGTAAGCAGATACTAAGCAGCCCTGGAGTGACCTGGGTTCGTTGGACTGTCACGACCACAATGTTAGCAAAAAGGGCCAATTTAAATCAGCGGCAGAGAAGCTGCGGCAGCAACATTAATTTCATCATTGTCCCGCCAAAGCACAGGATCTGCCTCTGGAACGTGCTTCTCTTTCGCCTCCTGCTATTTTCTAACGCTGTGTGTGTTTTGGAGCTGGGTCACCATTTAACCAGGTGTGTCAGACCTGCCACCGACTGTAAAATGAAGATGTACACGTCGCAGAGCTGCAGTTCGAGCCTCACATGCCCAAGTCTCTCAGCCACCTTTAGCACAAGTGAGGGTGATAGGGGACGAAAGCAGTGACATTCATGCTCTGGTGAGTTTACTTTTAACCGGCGTCCAGCATGTCGTAGTGCTCAGAGACTCTAGAGGTGCTGGGCCGCGTAAAGCTTCCTCGACTCGAGGCCTTTACGCACCGAGCGCGTTGCAAAAAACTAAATTTGGAATTTTTCACATGCTGCGATTTGTTACCAAACGCAGCGATCCGATTGGTCAGACTCAGTTTAATCTGGAAAAACAAACGGGACAAATTCATCGTGTGAAATGACACGGCTGATGTGTGACAGCCTTTAAGCCGATTTCTTGTGCTAATGAGAAAAAACACAACAGCAGCAGCAGGAAGAGTCCTGCATGGAGGCACGCAGGGAAACAGACGTGACTGCGAGCGGTCGGCTTGTTCAGGTTTCATGAGTGCAAATGCTTGTTTATGCAGAGAGGACGTGGTGTGTCAGGGTGGGATGGATGTAACACGGGCTGAATCCCCTTTGAGAGCCTCACAAACACCTCTGACAACACCGAAATGACCAACACTTCCAATCACTCATTGCAGCTCTCACTGTGGAAGAGAGACAATCACTCAGATGGTGGCGTATGAGCACAGCAGCCTCTGTAATAATGCACTTGGACAGTTTAAATCAAGGCTTAAATGCAACCTTATGCTCTCGGCCGAGTGAGGATTCATGAGACTTTGTGTGGATATTCGGAAAAAGCAGTTAGAAACTGAAACACTTGGTTTAAAGGCTCATTTACAGGGACATCGTGGAAACAACGCAATCACAAACGGGTCCGTTGAGTGTCATCGGAAAGCTTTGGCCACATGATTCACTTCCAAGTCATTAATCACATTCTCCTACAGACGCCACTGCCATGTGTGGTGGCCAGCGGCCCACTGATGACATCGCCGTCCTGGTTCTGCTCAGTGTCATCCGGCCTCTGCAGACGACAGAACCAATGCGACACAGCGCTGGCTTTATATGCTCGCCTCACGGGCGGGTCAAGTCTCGGCAGAGCTTTGAAACCAGATGGCCCACTGGCAGTGCCCCGCCCCTCTGACACACCGCTAAAGTCCTGCTGGGCTCTAGATTCGTAGCATCGATGACGGATTTCAGCTCCAGATGTGTGAAGGCGGCGGTGTCCGTGCCGTTGGTCACAAGCAGGACTCGTGAGACTCTATGTGGGTGTGCAGGGACTTCTTCTCCTGCTCTGAGTGGTTCCCATTGTGGAGCACGCAATACCTGAAAACACAGACGGAGGGAGTTAATTTAACAGGCAGAAAGAAGCAGCCTCCAAAATGACAAATCTGTTCCACTATTCACACAGCTTTCAGTGTCTGCTGAGGAGCACGTCACGGCTGTAAGACCATTCAAATAAGCAGAATACGGAGAATAAGGAGCGCATCGAGAGGAGGAAAGAGCTTTCAGTGAGTCTGTCTGAAACACTAAGCCAGCACACATGCACAGGCTTCTGCTTTACTGTTGCATTTATGCTGAAAGCTGACACTGACTGGGCCACCACAAAAATCCATGAGCTCATCGGAGCAAAAGTGAAACACCTGAAACGTGAAGGAAGGGTCTGAATGAGAAGTCGGAGCTGAGTGGATGAGATAAGTGGTGTGGAGTTACATTAAACCATCTGCAACCTGACCAACACTCAGAGGAGAGGACGGGAAACCCGAGCTGGACTCAGATGAAGCAGCTCTGGGACTCCAACACAAATAAATAAGAGCAGTCACACACAAAAGGAAAAGGCACTTTCTAATTAAAGAGAGAGGGACGTCAGACCGGGGAGTGATCTCAGCTAACGCCTTTTATCGTTGTCATAATGGGAAAAGAAGTGTTTCAGGAGCTTTTTAACGCCGACAGCAGTCAGACTGGGAGGACAGTGTTCACCAGCTGACCTAAAACACACTCCATCTCCAAACCAGAGCTAAATACAAGCGTGAAACCAAACTGCTGCACTTCATATCGATATAAAAATGAAATAATGAGAGGAGCTGGAGGGAGCAACCATCTTTAAACACGTGCAAAACCAATGAGATGCAGACTCAGAAAAAAGATCACCTAAAATAAGTTTCATATTAATGTAGACGAACGTAATAATCGAGCACGCTGTTGTGGTGTGCTGCATTTTCAGCTGTGAATCAGCTGAGAGTATTATTATTAGTATTACTGAGAAGAGAAAAAGGAAACATCAATGAACTTTAAGTTTGAAAAGGCCAGTGAAGATGTGCCTTCTGCAGCTAATAAAAAACAGAGGTGTCTGATATTAGAAAATGACCCAGCTGGGAGGAGGTCCCGGGTTCAATGTGAGGGCTGACGTTCAAGTGCTCAGTCTCGTTCTGAACGCGCTGATTCCAGCATGATTTCCTCCTGCAGCCTGGAGCTGCTCACAGCACAAAAGATCCTTCCAGCAGGAGGACTCACAAACCTACAGAGAAAACTCAGGACCCTGCTCCAAGAAATGTGTGTGCACCATGTGCGGCACCTGTGTGCACGCACTGTGTGCACTCACAGGTGTGTGCATGCACAGAGTACGTGATTGCATACATGTTTTGTGTACGTAGACAGTGTGCGCGCAGGCTAAAACTATTACGAGCTGTTTACGCAAACACCCCGGCCCAACACACTTCCTGCCGACTAACTGGCCGTGAAATGCGTCTTCCAGACAGCCGCGAACATTTAAAGCTTCTCAAATGCAGACAGCTGCACATTCTCGTCATAGCACTACTCCAAATTGCTGCCACATTGCGGCGTTCAACCCTCGCCAGCCTCGCTGAGGGGGGAACAAAGATGCTGGCTGAATCGGGACCCTCACTTTGATTCCAGGGGCCCCCTTACCTGCCAGCGTCTGCACTACAGATAAAGTTCAATAGGTACAGGATGTGACATCATCAATGGATCACCCTGTGGGTATTCAGTCTAATTATTAACGTGTTTATGTGAAAGAGGCGGAGTTTACAGTACGTAACCAATCAGGAGCATGGACAGGTGTACAGAGAGCAGAGTATTGTAATTATATAACAGTTGCCTTAAGGTGCATTAATATCTTTAAAGGCAATAAACACTAAAAAAACAAAGGAAGATAAAAGGAACATATTAGAAAATGTTCCATATTCACTTAAATGAAAAGACGTGTAAGACAGTTAAAGTTAACCAGTCTCAGGGGAAAAATTATTTCAGCATTAGTTTTATTTTATTAGTCATTTTTAGAAGAGTAAATATGCTCAGTTATACATTTTATATGAGTGAAACATGTGGTAGGCTTTGTAGTGTCTCACACAGTCAGCTGTCATCTTCAGTGACTGTGGTGGGGATGAGATGGAGTCAGTGTGTGATGAATGTGGTCACGGTGCCAATTAAACTCGATTACCTGCAAAAATCACAGGAATTCAGTTCAAGCTCAGAGGTCTGAAGCAGAAATTCCTCCACCCACAGTGACGTAGTCGCTAAAGCAGCGGTCCCCAACCCCCGGGCCTCGGACCGGTACCGGTCCGTGAGTCGTTTGGTACTGGGCCGGGAGAGTTGAGGCTCTGGTGTGAAATGTATGATTTTCAGGGTTTTTATCGGTTTTCAGCGTTATGTTGTTATCGTTTTTATCGTTAACTCGGTTTTCCTGGGTCTTTTCACGTGTGTTATGAATAAATCTTCTTTTTTTTTGGTACCGGTACTAGTTTTATTTTGTTGTATTTATCCGCGACACCTTAAAGGCCGGTCCGTGAAAATATTGTCGGGCATAAACCGGTCCGTGGCGCTAAAAAGGTTGGAGACCGCTGCGCTAAAGAGCTGACCCCAGTCTCACGGATCGTTCGTGATCATGGCGAGGCTGCGGTCCTGTTTTCACTAAGGTCTAAGGAATCCTCCAGGAACCTTTGAACCACAGAGCTGAACCTGAAGCATCCCTCCTGCTTCACCTTGCATCCTCGGGTTTGCTGCCGGTTGTTTCCTGGCTTCTGCTCCTGGATTTCAGGCTGCAGGTCTGGTTTGTGCTCAGTTCAGATTTGGTTTTTCTGTGAGCCTCAGACTGTGGCAGAGCTTCTGTGTTTTTTGTTTCTCCACATTGCCGTTAAATTAGAGCTCGCCTTCTGTTTGCCATCGCTGCCTTCGACACCCTGCAGACATGTCCTCGTGTCGCATAGCTGTGGATCCTGTGGCAGCGAGCCGTCATGTGAGCAGACTGTGCTTTCTGCTTTGCTGCACAGACGTCAGTCCAGCTAGCACCTTTGTGAAACAGCCCAATCAGATACAAGGAAACCAACCATAATGCATTAACATGTAACAAGCAGCAGTTTCATTCATCAGAATCAATGAAGCATCCCAGTGTTTCGTTGAAAAGCTCAAACTGAAGAAAACTAAAAGCTCAAAAAACCGCTCAGCTCTGCACGAACACAGACAGCGGTGTTCAGACAGCGGAAGTCGACCAAAGGCAGGAATGCACTTTCATATCTGGAAGAAGTGAAACTGTGGAAACGGATCCGTCCTGTGTTTAGCCGAGGCTTTGTTTGTACACAGCTGAGCCAACGGGCCAACTGGCAGAGCAGGACGGAGAGGCCGGGGAGGGAGACACGAGGCCCGGATCACAGGCAGACTAAACATTTCTGCACATTCTGGGCACTGGTGTGGCCAGCATTCATCTTGATGAAGTGCCCTGAGCAAAACTTTGAACGTGCTAAGCAACGGACATGATGCCCCGTGTGGGCGGGAGTTGAAGACGAATATCAGCCAGATAACGTAGAAACACATATTTCATACGCTGTGATCTGGACTGTGTCACACTTACAGAAAATAAACATTTTCTCTGAGCTCACAGGAAACTTCAAGTTCCCGACTTTCCCGATGCTGATGAAAACAGCGAGTATGCACATCTGCGGAAAAAGGAAGAGATGGTGGCATCGTTGTGCCTCTGTAGAACAAACTCTGGGATCATCTCATTTTTCATTGATTTTCCTGCTGAAATCAGAAGAAAGTTTGATAAATTGAATAACTGAATTTAGAGCCAAGAGTTTCAGTAAGTGTCGCCATTCGGCCTCGTGTTCTGTGTCAGCTTATTAATGCTGTTAAAGCTCATCCAATCACTGTGCACCTGCTCTGACACTCACAGTTTCACGTCAGGCGTGCAGCAGTAAATAAATCACTCTGAATGTCGTGGCATCTTTCAAGAGCACAAGCGGGGATGGAGGCAAACCCAGCGTCATGCAGCACCTTTGGGGGGGCGTGGCCAGTCTGGCGTGGTAAACTGACGCATGAATAACAGTCTTTCTAAGGCTACATGTTTCTATTGTTTCACCTGTCATTTAATGTTGTCAAGTATGAAAGCCTCAAATCGCTGCGTGCCGCAGCACATTTTAAACCTCACGTCACCTTTGCAGTTTAATTTACAGGCTCAGGGATGCGCTTTACTCAAGCTCTCTCAAACTCTTCTCTTGTTTTAATTTCAGGTTACTGCAGACACACAGGTGTGGCCCCACGTTCTCTCCACCGTCTGTGACAGGAACACATCTGCTGATGGTGAGGATCACCAACCCTCACCATCGAACCGAACCGATGAGAAATCAGCTGCTGAGATGTTCTAGCATTTGAAGCAGCCAGCGTCTCCACAACGATCCAACCCCACGGACGGCCGCTTGATGTGTCGTCCCTGCTCCGTTTCCTCCAATCACAGGTGATCGTTACAATCAGGAAGCTCTGTGTGTGTGTCTGTGTGTGTGGTCTGTTTCTCCCCAGTTTAACTGTTAAGAAAGCAGAAGTGAGTCTTGAAAACACGTTGGGGCACTGATAAAGGCGGGGGAGGTGTGTGTGTAATAGATTTGAGGGGAATACAATAGGCAGGAATTTGAATAGGAAAGAGATTACGCCGTATTGAGCTAACCGAAAAGAATGAGACGGAGAATTTTATGCAAAAATTATTCAAACTTCACGCCCACGAGGAATGGCTGTTTCCATCTCAGATACAGTCTGGCATAAGAAATATGAGTTTCTGAGAGGACTGAATACGGAGAGGAAATATATTCTACATAAAGCACTGATGTGAACTCCTTTGACCTTCAGGAAGATTTATTTGTTACTATGCAGGTAAGCACGAGCACTCCGAGCACGCAGAATGCCATCACCTCGACTGCAGAAACGCCAGTTTGGGAACAAAAAGAGGTGATAAGGAACTCATTTACAAAGCACCACTGGAAGCAAACTTTTCCCTCTGAGCTGGAAGAAGAAGCCAAACTTCCTGAGTAAAGCTTCACTGCTTCAGAGCCAAAAGGAAAAGCCTGAAAGTGCTAACACAGCTGATGTCAGGTCTGCAGAGGGCATCAGAAGTTTGGACTTTCATAGGATTACATCTGCGCACGTTTTTAGAAAGGATTCGACCTGCCGCAGGTAAACAGACACAGGAAATCCTGGAGGTACGTGCTGTCTGCACAGCCATCGAGCACCATGTCTTGTACATGCTCTGAAGGATGACGGTTAAGGAGAAGCCGACGATGACTGGAATTTTCTGCTCAAAGTTCACAGAAGCTAAAAAAGAGAGGGTAAAAAGGGCCAAAGCCCCGTCCCAGCTCATTTAAACCTGCACAGCTCTTTCATGATGTTTGAATCGATGCTTTTAACAGCAAGTAGAAAGACAGCGGCTGTGTTCCCGGTGCCACACACAGCTTCAGCTTTTCCTTTATTTCTCCTTGTTTATCGGTTCGATTAAACTCATTTCAGCAGGAAATACACCTGTGTCTACTAAAGAGCTCATCCTGGACCAGTCCACAGAGACATTTAACAACATCCTGCAGAGATGCTGCCACACATATAACACAACTCATAGAACTCAACACAAACAGAACAAAACTCTACATTTAAACAGGAAGTTAAGTAAAAGAGGAATATATTCAGGAGCAAATAAGAACTGAGCACCATGAATGGAGCTGACGACGCCTGTGAGAGCTCATTAATCCAGAAGTGTTCCTTGGTGTGTCTGCAGCTCCTGCCTTTTGAACCTCCAACCAGAGATGGTCCTCTTTGGCTCCCCAATTTTTTCAGAGGATCAGATCAGCCAGGCAGCGCGTCAAACCAAAAAGATTGTTGCTCATTTCCTGGGACACACCTGCTTTGGCTCCTCTCCTCTGGTTTCCACTCAGGTATCAATTTCAGGATCCTCCCATTTGTCTAAAAGTCAGTCATGGTCTCCAACCTCTCACACGCCTCTCCAGCTTACAGGTTCCTCCGGTCAGCTGGTCGGATGCTCCTGACTGTCCCCACTCTAGATTTGGCCTGCTGAACAGCATCCAAACATCCTGTGGGCTCACTGTGTCTCCTGCACCTCTTTTAGCCACGTCTTTATAATGAGTGTTTCCCTCATGTACTTGTACCCAGTATAGGTGTCTTTATAAAAGCATTTAATCTGAGTCACTCATGCTTCATTTTAATCTTGATCACCTGATTAAAAACCAGTTCTGTGGTCTTCATGAAGCTTCAACTTTAAATCAAAGAAGTACAGACAGCCTGACTGCAGCGCTGAAATGAAATGTTTATGTAAAAATATGGCTGCGACTCATTAAGTCCAACAAAGTGGAAGCAGCAAGTTTGACAGAGATAAAGCAGGAGGTGTGTGTGTGGTCAGCGTTCCCTGTTAAAGCTCAGACAGCTCATCAGCATGTTTCACCCTGCAGCGTTTAAAGCCGAAAACAATAAAGCGCAGAAACGCTGCTCAGAGTCTAATCAGCTGCTGCGAGGATGCCTCCTCCGGGCCCGACATGCACATCGCAGCACACGATGCATCACTGTCTCCCACATCTTCTCTGCCGTCATGGTGATAGCCAGCTCCCCGCTGAGCTGCGTGGGATTGAAGCGCAGCTCGCTGTACGCGGCATCACTCTGCAAACGGAGCTGAAGACAGCAGCTGAACTTCATTTTTTTCTGAGAGGCGACCCTGACCGTGTCAGTGAGAAGCAGCTTCCTGAAACAGAACAGCTACTCATATGAACAGTGACACAAACCAGCCAGTCGCTGGCATGCCTTTATCTGTTCTTTGCAACAAGTTTAATTGCACAGAACAGAACTGCAATTCTGCTTTTTGCTTGAAATTCCCAGAACCACTTAAACAGGCTCTTATTCTGAAACATCTGAAGGTGAACACTCAGTGCTTCACTGTAAATGTCACACCTGGGGTCCCACCTGACCACTCACTGAAATCTACTTCCTCAGCGACCTAACCAGGTGTGCCCCGCCTCTCAACCCATCACAGCTGGGGCAGGCCCCACACCCTGTGACCCCCAATGGAATAAGCTGAATAAACTTCACAGTAAATAAAATATAGACAGAAAAAATGAAAAAAAAGTGTAAAAACTTAACATGAAAACACAGACCTTCTTATTAAAAATATAATAAACAACCAGCCACATTTTCTTTGTGTCACTGGTTTTTAAATGGTGTAACAAAATCTCAAAGAATGAGGCAGCGAGGGAAAGAGCAAGAACCGGGACCTGGTCCAGCACCGAGCCTGCAGTCGAGAGCTCCAGACATGACTCTGAAACGCTAAAGTCAATAAACCCGATTGATTTGAGCTGTTTATCATAACTCAGTGTTAACTATAAAACTCAAATAAAAAGCAGTGATTTATGACACTTTCATTTGTCCTCATAAATCACTCGAAAGGCGGGGCCAAAGATCCTATTTTGGCACAAACAGGTTGGTATTCCTCTCTCAAAGGAAATGAGCGCTTCTGTTGGTGGTCATGAAGCGTACTGATGGGATGGAGGCACATGCTGCTACTTATATGAAGAAGTCAGTGCAGATAAAACACACCTAAAAAAAAATATACACACTCCTGCACAGCCCGATGGTCCTTTGGTTTCTCAGCTCTCTACAGTGAGCCACAGTCTAAATCAGAGACGCTGGAGGCGCGTTGAGCTGAGCAGCACCAAGGCTGAAAACACTCACAGGCAGGAGGAGGGGGAAGAATGCAGGCGGGTCGCAGGGAAGTAAACACAGCACATGTGCATGCTTCACTGCATCTATACATGCATGCATACTGTACACAACATGGGGGTGGCTGAAAGATGCTAAAAATATACAAGCAGAGCCGTCTGAGCTTCCAGGTGACTTTCACATAGTGTGTGTGTGTGTGTGTGTGTGTGTGTGTGTGTGTGTGTGTGTGTGTGTGTGTTTTCTAGGAATGAGAGTGCTGGCTCTCAGCAGATCAGAGGTTTGATTATTTTTGGATGACTGACTTCTGCAGCGTTCCTCGGCTAATTGCCTACATGACTGGAATGAGGACAAAAAAGCAGCGTGTGTTTGCACGTGTGCGACTGCACGTACACACTGCTTTAAAACAACGAGATAGAATTACTTTTATAAATACTCTACTCCTTTTTGTCACTACAGATCCCTCAGCCCCACCTAAGGCCTAAACTACAGTAAAGTATTTGGATTACACCACCAAACAGCTTGTTGTTGACTTCAGCACGTTTCCACTGCTGACCCATGATAACACTTATCCCTAAAATGGAGATGCAATGAAAGCGACTTATTGTCACGTCACTGGTTTGATGTTGATTATTTGTTGTTGGCTAACCAGCTGTTTTGGTCGTCGGGACAAATAAGCTCCAGCGACCAAAGAGTTCTCTGTCCTCAGATGATGGAGACGATTCACACTGACACCTCTGAGATCTACAAGACTCAGAGGCTAACATGACGAGCTAACACGATTGTGGTCAGGTTTATGCAACTTTATTCATACTTTTCTGTATATATTATCTGGAAATGTTGCACCCTTTCTGAACAAAATGCTGAATTCTTGTGTTAAATCCATTTCTACACAGACTTTCAGCAGTAGCAGCAACGTGTGCCTGTTAAAATGCCAAATAAAGATTCATCACAGTGTAAAAGAGGAAATATTAAATATGTTCATTTAGTTGAATCACAATATTTGTACCATACACAAGCACCCATCCATGTGCATGCATGAGAACTGGAGATGGGAATGGAGACCCGGTTCTCAATAGTTAAGTTCCTTGGAGTTGTTACTCTGCTTGCCTGAGATCCGCAGTCAGCTGATCTCAGTCGGTGTGCTGGAGGAGGAAACAGTGGTGGATATGAAGGGATCGTTTGTGTGTCGTCATTAGGATGGGGTTTGTGTTGCAGTGTGCAACGGCAGCCTCAGGTTTATATTATTAAATGTAATTATGAGACTGTGTGTTTACAGAATAACATGAATATAAGACACACAGATGAAAGTACTTTCTCTGGTGAGACACTAAAATAACACGCTGCATCAGTTTGATCAAAAGTAATGCTTAATGTGTAATATAATGTTTTTAGAGTAATGACGCCAGCACTGATCAGAACAAAGATGGGAAAACCTCGAATAGGCACAAACGTGCAACGTGCTGTCTCTGATACACTGCTGAGAGTATAAAATATAATAGTCCCATCACTATGAAATATGATAAAATGAGGGGATACGTATGAATGTGCACGTATCACCTCTGTGGTATGTAAAGTACTGCTGATTCAAAGTTAATATGTCAGTTCAGTTAAAGTTGACATTATTTGATATATTTGTGGGAGACAAGTCAGCTCATTCCATTTTACAGTGCATGCCTTCTTTAAGTGTTTTACTGAAGCAACAGAGCATGAATAAAGCCAGAGTGACCAGTAAGGACACTGGAAGTGACAGATCTGGGTCTCCACAAAAGATTTGTTTTTGTGAAAAAAAATCACAGAAATCCAAAAATTCATCGTCTTCATCGTGGTGAAACTTTCATCGTCCACAGGAACAACAAAAACACCGATGTCAGCGGTGGTTCACGCTCCGACGACAGCTTTCTAAAAATGGACCGGCTGTTTTCTCAGAGAGCTCGGCAGCATTCGAATTTAAACCTGATTCAAATTAAAACTTGATATTTGTGTGGATTTGACAACCAGTCTTTGTTTGCTCATTTGTGCGACCGGCAATGAATCCAAGCACTAGTTTACAGAAAAGTCTGAAAGCATACTGTGTACTTGTTCTTGGTCCCGGGATGATGACATCTAACTGGACTGTAAACACTTGTTTTGACATGTTATTGTAAATATGTCATGTTTGCCACGGTCCTCTGGTTTTAAAACCAACGCTTGGTACTTTTTCTGCATGAACGATCGCCCTGTGTCACCAGGAGAAGACTCGCTCAGCATTTACGTCCCGTTGCTTCAGTGCCGCCACGTTTATCGGTGCTGAGCTCACAGATATTTATTCACACGCGGCTTCCTCAAACAGAGACCGGCTCTCAAAGAGCTGATTTTTGATTTACTCTGAGGTGTTAGACAACTCCTGTATACACACCATATTGTTCTGCTAAACATACAAGTGAACACTTGCATTGTATTCTGCAGCCAAGCCCTCATTTGATCCATTCTCAATATGAGAATATCGAACTCCCCGGAGTTCCCCGAAGCCCCCGGAGGACTATCATTAGAGGACTGAGCCTCAGATGAAAGCTACAAATATGTCACTGAACAACTGCCTAGAAAAATGCATCCTGACCTCACGCAGTGAACCATTATCAATCTATGAAGGTCTCCATCTATCCATCTCATTTATTCCAGCTGTCATAGGCCAGACGTTAGCAACTGCAAGAATACAAGGCAATTAGGGCTGCCACAAACGATTATTTTGATAGTCGACTAGTCACCAATTATTTTTGCAATTAGTCGACTAATCAGATCATGCATCCATTGGACATAAAACATACAGCTTATTGCACCAGCACGCATCTGCTCTTATATAACTATCATTAGCTTACAGCTTTAAGTGTTTAAGGTATGTGCTAACTAAAAATAAAGACAAGATGATAGTTTATTGAATTTTAATGAAATCTGCAGATTTTTTAGGTGAAGTTTAATAAACTCAGCTGTCTGCTGAAAATATGCTAAACGTTTATTTTGTGACCCAGAAAGAATAATAAGAGTAATATTAAAACTAACTAGCTGCCGCCATTGTTGGAAACTGAGCAGGGCCGCACTATGAATTCTGGGATACAGCTTCTTCTTCTTCTTCTTCGGGGTTTAACAGCAGCTGTCATCCTTCTTCAGGCAATATTAACCTCTATGGGCTGTGGCTTGTTAAGGTTTTCCCACATAGGATATAAAAATTCTTTATTTCTTTTACTATTAATAAAAAGGTAAACTGTCGCACATGAGAGGACTGAAAGACAGAAACTATTAAACAGAGTCATTGTCATTCTTTGATGGCCAAAATGATGTCACCGTCTCTTTATATATGAAGTAAGGCCAAAAACAACTGACAGCACAAGTATCTGTCCAACCAACAAGAACAATTGCAGCCACATAGTTTCACTATGAGGCCTCAAGACTGTCATGGCAGGTTTCTGGTCAGTCTGGTGGACAGAAGCTCCATCTTTTCCTGCTGTAGAGTTACTCACAGCTGGTATCCAAACGAGTCTATAAAATGATTTATTACAGTGTGGAAAACAGTGGATTTAATCTTCATGTTGTGCCACATAGATGAGGTCAGAGTGGATGGTTATGTGTCCAAAGCACACTTCATAAAAAATCTTACATTATTAGAAGCTGCATCCACAGACTGTATGGCAGCATGACACAGACAGGTACCTGCTAATCAGTGGCATCCTGTTAACATGGGAGTCTATGGGTACTGACTCACTGCTGCCTCTGCTGGACACCAGAGGAACTGCAGTTCTTAATGTTTCCATGGTTGAATTTTGTTTTACTTGCAGTTTGTCACCAGCCCACTTTGCAGTTTAAAAAAGCTGCTTGACTCATTTTTGCTGGTGCATATAGATCAATCACTACATACTGTAGCTCCCTTTCTTTTCATCTGCACGTTTTACTCAGATCTCTGTTTGAGACGGCGCGAATGGTGGATAGTGAAGGAAGGCGAATGGAAAATTTCCTGCCAACCCGAGCTTTCTACCTGGCAGGGAGAAAAACATTACATTTGTGAAGCCTGGAGTCCCACGAGACCAGGGGAAATATCTTCATATTTATACGACGCTCGGAAAAATAAACAGACCTCCATAAACAGAAGACGGTAATCATGAATGAAACCTCAGAGAGATTCAGTGCGTGTCTGTGTGTCCAAACTGGGTTTGTGTTCAGCTGCGGGAGATTTCACTTGTCATGTTTGCATAGTAAGCTAACGATTAATAAGACGATGTCAGAGGAATTGGTGCACAAATTATCATCACTCACAGATCA
>NW_005187509.1:1223030-1226243 GCF_000239375.1 Pundamilia nyererei
TATATATATATAGTGCTTTCATGTATATTTCCAATCACAAACTGCCCAGTGCAGCCATAGCATTACCCCTGCCAACATGCGCCGTTCAATTTCTCCACCAGCATTGAAGAAAAGTTCAGATGGCTCATGTGTGACATTCTAAACTCAAACACTGATGCCGCTGTTGTGACTCATGCCAGCAGGTGTCAGAAACAAATAAGAATTATTTCTTCTGCTCCCAGAAATAAAAATTCAATAATGTGAGAAGTACAGGAAAATCGAGACTGGTCACAGTGTTGGTGTTGATGACACACCAGGCTGTTAGTTAATGTGTGATAAACAAAGTGCTGATCAGCTGTGAAGCTTGAAGCTTTGGTTCAGAAGAATCTTTACATGCTCTTCCATCCATCATCATCATCATCCACCTATCCATCTATCCATCCACACAATCACCCATTTATCCATCCATCCATCCATACAATTATCCATCCATCCATCCAACCATTCACATATTCATCCACCCATCCACACAACCATCCATGTATCTATCCACACAATCGCCCATCCACACATCCATCCATTTATCCAACCTCAGATGTTTCCATCCACTCATCATTGGCATGAGCGTCAGGGTTATTTTGGAGTTTTAATTATGTTTTTGGGCTGTTGTCATTCTGACCACTCCTCTTGGCAGAACTCTTAGATTTCATTTACCTAGATTCCTGGTATAGATTCTGGCTTTATTAATAGCTGAGATCAGGGCTTTGGGAAGGTCATTCCAGAAGCGTAATGTTAGCCTACTTTATTCAGAAACCAGTTGTGATGTGTGCTTGGGATTTTTATCCCGTTTGTACACCACCAAATTCAAGTTTAACTGTCTACCTGCTGATTTGAGGTGTTGAAGAATTTTACAGTTGTCTTTCTTCCATATTCTATCCATTGTGTGCAATGTACCACACCCAACAAAACAGCCTAGAGCATGATGCTACCACCATTCATCTGATCATCAAACTTTTCTCCAGAAGATGTTTGGCTCATCCATGCGGACATCTGCTCTGATTTTAGTAGATCTCAGTTTCCAGTTCATGGCCAGCTTGAGCCTTGGTGGTTCCTAAATTGATCCTCAAGATCATAACCAATTTACTGTCATCTGACGGTACTGAGTATTGATTTTTAATGACAACAACATTAAAATAGATTAGACAACTGTGTAACTATATAACACACACACCTATATTATGATTGATGTAATCAGCTATGAGGTCACCAAGGTCTTAGAACAAGACAGTAAAATTTGGCATGTATCAATGTGTCACGCTCGAGGTAGCTTTTACTTTAAAGACTCTATGTGAATTCGACAAATTTAAGGCCTGTCCTACAGAGCCTCTGATTGGCTTGTGTTTGTCACGGCTGCCAAGGCGAGCCGTGTGGAATAAATGAGGATCCAAGCGCAGGCAGTCATAGAGGAGCGAAGGTGATTTATTGAACACAAAAGAATGCGGACAAACAGCAAACGGGGCTCGAACTAAACTAAACTGGGAAACAACTAAACTACAGAGCACAAACCTGAATGAAAACGAGCAGAGGAGGATGACGATGAACAGCAGGGAGAAGACACGGTGGATACACAGACTGACACTGAGTAATACAGACGAACCGGCAACAGGCAGGAGAACACACAGGGCTTAAATACACACACCAGTAATCAGGGGATGAGAGACAGGAGGGCAACACAGCTGGGAGGAATCTGGGCTGACGGGACAGGGGAAACGTAAACTGATCACACTCACATACGACACGGACCTTCACAATAAAACAGGAAACTCAGATACATGGAACCAGACAAGACATTGAACTAAACAGACAGATTCACAAACAGATGGGGAGACACCATAGACAGACAGGTACAGACGCAGACTTAGAGGCAGATCGAAAATAACACAGAACTTAAACAATCATCATCTAGAAAATGATAACAAACTAAAAGCGCTGGGTCACCGACCCAGGACCATGACAGTGTTTAGGGGTTAGGTTGATGCGTGATAATTGATACCTGGTTGGTTCAGATCTGAGGTGTGAATCAGAAGCACCGCAGGGCCAGAGCTACTGAGTAGGTAACATTTTCTGTTTAGTTTTACTTAAAGGAATAATTCTGTATTTTGTTTTATGTAATGTTGTAAACACACAGCACTCATTTTCCATATTTCCTATACACAGTTGGTCCTGCAAAAGGTGGAAGCTGTATGACATGAAGAGCTGTCTTCAGTTCAGTTTATAGAACTGCAGAGAAGACAATATTTCTGATGGAAATCCTGTCTTCTGGGTTTAGAACTACTGGTGAATATACCTTTTGCCTTTCTGAATGGCCACAATAAGATGCCTTCCTCAAATGTACTGTACATACAAGACTTAAAAAGACTTCATCAGGACCACAGATGTTTAGATGGAAGTGATGGACACTAACCGACAGCCACATGTGGCAGACGTGAACCACATATGGACTGTTTATCCTGAATTTAAATTGTGTGTGTATGCAGATGTGAACCAGATGTATCTATGTTGTTTATGGGGATTGCCATCTTTCATCTGGGCAGAGCTGACAGAGAGACAGAGAAGGAACAAACAGAGAAGAGAGAAGTGAAGTTAGCGAGGCAGCGGCCCACACAGCAAGTCCATTTAATTAGGAAGAGAAAAGCCCTGCAGCCCAGTTTACTGCAGTTACCGACTGAAAACAGCTAGCTGCTCAGTGCACATGTAAAGTACTTATTGCTGAAACTAGTTCTACTGTAGCTGCTGAATAACAGCACCAGAGCTCAGGCTGAAGCTGGTTTAGAGCAGCGATGTTGTTAGGGATGGGTGGTGAAGGATGGTCAGCTACAACTGCACCAAACCTCTTCATGCAACAGAGCTTTACGGCCTACTAATCAAGTCAGGACTTTAAAGTGTCAGAGCCAGTTAATGGGGGTCAACTGTGGTGGTGGTTCTACCAAGACAATAAGTTACAGAAACCTGTACCAGTACTGAAGCTGATCTTTATTTTATAATTTTAATTAATATTTTTACTTCTGGTGTGCAGGTTTGAAACATTTAATAAGCTCCAATATCAGTTTTCATTGTCTGTGGTCTCAGTTATCCAAGCCACTGTAGTCTTAACTACAGATGGCACGATATCACTTTTTTATGTCCGATACCGATATCATAAATTTGGATATCTGCCGATACCGATATGAATCC
>NW_005187509.1:1227444-1240064 GCF_000239375.1 Pundamilia nyererei
ATATCCGATCCAGTAATTTAGGTCAGTATCGGACCGATACCGATACGTAATATCGGATCGGTCCATCTCTAGTCTTAACTGCTGAAGACAGCTGGACTTTTATTTGGTTCATGAAGCTTTTAGCATAAATTTCTTACAGAAATTTCAGTTTGACTTTAGTTGGATTGCATTGTGCGAGATGTCCAGCCTGTCCAGGTGTAGTCTGTAGTCACCCTAACAGCTGGGATTGGCTCCAGACTAACATTATTCTGAATACTTAATCATGCAAAACTACACTAGTAGACACAAATCCACAGTGGAAGCCACGAAGTAAGAGGAACTTCCTTCTCCTGGAACATGGAGAGAAATCCGAGTTGTTTCATCTGCAGCGTCTGGAGAACTTCTGGTTGGACGTCTTGCTTCGACACACTGATGATGTTCCTGGGTTTCAGATGGCTGCTTATCTGAGTGCATACAGCAGTACCATTTAAAGAGCTATGATAACTTTCACTCTTATAGCTCTGAAAATGGCGCTGTGGTCTGCAACAAGTCTCTCAGTCGCATTTGTTCAGATGCAAGTACATCAGCAATCAGTAGTCTCTTACTCACATGTCACATATGCACCTTGTCACACCCAGTGACGGCTATTCAGTGCTGGTCAGATGATACTCTGATGGTTTTTAGTTTTGCCCTGGGATTCATTCCAGGAAGGGACAGAAAACAAAAATCACAACAGAAAGAAAAACAACAGCGAGAGGTTTGCAAAGAGCATTGTTCTGTATGTCAGCACGTTTTAGGAGAAGAAAATAGAAAAAGTAAATTAAAAATTATTAATTAAAAAGTAGCAATAAAGAGAATATGCATCTTTTGCCAGTTACAGATTCAAAAACACTTATACCACATTGTTTAAAAAAATCATAATAAAGAAACTGACAAAACAAGACAGCACCATACACCACACAGGTTCATACACCAACTCGTATACAGCTATTTAAAGTTATTTTAAATCCTATTACTGGTGAGCTACCAGGTAACTGAAGTAGTTCAATGGATCAGACTGTTGCTGTACACAAATACAGGTCCACATGAAGGAGAACCAATCAGTACTTTGGGCTGTATAAGCTGGAGAAATGGCATCTACTAACTGCTATTTCTTTAGGTACACAATGCACAACCTGATTTGAGTTTGTTTTGTGTGTGTGTGTCAGTATTAAGAGGTCTGGCAGTCTGAAAGCCCCCAGGAAGGTGAGAAGCGTTGAGGAGTGGTGTAATTAGACCTGAGCATCCTGCCAGCAGCAGCAGAGAGAGGCAGACAGACTCAAGTGGCCAGTGCAGGGTAAATAAAAAAAGATGCTCTCTGTCAGGAGTCTGAAACCTCTCAGTCTTGTCAAGGTTCTTCTAATTCTCCATACAGCTTCCTACTCTCGTTCCAAATTAACATGGGATTATCATCTAAAATGACACCTGTGGTTTATCTGCTGTGTAATCTGATATTTCTGCTCCGAATGACCAAAAATAAAATAACAGAGGAGTTTTCTGTCTGCCAGGCATCTTTAAAGGAACTCCACCTGTTTGCAGGTCTTAGGGAGCCTGGCTGCATCTTCTGCTCATTGTCCTCATGACACACCAATGGTATCAGTCTAAAGCTCCCACGTCACCTCGTTCACCAGTTTTTACATGCCTGCCCATGCCTGAGGACAATGCCTCATCACCCTATTATGGCTGAGCGGTTTGAAAAAACTAAAAACAGCAATACATTGAAATCAGGAAATGCTACCATTTACCCGAGTTGACCAGTTTCAGACCAAAATTCTGATTTACAGGTAAAGAAAGAATAATCCTGACTGTGCACAGCCGTATATGTATTAACAACTAGGGCTGGGACATATCATACCGTTCACGGTAATATGGACTGGACTGATTCTTATGTAGCGCTTTTCTACTCTCCCGGAGTACTCAAAGCAACATGCCACATTCACCCAGTCACACCCATTCTCACTTGGGGTTAGAATCTTAACCAAGGATACTTTACATGCAGACTGGAGGAGCCAGGGATCGAACCCCCAACCTTCCGATCAGTAGGTGACCTGCTCTACCTCCTGAGCATACAGCCACCCCTAATACCGGTATAATGTTAAGCAATGATAAGAAAATGAAATATCGTGATAGAATATGGGTAAAATGCGCATGCGCAGTGCCCCTGTTTTCATACGCACATGGCAGAAAAAGCATGGCGGCGACGGAGAATGAGAAGGGCGAAAGTGGATCGTTTAATGAAACAGATGAACCAGAATTGGTTTGTAAAAATGCTGCAACTTCAGTGATGTGGAACTGTCCGTCAGAAACATACCAAAGCACAATTTTTGGTAGAGCATGCAAGCAGGCTGTCGTTATTACCATGTTTTTTGGAAAATAAGTCACTCTTAAAATCCTTTGATTTTCTTAAAAATCGACAGCGCCCCTTATAATCTTATGTGTGAATTCCGGTTGTACTTACTGACCTCAAACCAATTTTATGTGGTACACAGGGCTCGAAAATCTGTCAAAAAATGTCTTAGTACGACTTTGGTAAGCTACGAAGCCGCACCACATGATGGGTTGTCAGAGCATTATGGCTATCGTAGTCAGGCGCCTCGCGGAGTGATACATACAGTGCTTCAACATAATATTACTGTATTGTGTGTGTATAACCGCTTTTTAAGTTTTGTGGATATTATACATGGTTATGCTAAGGATATGTCGGCCAATTTCCACTGCAAATGTCTTTTGGTTAAACTTTCAGCAAGGAATTTACATCTGCACTGTTAAATTTTTATATAACTTTAATGCTCATAAAAACCCAGCTGCTTGTTTAAGTGAAAAATACATTGATGAAGTATTTTCTCTCACGTCAATTATATCGTCAGTTATATTGTTATCGCAAATTTTCAAATATATATCGTGATAAATATTTTTGGCCATATTGCCCTACCCTATTAACAACCACGTTATTGCATGCATTAAAGATAAAAGAGAATATAACATAACACGTTAATGCTATGTTATATTCTGTTGTATGCAGTGTCTGCTACAAGCTACAGAGACTCTCTTAAATAATTGCCACTGTAATTTCTGAGAATGAGAGCAGACACTAAACAGCCAAATACTATAAAAACATGTAAATGTGAATCTCTAAAGTCATTAAACACAACAGCCGAGGTAAACCGAATCAATCTATTCATCTGTAAAGAAGCTTAGAAAAGAAGAGAGCTCAGCATTAAATTTGTTTCTGTAGCCCCTCCCCCCTCTGACTCTCACCATGCACCATTCCTGTATGTTTTGGACATTGATATGTTTTTCGAGGGTTAAAAATCACCAAAATCAAGGAAAAACATATTGGTGGCATACAGAAAATGTTAAATATCACAGAGCTGCAGTTTTATCACCAGAAACTAAAACCACTTTTATCTCACAGTGAAAACAGAACAATATTTTCACTCTGAGCTGCAGTCTGAGGGTCCGTCTCCCTCACTGGGAAACTCAGATGGGCTGCAGATGAGCTGTGCAGACGGAGATGTGACTGTGCGGAGGTTTTCTGGGGTTTAGTCGGGTTTAAGAGGAGGTGGGAAAGGCCAGCAGAGCCACACATGAGGAGTATCAAGGGGCTCATACTTAAGACGAGCCCTTCAAGGGCTGTCAGTAAAATCTTAATATCAGTTCTTAAATATTGATGTTTATTAGATTATTAGTTTTTGTTAATATCAGCCTGCCTGGGAATTTTATTTGGAGTTTTGTTAATTTTCTTCTTCTCATACCAATGACGCTCAGCTTTAAAACAGGAACCACACGCACACACGATTCTTCAGTCGATTACACTGTTATCGCTGCAGCAAGAACTCTTTTGTCGGAGCTGGCTGGGAATGAAAAGCCCCCCTCACTGCCATTCTTATCATCACATCACTTATCCTCACACTCATCACCACTCTTCATCCTTCTCACAGGGTAAAGTAATGATCAAGCCGGCAAAGAGCCATTCAGAAATATTTCAGGGAAACCATCTCCAGAGGCATTCATGAAAGGAGTAGCCTTTCAAACAGTCTGCTGCAACAAGAGGACGATTTTTAACTAACAGATAAAAAGCGGCGTTGCTGTTTGGAGCTTTTTTAAGACCAAACCGATCGAAGACAATCGGCCCGGAGCACATCAACAGGCAGGGAAGATTAGCAGCCACACACACACACACACTCACACACACACACACAGAGATAAGGAAGGACAAAAAAAACAAAGGGCATTGAATACACAGCTACATTCAAAATAGAAATCCAAATACTGAGGCTGTGTTAGAGTGAGGGGCGAGAAGAGAAGATAAACCAAAAGAGGCGCAGAGATAAAACACACTCCTATCCCAGCCATAACACACACACACACACACACACACACACACACACACACACACACACACACACACACACACAGCTATGAGGATGTCTCCAGACCCAGCTTGTGCAACAACATTTAGCTAAAACACAGACCCCCGGTTATACACTGAAGTCGTGCACCACAGCAGAGCTCTGTTTACCTGAGCTTTACTTTTCTTGTTGGTGAATATTTTCTACTGTTAGGACAAAGAAATGAGAATCTATTGGAGATTATGTATCTGAATTTCAGGAGCGGGACCGCGCCTCCAAACACACTCCTTCTGGTTGCCACCTATATAGGTTCCCCCCAGTTCTGCAACTGTTCATTCTCGTTTACGTGCCCCACTCTCCCTCCCTCCTTGTTCTCAGTTCTTTAACTTCTTCACTTCTGTTTAGTACACGGGGATCAGCCTGGCCCGGGAATCGTCGCCAGTCCCCTTCGAGGCCTTCCCCAAACCGCAGCTCAATTCATGTCCAAGCATTCACCTTTACGTGCTAAAACGCTGTCAATCCTAAAATGAGGACGTGGGCCCAGCTAGTGAATTGGGATTTTTTAGCAGTACTGATTTATTTCACTCAGATAAAATATCTGTGTGCACATTTGCATGAGGAAATGGTGCGCAATAAAACACATAAGCCTTTCACACGCCTGCAGGTGATTTAAGTTTCCTACACAAAATAACTAGAATTATAATTCCAGCTGTTTGGAGTCCAGCTGTGAGTCAAATCATCTGTGAGAGCAGGTTAGCAAAGCATGAAGGAAAACTACGCCTGACTAATATATTGCGACTGCTCAGGTTAGTTTGCAGACTTTCTAAACCTACACGCAGAGAAAGATTTCACTGCTCTGAAGCTGCACACAGTAAAAAGCTGCACAGTGACCTTTAAGAGGGATGATTCCAGCAGGGCCTCAGTTACTTTGGATCTACACATCTACACGTGCAGTCGGCAGTCCACACATGTATGTTCAAAATGAAATACCTGGATAATAAATGCTGTAATAATCTGACTGCTCCCACGACTGAGCCAGAGTGAATCATCTCTGAGTCTCTGGCACTCACACTTTCAAATATTCAAACTTTTTCAACTGTAAAAGATCTAAGAAATACATCACAGTTACGCCCATTTGAGTCCAAGTGGTGTTCAAAATACACCTGATGGCCTTTAAAGATGGTGCTGGTTGTATTTTCATACCAGATCCAGGCTGACCCTGCGGATTGGAGGGCGTAAAGTGCAAAAAGTAAATCAAATAGGAAATTAAAAGTCTGCGTTGGTGAATAAATCTCTCCCTTCTTTGATTATTGTTATTGATATTCTGGGTGCGCAGCTGTAAAAGGTCACGCTTTAACCTCACCGTCCTCTAGAGTTCAACCTTCACCCACGCCTGATGTTAAAAAATGTTCACGCTTTTAGAAATTTGAATACACACATGCTGAGTTATGAAAGGAAAGTATGACTAAAGCTTTATCACACATATAACTTCTGTCTGTTTCTAAAAGTTCATGCATGAGTTTCAGCATCATTGTTTATCGTGATCGACACAGTGGGAAATCGATGAGTCTCAGTGATCTCAGATCAGATGTTGACGTGTGTGTGTGCGTGTGTATGTGTGTGTGTGTGTGTGTGTGTGTGTGTGTGTGTGCGTGCGCGTGCGCGAGAAAGCAGACTCACTTGATAGAGCCTTGAGACAGACAGCAGCTAGACAGGCACTGGTCTGGTGTTGCAGAACCAGAGCAGCAGCTTGGAGGCAGAGGAACAGCCGCTGGAGAGACAGGAGGAGGAAGAGGAGGAGGAAGAGGGAAAACACACGGGAAGGATGACGAAGCAATATCAGAGGTGGCAGGTGCAGCCGGTGAGGAGAGGAAATAAATGACAAAAGGAATAACATAAATAGAAAAAAAATCATGTGAAAATATAGAGATAAAGGATGACAAATGGAATAAAGAGCAAGAAAGTAGAAACAGGGTGACATTAAGAAGAAAAAGACAAAGTTAAAAAACAGAAGGAAGAAATTATGAAAGGATGGTATAAAATTGAGAAAAAAATGTGATTCATGTTCATAATGTAGTAAAAAAAATGAAAATATGAGCAGAAAAACAGCAGGTCAGAGGAAGGAGAGAGGGAAGGAAACAAAATAGGAAAGGAGTAAACAAAGGCAGGGAGAGAGAAAGGGAAAAACAAGGTTAGTTTACACCCAGACTAGCCATTGGTCAGGACAGGTGTGTGTGCTCATCATATTCAGAAAATAAGAACTGAAAGGATAAACAAAGCTCACGCAGACACCACACTGCCTCCGCTGACTTGTTCCCATGTATTTCTCATTTATATTAGCTTATTGGGGGTGTTGGATGGTTGGGGTGGTGGAGGGTGCAGTGTGATGGTCCCAATGATTCTTACATTTTCTCTGCAGAGCGTTCAGAGAAAATAAAATACCAGCACATCAGCACAGCTGCAGTCTGACAACTTCTACAGCAGCTTGATCACGATGACTTTGAGTGTGAAAGGTGAGGTCAGTCAGTCAGTCAGTCAGTCAGACACACACACACACACACACACACACACACACACACACACACACACCATGTCCACAATAAAAAAAGTGGCGGTGAAAACACACAGCGAGACCTCAGAGAAGAGCTGTGATGTGAGATGTGCAGTCTGTGGGGGATTTCTGGTCATCGGGCTGAACGATTCTGCAGACTACTGGAAGTGCTGTTCCTATAAACACCATCCATCACTGTGATTCCTGTGGCACAGGTAAACGAGGGACATGTAAATGCCCGAACAGCTGTGTATTAGTGCGGTATAAGGGTGTTGGTGCTTCCACGAAGGCTATAACCTGCTCTGGGAGCTGCAGCGTCAGCCTCGATCAGCTGAATTTTATGTTTTTTTAAATACTTTTTGGTAAATACTGAAAATCTGACAATATCTGCAGTGCTGTCTCTAATCATCAATCACTCATCAATCCTTCCAGCACTGTGGTTGTTTTTACATCACTGCCTGGAAAACCACTCCAATGTAAGCTCCGATGCATATGCAATGAACACCAGCTTCAACCTTTCAACCTGAAGGATGAGGGAAGGAGCCAGATCTGGCAATCCGGAAAGGATTTTATCTGGATGTAGCCACACAGCTTGGGTTAAAATCCACCAAGGTTAGAGGGCTCACAGAGGGCAATAAACCACGCTGCTAACGCCGCTCGTGCTCATGACCTGATGGACTCCTCTGGGCTTGATGCTGAAAGCATCGCAGCCAGAGATCCACCATGACTGCAGATATGAATGAAATAAAATTCGGACCAGCTGGAAACACAAGCTGGAGTCTGAGGTTGAAATTCCAGGTCAGCAGGTGCAAGTGGTCTGAATGGGAATTCCATGGAGTGGCTGGAAAATAGGAGCTGCACTGGAGACACTCCAGAGTTGGATAAGAAGAACGCTCTGAAGGGAAAACAGGGATGGCTTTTAGATCCAGATGCAACAGCCTCCACAAAAACGTCCCACAGAGACGGCAGCCAGGACGATGAGACGGAAAACTGTCCAACGGTGTCAGACATGGACACGAGTCCGGCTGTTTCTGGGTCTGAATACATGATGCTGCTTTAAAGCTGTGGCATGTACACGGCAAGGACAGACACAGTCCAACAGTCCAGAGACTGGACACATACGGGCCTCCTCCTCTAGCCTCTCCACTATAAGCTCCTCCCACCCCTTCAAGGTACACCTTGTCCTGCCTTTGTGCTGACATTTCATTGATTAGAATTTTTATAATAGTCAAGCAGTGCCCACAGTTGAAGCCATCAGCTCATCACACATCACTGACGTGCGGTTGCTTAAAAATGGATTGGTTTGCATTTATATAGCACTTTTCAAGGCACCTAAAGCACTTTACAATTCATTCACTCTCACATACACACACTGGTGGAGGCAACAGTTGTCGCAGCTGCCCTGGGGCAGACTGACAGAAGCGAGGCTGCCATATCGCGCCATCGGCCCCTCTGGCCAACACCAGCAGGCGGTAGGGTAAAATGTCTTGCCCAAGACCCAATGACACAACGACCAGTGGCCTGCAGTTGCTTGAAATCATGCTATATTATTCACCTTTACCTGAGCTTGGAGTCTTTAGATCAGACTTAAATTCAGCTGACTCCTCTCAGCTTAGCCTATCACAGGTTGTTACTGAAGCTGTCATATGTGCAGGCGGAGCCTCAGTGTGAGCAAGTGCAGTAGTAGCTGCAGCTGTGAGTCCGGGCTGAATGCAGCCGACAGCATTGTCAGCATTCATCCCGGAGCTTGTAGGCACTTCCTGTTTGGATTTTCTCTGATTTTGTTTATATCTGCAAGACAATGCAATCCAGACACACACACACATATGCAGCTACACACATGCAGACAGACAGACAGACACACACACGCAGACAAGCAAAAATGTAGATGTGAAACATGATGCAGAAACAAATATAGGAACTGGAACAAGAATGCAAAAATACAAATTTTGCATCTCTTTTCATCATCTGCAGGAGTGCCCATGGAAAGATACACTAGCCACACGCACACGGGACAGTGTGTGTGGTATTGCTTCAGGTTAGTGTCTGTGTAAATTGTGTAACCAAACACAGGGACACACACTGAAAATGTGCCGTCAGTAGGAGAGAAGCAAACAGGGAGAACATCAGGAGAATGGCAAAAAGAAAGAGATGAAAATATGAAGAGGGTGGAAAGAAATGGAGACAAAACAGGAAGTATGGAGGAAAGGTGGAAAAGTTGAAGAATATTTGTAGAAAAACTGAGCAAGACACAAATGAACGAAAACCATGGCACAGTGAAGGGGCTCAGAGCCTTCGCTGTTAATTCAGTAGCTGTGAGTAAAAGTCACCCAGAATAAGTCCACTCACTTAGGTCTTTGTCACTCAGTTCTACCTCACTCGGGTCTTTGGTAACGAGCACGGTAACTAGTTATTATTCCAAAATCAGGAACGCGTTAGTCGTTACTGGGATTTAGATAGGCTCGTTACTCGTTACTTCATGTGGTGGCTATCGCGGAGCTTCCACAGATTCAGTAACATTAGCAAGTGGTGGAGGCCAGCAGGTGGAGGAGGGAAAGTGGACGCAGAAGGAAAAGAGACCCGAGGCGAACTTCAGGTAAGAAGTTATGACCTGCAGTCTCTCTGGGTCAGATATGAACCAAGTTTAGGTGGAGTTTATTTTCGTTATTCTGACTTTTTCCGTAATAGCTAGCATGACGGAGTTTCTATACAGCTGGGTGGGTGCTATGATGTTAACGATGTTAAACTTTATTTTGTTCATAAGTTATTACACTCTAAAAAGTAATTAATGGGACCTTTAGTCATTACTTACATATATATGTTATTGTGAAATGAAAAATCAAGTTCATAAATACTGTTAGACTTTCTAATCAAAATTTTTATTTTATTGAGTTCGGGTGACACATAAATTATGCCTCTTTACTCAATATATAATCGTGTTTTGTCTGAATTTAAAATCTTCTTTTAATCAAAAAACAATATAATTTTAAGTTCTGTCGATGTAAAATACAACTTGATGACGTGTAAACAGCTCACAGTTCCCTTCTTCTACTCAAGCGGACATATTCAACAGCACGTGTTCAAGGTTTATCAAGAGCTGTGTTCGTCGCGAACGGTGAGTAATTTTATGCGAAATTACACATATCTGCAGTCGCTCTGGATTTTGTTAGTTTACTTTAAAACAACAACGTAACATACATCTTAGCTTGCCCCCGCGTTTGTGTGTTTTAATATACACACAGCAGCTAATTCCGCGATAGCATAAATTGTTGGGCTCTTTTTGGAAAATTTAACACTGATGTTACTCTAATGCAGACCACTGTAATTGTCTTATAATTTTTAAAAGATAGCGGACGTTGTTAGCCCCGGCACAAACTACTATGCTAACGTAGCTAGCCAAGCTAAGTTGTGTTCACTGTGATTTTATTTTTGAGATGTGAAATGCATTTTTTGAAGGGAAGCATTTTATGTTAGTAATTGTTAAGAAACGCTTCTAAATTTTCGTAACGTTACGGGGTGAAGTTCAACCCCGTTGGCTTCTGCGCAGGAAGTGCAGTCGCCATTAGTCCGGTGTGTCTGTTGACTGCTAAGAGCGGTTCTTCACCGGCTGCTCGGCCTATTTTCACAGGTAAAAGACCAGACTTAAGTGCACTGTGCCGCATATGGTAGGGTAGTTAGCTGTCCCTAATTTTTGTGGACTTTCCGTGTTTTGTAGAGGCGACGTGCATTGGCACTGGCTGTAACATTGATATGTCTCAATAAAGGTTGAAAGTAAGAAAAAAATCAATAGCGGGCCGCCATCTTGGTTGGGTCCCCACTTATTCACTGTATTGAAGACTCACAGGTGAAGTTGAAAATACCATCTTTTGTATTTTTGTGCAGGCATGACTTTCTGGTGTTATACACTGTCCTGGCGTTGCAGATCTAGGGGTTCCAGTTAAGACGTGGTCAGCCTTCTAAAGAAAGTGGGAATCTCACCAAAGGCCAGGACAAAGGCTCAAACCATCATCTTTTCCTGGTATCGAATACCAAGGGACCTTCTGAAGTAAGCTTTAACAAGTAAGCTTGAATTGAGTAATTCAGAATCAAGAAGTATGGATTGGCCTTGCAAAATCTGTAAATTTGCAACCTCCACTAAGGAAGAGCTGATGAAACATTATAGGTTATGCCATATCCCCAGTGTACAGCCTCTGCCATGTCCTTACCTAGATTGTTTTTGTTCATTTAAGTCATGGGGTAGCCTAAAATCACACATATCAAGGAAACACTCAACTCACTCAACAGTGAGAACCTCTGAAATACTCAGTTTCTGTTGCCAGTTCTGTAATGTGGGCACATTTTCCACTGAAAAAGAGTATTTTGAACACCTTCGTCAACATTTGAAAAAGCAAGAAACTGTGTCCTGTGTTTTCAAAAATTGTAGTTTCAAAACTAACATTTATGGAACATTTGCGTCACATAAAAATCGCAAGCACACTCCCCACTCTTTAGATGAGTTTAAAGAAGACGTTTTAAAAAGGTTTGAAAAGCCTTTACAAACAGATCAGTGCAGCGATGTAGTTAATCAGGAGGGTGAACAATCTGACATTGAGGGGTTTAGAGATGATGATGTGAATGTACTGCCAAAGTTGATTGAAAGAAGCTTGGCTCATTTGATGTTGAAATTAGAGAGTTCATTTCATGTTCCCAACCAATGCATTGATGAGCTTGTAGAGTCGTTGCATTTTATTTGTCATTCAGCTTCCGCTCCCATCATGAAAGACATTTTACAGTCCTGCTTGAAGAGACACAACTGTGAAGTTGATAAAGCCATTGTGTCTGAAATGGTGAACAACATATGTGTTGCTAACCCTGTTAGCGCTGCCCTTTGTGATGATGGTCCTCTCTCTTCTGCCTTCAAAAGAAGAAAGTATTTTAATGAACACTTTTCTGTCGTGGAGCCAATTGAGTATATTCTTACTGGAGAGAGTAGCTTCCAGTATGTTCCCATTCTAAAGTCTTTACTTCAGGTTCTTAGCAGGAAAGATATACTAGACCTGATCTTGAGTGAAGCAGAGGCGCAGAGAACTGTGTACAACTCATTTCATGACGGCACCTTTTACAAAACCAACGAGTTGTTCTCAAAAAATGACCTTTCAATTGCGCTAAATCTCTATGTGGATGACTTTGAGATTTGCAATCCTCTCGGTACATCCAGGAAAAAACACAAAATCACATCTGTATATTGGGTGTTAGCTGATGTCGCTTCATTGCTCAGATCTGAGCTAAACTCAATCTTCTTAGCAATTCTTTGCAAGGCTGAGGATGTAAAGAGATTTGGTTACAGTGCTGTGTTAGAGCCACTGCTCAAAGATCTTGTGGTCTTAGAGGAGGAAGGACTGTATGTTCCATCACTGGGTAGAAGGGTCAAAGGCACAGTGTTTAGTGTAGTTGCAGACAACCTTGGTGCCCATTCTATGGGGGGATTTGTTGAGAGCTTTTCCAGTTCATATGTCTGTAGGTTTTGTCTTGGTGAAAAGTCACAATTTCAAGATGGTGAAGTGAGAAATAAAGCATTCCCACCCAGAACAGCGGAACAACACACACTGCATGTCCAGGCTTTACAGGAAAATAACAGTTTGATGCATGTTTATGGAGTGAAGAGACAGTGTGCACTGACGGCAAAACTTAAATATTTTCATGTTTTGTCTGGATATCCA
>NW_005187509.1:1250583-1258316 GCF_000239375.1 Pundamilia nyererei
GAGTAAAACCAAAGTTACTTTCCCTAGTAACTAGTTACTTTGAAAGTAACGGGTAACTTGAAGTAACTGAGTTACTTTTGATAGAAGTAACTAGTAATGTAACTAAGTTACTAATTTAAAGTAACTTACCCAACACTGATTATGACCTAACAGTTCTACCTGCACAATCTAATAGAAACAGTTCCAATGAGGCAGAAAATGGCCATTTTGGCAGCAGTGCTCAGATCGACAGTTTTTATTCTAAGCAACAAGACGCACAAAGCAGAGGCCAAAGGTGAAGATGTACAGCGTCTTCACCTTCTTTCATTTCGTTGAATTCTTTAATGAAGTCAGAATTAAACTTTCATGGAAGATTTTGTCCCTTCTCCCAGATCTGTCACTGCTTCCACAGCGTCCTGCTCTGAATAACGCTCATCACGTCTTCATTTAGAAAACTTTGACACATTTGGCTGAAGACAGCCTGAGGTGGTGTGTCTCAATGTAACACGCTCAGCTGCATCAGTCACATAATAAGCACATCAATAATCCCTCTCTTAATATGATGAGGCGCCGTGTTGAAATGAGCCACTTTTCCATCCAATATGAGATGCTAATGCGCTGATTTTCTCCATCTGAAAAGACAATTAGCTGCTAATTGAAGTACAGTGTTTCAGTGTTTTGTGCATCTGTCAGAGGGAGATTACCCTCGGCTGTGCGTCGTTGGAGAGTGCCTCATGTTTTTACAGAAATACAAAAAGCTGCAGAGGAATTCTGTATGTGGAGAGAAAGACCGAAGATGACGTTAAAAAACATCTCTAAGTGTGAATATCAGAACAGTTCTCTCAGACACAGATACAACATTCATTAATCAGCACGAGGCCCTGGAGTCATTACCGGGAACATTTCTACAGCTTTGGAGGTTCGTTTGAGGGAGTGATACAGGCTTAAAAAGCATCCTTTAATAAGCATTAAAGAGATGTTTGGTCTCCTGGGACCAATAAGTCGTATGGTCGTATGATGGAGATCTTCTCAGCCATGACTTCTAAGGGACAACCACCACACGTCCCAGTGGATACTGGACTACCTCACAGGACGCCCACAGTATGTGAGGACACAGGGCTGTGTCTCTGATACGCTGGTCTGTAGTACGGGGGCCCCACAGGGAACTGTGCTGGCACCGTTCCTCTTCACCCTCTACACTGCAGACTTCTCCATGAACTCCCCACGCTGCCACCTACAGAAGCTCTCTGACGCCTCTGCCATAGTCGGCCTCATCACAGGTAAGGATGTCTCAGAATACAGACTGTGGACTCTGGACTTTGTGGACTGGTGCCAGCAGAACCACCTGCTGATCAACACCGGGAAAACCAAGGAGTTGGTGGTGGACTTCCGGAGACGCAGACCCACCACACTGGCACCGGTGAACATCCAGGGAGTGGACATTGAGAGTGTTCACCTGGGTGTTCACCTGAATAATAAACAGGACTGGAGTCACAACACTAATGGTCTTTACAGGAAGGGTCAGAGCAGACTCTACCTGCTGAGGCGGCTAAGGTCTTTTAGAGTCCAGGGAGCGGTTCTAAGACATTCTATTACTCTGTGGTGTCATCCGTCATTTTTTACAGTGTTGTATGTTGGAGCAGCAGTTTATCGACAGCTGAGAGGAAGAGGTTGGATAAACTCATCAGGAAGGCCAGCTCTGTTCTGGGATGCACCCTGGAGCCAGTGCAGGTGGTGGGAGACAGAAGGACTCTGGCCAGAATAACTTCTCTGAGGGACAGAGTCTCCCACCCCATGCATGTAAATGTTGCTGAACTGCAGAGCTCCTTCAGTGACACACTGCTGTATCCTAGATGCATGAAAGAGTGTTTCCGCAGGTACTTCCTCCCTGCAGCTGTGAGACTGTACAATCAAAACTGCTCCCAACAAACATAGATGTTCAGTGCTGTAACAACTTCTACTGTTATAACTTGCACATTACTTTTCTCAGTTTATATATACACTCACTTATTGGAAGTTACATGTCTACTTTTTAATGCACAGGTACAATACACAATCTGTACTTTTCTAATTATTCTAAATATTCTTAACTATTTAAACATCTTTCAGTATCCTGCTCTGTTTGCACACTACAACCTGGGTTAGCCACTTATCTGTACTCTAATTTTAATAACCTACAGTACTCTGGTTTGGTAACTATTGTCCATGATGTAAATATGTAAGAATTGTGTTTCTGTTCTGTGTCCTGTTCTGTTTGTATATGTGTGTTTTTGCTCCTGATACAACCAAATTTCTCCTTGTGGGAAAATTAAAGGATTACTCTATTCTATTCTATTCTATTCTATTCTGTTCTATTGTCCACCTTTCACCGGCTAGTTTGTGATGTTTGGTGTGTGAAGAGTCTGCTAGGATCTGCTGCTGGAAACCAAAACCACCCGAAGGCTCATCAGCACCAGAGACTGTACACGGAGGAATGAAGCTGACGTCACACACCAGTTTAAACTCTTAAAATCAGCTTTTAGAGCCAAAGGTGGTCGTATTTGTGATGAGGGTGGACCACGAGGCAGGCTTTGTTAGCATCCAGCTAAAATGACTCCCTGGTCACCATCACAGCACCAACCCAGAGGTAAATTTTGTTACCATCCTCAGAAAAAGCCCACAAACTGTATTAACTTGGCGTTATATTCATAATTCATGGCAGTGGCTCATGTTTACACCATGATCTGGATTTCCTGCCTCGCCGTTGGTCTGCTTGTAGCTGCTGTGTGTTTAACCACCTCTGTGACTCAAACTCAACGTGTCACTAGTGATGGAGATCTTCCATTAAGTCAGGGTAAAATGTACTTCAGGTCGCTGTCACGGATCCAAAACAATTATAAATATTCGGATATTAAATTCTGAAATATTTCCATTCATCTTTCATTTCCTCAGGATGCTTTTACCCTCCATCTCATGTTCTTTACTCTTTTCTTTCTTCTTCTCGCTTCCTCAGCCTTTGTTCTGCACCTCCTCTTCCTCATTTTTCTCGCCTCTTAAATCGCACCGGCTCGTTTTAACTCCTTACATTCTCCCGTTTGGTTCTTCTTCCTGCTTCCTTCTTCATGTTTCTCTCTGTTTAAATAATTTTCTCATACTTATTTTCTTCCTGTTTTTTCCTTCTGCACAGTCAATGTTTTTCTGTTTTCATTGTTGTGAAGAGTTATTTATCCAGTTTGTTCTTTCAGCACCAACGACTTTCAGATATATGACCCCAGAGACCTGCAAACACTCTGCAGGCTAATGTGTGTGTGTGTGTGTGTGTGTGTGTGTGTGTGCATAGACTATAAGTATTGTGTATCATGTTTTCCTTCAGCTACTTCATCATAATCAGAGTGTGTATCAAACAAACAGCTGATCTTCACTACACAATAACACATACATTCATCATCTTATTTTATCGTCAAAGTGAAAACTGGACCAGTCTGCTGACTGTGCATGCAGCAGTGAAGCCTGATGAAGAGGCCAGTAAAGAATAAGAGACATTGTGAAACAGGAGCCAAAGCACAGGTTGTGTTCACGCTGCTGTCACTGCGACAGGTTTCCTCTGTAACTGTGTGCAGCTCTGTGTGAACGGAGCGGCTTGACTCAGTGTTTGTGTCCTGGTTATGTCTCTGCTGGTTCTAATTATTACCGTCAGATCAAAACAAATTATAAGTCCCAGCTTGTCTTTGAGACATTCATCTTCCTGCGTGAAGCTCCAAACTTTCTTCTTCTTATTTATAGAATCTAATATGTTTGTGTTCATCCACTACATGTGATTTTTTTCCACTAGATTTATTTCCTGTAGCAGGAGCGAGAAGTCACATAACTTCCTTTGTCTCTTCGTATGCGTCAGCTTCCTTCACCTCCACGTTTATCAGCCGTCTCAGTCAAATTCATAACTGTACAGTAACAACGGGACAGTAACGGGCCATGTCATTATCTGCCTGACTGAGTCGTGACTTTCCTGCAGTCTGTGAATAGCTCTGGTACAGAGAGCACGCCGAGTTGAACGGAATGAACTCCAATCAGAGCGAATGAGCGCCGAGCGCCGCATCTATCGACATATCATTTCCCCAAAAGGCAGCTTCCATGACGTCTTCCTACACATGGCCAATTTGTTAGATGAAGTGACACCTATGCACACACACACACACACACACACTAAGATGGACCTGGTGACAGCACAGGCTCGGGTGACTCTGCATGGAAGGAGTCGCTGAAGACGAATGTGTCGTCACTTCCTGTGGATAATGTCAGAGCGCAGCGAGAGCTCGACTCAGCGCCCTGTGTGAATCAGACACGTATTAATCTCGCCGTGGGTCTCGCTCCAGAACACTCGCTGTAATGTTACAGACAAAGAAGCCATCTCAGAGCGTGCTGACACACCTCTGGCATTTGGCAGTGATTCCTCCTCCAGCTCTGTCAGGCTAAAGGTCTGCTGTAAAATCCAGCCAGTGTAGGCTTCAGGGGGATCTGTCATCAGGACTGGAACATAATATACATAATTGTGTTTTCATTAGTGTGAAGTCACCTGGAAATAAAAACCACGGTGGTGTAATTACTGCTTTAAACCTCACAGAGTGTGAAACAGTGCAGTGGTGGAAGTGACGCCAGTCTGCTTTTCACATAAATAAACCCGGCGGGTATGATGAAGATGATGAACAAGGTGTACACCCACTCCGTTGTATTTGATGCTGCGATATGTTAACACAGCCTTATGCGATTTTAATAATCGCGTTCCTCCCAGCCACTTTCGCTCTGACTATTTAAATGAATTCACTTCCTGCATGTTGCGGCACAACAATACCAGCAACAACAATACCCTCTGACCAGCAATAAGCTTATTGCTCACATTAACATCCACTTATTCATAAAAAGATTTTTGAAGACAGAAAGAAAAAGAAACAGAGCAGAAAATGGAAATGTTCTTTGCCTCCATTCTCCCCCGTGCCTGTTTTGTCCATGAACGATTAATCAGTGAATGACTTCCTGTGTAAACACTGAGCACGGTGTCACCTCACAATGCTGCACCGCAGTACAAAACACAAAAACGCCTCAAAGCTGTGAAAACTGCTTTGGCCTGTTCGACTTCATGAGCCAATGAAGGAAGGTGACATGGGGGTTGTGCCCCATGCTCGCAGGTTGTTTTGCTGACCGTGCATGCAGTGGTGAAGCCTGATGAAGTGGATAGGTACCTCAGGTTATGTTTATATTCCTTTACTGTCACGACGTTCAGGAGGAAGATTACTCAGGCTAAACTTTAATCAGACTCATGTGAGGACATGAAAAAATCCGATCACAAGCAACAACACAGGAAGTAAAACCAACGAGGAGTGACAGAGTGAATAGCAAAGGCACACACAGACAAAGTGTCGGTGGCTTCTGACTTCCTGTCTGAATAACAGGCTGTGGCGTGTTTCATGATGTGGGCCACAGCCCTTCAGATACGGTTGAGTCTCCGCCCAGTCATCGTCAGGCTCAGGATCAATGATTACTGGAGACGTCTGTCCGGTTCTTTTTGAGATCTGTTAATCTCACTTAGCTGGACTTCTTTATTTTTTTAATGTCATTTCTAAACCAGACTGAACATATATGATTATTTATATTAATATTTCCACAAATAAGAGGTGATGTGCGATGTCACTGATAAACACGTGTTATTGCCTGCAAGGAGCTTCACATGAATCCAGTTTTTTATAGAAAACCTCAGCAGGTTTAACTGTCCCACAAAGACAACCACTGTAAATGTAATCTGATTACATTACTCAATGAGGTGATCAGGTGATAGGACTGACACACCTGCTCTTCTGTCTTTGCACCAAGAAACCTGTTTTAATTTGAAAATGTTTCATTATTTTACATTTAATTTTGATTTTATTTTAAACTACTTTGATTATGTAAATTGATGTTAGTTACTTGATTATCATCTCTCACACCCAAAGTGCTTTATCTGCGATCAGTGAATCAGAAGCTGATTCGAGTCTCACCATCGCAGACAAGGTGATCGTTTACCTGCAACATGATGCTAAATATTAAATATGGATGCTGCGTCTGTTTCCTCCATGTCTTATCAGCCATATTAGTTGTGGGAACAGCAACAACAGGTAATTCTGGTAAGAGTGATGGTAATAAGCTGAAAATGTTCTTTAGCAGTGTGGAGCATACAGAGTACGACACAGAGACATGAGGAGGACAATCTTGGATCCCAAAGGGATCCAAAAGAAAAAGAAATGATGGACAGAGCGATGCATCATTTATTTGTCACCTGCCAGGTGTGTGCAGATGTAGCTGGTATCCTGGGAATCACATTTGTATGTTTAGGTTCTTTGTGGGTGTTTGAGCGTGACTGTCAAACTCTGAAATGTGGATATTTTTAATCTGAGAGGTCACACAAGCACCAGATACAGTATAGTATACAGCAGCGGTCCCCAACCCCCAGGCCTCGGACCAGTATCGGTCCGTGAGTCGTTTGGTACCGGGCCGCGAGAGTTGAGGCTCTGGTGTGAAATGTATGGTTTTCAGGGTTTTTATCGGTTTTCAGCGTTATTTTGTTATCGTTTTTATCGTTAACTCGGTTTTCCTGGGTCTTTTCACGTGTGTTATATGTTATAACATATGTATATGTTATTTTTTCGGTACCGGTACTAGTTTTATTTTGTTGTATTTATCCGCGACACCTTAAAGGTCGGTCCGTGAAAATATTGTTGGGCATAAACCGGTCCGTGGCACAAAAAAAGGTTGGGGACCGCTGGTATACAGTACATTAGATCACACATTGTTGTGCCTCCACAGAGCCCACAGATCCTGATCATTAACCAGGGAGCGCAAAACTAACTGACTAATGAATGTCCTCCAGTCCAGAGGTGGTGCTGCACGGAGTGTCACACCAGGAGGCTTAATTATGTGTTTGTGGTGAATAACATGCCTATAACACCGGTATTACAGTCAAATATTAGTACAGGATAAGTACAAATATTTTAAAAAGTCACCACGCAGGAAATCCAACTTCTAATGACGTTCATTATGGAACGCCATGGATTCTTCCTCCCGAAAGCAAATAACATGCGCTGTTGGAAAACTGTGCTATGGAGGTATAGAATATTAATATGAGTGCAAAATTAAATTTAGCATGCAGTTCTGCAGACTAAATTTAATTTGATGTTAAGTTTGAACATTTGTGGATGAAAACAGTTTGATTCCACAGCGGCAGGAACACAGCAGAGCTGACAGGAAAGACAGAAACGCCCCGCGACTCAAACATGAAGGCTCCAGCAATATCTGACATCTATGTGTGTGTCCTGCAGAGAATGAACAGGTATGGCAACGGATGAGAAAACTGAAACCACACAAAAACCGTAGCTCACAGTCGTGTAGAGCTCAACGTCTGCCTGAGCAGGAGTTTGCTTCACATTCTGCACACAGCACCTGAAATACTCCTGAAATACTCCTGAAATACTGCACAGCACCTGAAATACTTCCGAATTACTGCATAGTACCTGAAATACTACCGAAATACTGCATAGTACCTGAAATACTCCTGAAACACTGCACAGTACCTAAAATAATCCTGAAATACTACACAGCACCTGAAATACTCCTGAAATACTGCACAGTACCTGAAATACTCCTGAAACACTGCACAGCACCTGAAATACTCCTGAAACACTGCACAGCACCTGAAATACTCCTGAAATACTGCACAGCACCTGAAATACTCCTGAAACACTGCACAG
>NW_005187509.1:1258697-1261945 GCF_000239375.1 Pundamilia nyererei
AGTACCTGAAATACTCCTGAAACACTGCATAGTACCTGAAATACTCCTGAAACACTGCATAGTACCTGAAATACTCTTGAAATACTACCGAAATACTGCATAGTACCTGAAATACTGCATAGTACCTGAAATACTGCATAGCACCTGAAATACTCCTGTATACTCCTGAACCACTGCACAGTACCTTAAATAGGAGGTAGGCAGGATTACAAGGAGTGTGAGGAGCTAAGAACACCTGGGCTGAGGATAACGAAGGGAACAGAGGGACAGAATCTGTATGAACCTGTGTCCTGTATGAAGACATGATGTCCACCTATGGCTAGGTGGCATGTTTCTGTGTAATAGGCGGCGATGAAAGGTGTTGCAGATGTAACAACTTCCTGTCTTTTTCTTAAACATACATGACTCATATTTCAGTCACATAAACAGCCTCTGCTTGATGATTTGACCCTTCCAGCAGAAACAGGACTGCACTGCATCATTTGTCTTTCCCAAGCACAGATAAGATCCTTCTATTAAAACACACTGAAAAAATAACATATTCAACACACGTGTCCTTATTGCTGTTAAACACGTTTCTACCTTCACACACTGAATTAGGTGGACGAGTCAGAAGCCAAGGCAGCGTTTGAGTGTGCAGGGACAGGAGAGGGTACTTACAGAGATAAGGTCGTCTCTAACACACATGGAAACACAGTTTTCTCAATTCAACCCAGGCGTGATGAAAGATTACTGCTGAAATACCAATAAACAGAAATACTGCAGTAATACACTAAAGTCTGGGGTGACTGTAAAACCCTGCGCTACATGTGCTCTAATACCAACAAGCTACATTCAAACTTTAAAATGCCTGCGTGCACCAGATGTCGTGCAAGTTTTCCTAAATGTTCAATTAGTTTTGAATGTTTTCCCAACATTTAGAGAAAAAAGGGGCAACAGCACCTACACCCACAGCATCCAGGTCAAGCTTGTCTGTGTGCAGACCAATAAAAACTGTGCTGTATGACTGTAAATGGGTGGGCTGAGTATGACTGCACACCTTCGGTCTCTGGGTGGGACAGGACTTACTTGAGCACGTGCGTGGAGCCGTTTATCTGCGTGGCCGTGCACGGAGCGCCGGAGCCGAGGATGGACGGTCTGCGGTACCTCTGCCTCCCGCAACACAGGATGATGAGGAAGGCACGGCGGAAGGACTTGTTGAGGAACGCGTAGAGGATGGGGTTCAGCATGGAGTTGATGTAGCCCAGCCACAGGCAGGCAGCCCACAGCTGTTCGGGCACGGTGTAGTCTATAAAGGGGTCCACAACATTGGTAACGAAGAACGGCGCCCAGCACAGGCAGAAGCAGCCCATGATGATGCACAGCGTCTTTGCCGCCTTAGTTTCTGTTCGCATGCGGTGGTTGCGCTGATGGTCGGCAGAATCCGGTGCACTGGCGCCAACCCCACCAGAAGTCCCGGCGGCACTGGTACCAGCTCCTCCGGCCCGCTGCAGCATACTGATCTGCAGGGCGTGCGCCCGGGCTGTGATGTAGATCCTCTGGTAGGCCAGCACCATGAGGACCAGAGGGATGTAGAAGGCCACCAAGGAGCAGGTGAGCGCGTACGGCTTGTTGACCATGAAGACGCAGGACGTAGTGTTGCTGCTGTTGTTGAAGCGCCGCTCGTTAATCTGGTGAAAGAGCAGGGAGAAAAGTCAGTGCGCACACAGGCTCAGCTCGCTGCTGCGACCAGCTGACCTTGCCGTCCGTAACATGCGACCAGCTATTCCACTTTATCTGTTTTTCTCTAGTTTTACTCTTATTTCATTTGACCTTTGGTTTTAAATTCAGTTTCCTGCGTGAATTTTCTTATTTGAGTTCAGCTTTTACTACATTCATCGTTTTTAATGATTGTATGCAGGGCACGTGTCGGAGGCAGGAAAATCTGTGCAGGATGTCTGTCTCCAGAAACACATCCATCAAAGCCCGTAATGACTGAACTAACGGGGACCAAAGCGCTCTCTGCAGTCGTTCATTCTAATTTGATCATTTTTTTTATTTTATTCTAGTGCTAAAAGCACTAGAATAGTGCTTTTAGTTTTCAAGAGTCTAGTTTGTCTGTTTGGCGTGATACGGGATTTGGGCATTTTTAGGAAAAGCACTGAACCTGCTCAGTGACCCATGATGTGATCAAAAGGTCCATTTACAGTGTAGAAACACGGTATATCTGATATTTATTCCTATAAAATATGCTGCTTACATTTTGTTGGTAGAGTCTTGCTATGCTCTGGTTCTGATGCTCAGGAAGGCAAAAAAATAGAAAACTAATCATTGGCTGTGAGGTGAGTTCCTTCCACAGTGCAATGATGTGACATTAATCATGGATCAAATCTTTCTTCAAATACTACACGACTCCTCGCTGTACCACTTATAACAGCTCCATTTACAGTCAGCAAAACTCCGGGGACATTCTTATTTGCATGTGTCCTTAAAATGTAATTAATGTAAGCATGCAAAGAAACTTCCAAACTCCTATGAGGACACGTCGGTCTAATTTATGAAGTTACACAAAGCTGAAATGATCAGAATATTAAAAGAACATTATGATAACAGTAAATGTTAGTATGGCAGAGTGTTTCAGAAAAAGCTCAGGTGACACAATGAAGGAACACCTGAAAGACTCAAACCTCACTGATGGAAATGATCAGGATAAACCACAGAGCTGTCTTCATAAAGTCATCAGCACATCAGAAACAGCAGTGACACGAGCCCCAGCTGCCTGACAGGTCTGCACAAAACACTCGTTTCCACGTGATCTGTGCCAAAATCACTTGCAACACTCAGCAGCTTAATGAGCCCCACGAGAGCTGCTGCCACAGTGTGAGTGTGTGTGTCTATGACTTTATGTGTGTCTGTGTGACCCCGGTCCTTGTGTTGACAGGCAGCTCAGAGAAAGTTTTGCTGGCGTTTCGATGAAGATGGACGGGGTGAGCGAGGTTAAAGGTGGCAGGGGACAATCTCTCTCTCTTTCACAGTCTCCTCGTGCACTCGCTCTCTAACCTTGCCTCTGTGTTTGTTTTCGGTCACACACACATGTGAGAATGATTTCCGCAATGCTCATGTTGTTAAAGACTTTATTTATCAGACTGTTTATGACACCAGAGCCCATCACCTCTGAAAACAGCAAGCAGCAACCGAGACAGCTGGAGGAATATAAATGAGTGTGTAAGGCAGGATGGACACACACACACAGACACACACACTCTCTC
>NW_005187509.1:1261975-1274044 GCF_000239375.1 Pundamilia nyererei
ACACACACACACACACACACACTCTCACACACAGACAGGGACACACACACCCACACATCTCACTGACTGTGTGGTCACGTCATGGCTACACTGCATCACCTTACACTGACTGATCCACTCATCACAGAGGTAGTAACCTGCTCTCGCCTGAATCAGTGGATTTATACAGACTGACAGTAAATATTAGGGCTGGGTATCGTCACTGATTTCTAGAATTGATTCGATTCCGATTCACAAGGTCCTGAATCGATTCGATCCACGATTTGATTCAATTCGATTTGAATCTGGGAAATTTTGCCTCAGACAGTCAGAAATATTAGAATTCAGATCAGTACATTTACATATTTTTGCATCTATAAAAAGGAAGCTGACACTTTCCAGACTTTACCAAAGGTGTGAGCGTCACAGCAGATGCCTTTGTGTCAAAGTAGCTGAATATAAAACACAGAAAAACATGAAGATGATTTTCCTGGCCTGGGATTTTATAAAAATATTCTGCAGTAGATCAAAAACGAAAGAAAACCATTAATCAATTTATGAACATTACCCCTGAAGTTACAGAGGTTTTATTAGAGACACGGCTAACGTTTTGAATTTTGTATAATTTTAAAAAGTTTAAATCTGAAACATCAGAATCAGCGAGCTGTCGGCTTTCAGCCCCGACTGTGTCCGTGCGGGTGAGAAAGGCGACATCTCACTGATTCTGATCTGCGGTCTGCGCTTTGTGTTTACGTCTTTGTGCAGAAGCCGTGTACCTGCTCTCATTTACTGTTTTAAATGTTTGGTGGTTGTCAAAATTTTGTGACGTTTCACCTGAGATTCTGGAATTTTGGGCAAAATACATTTATATAAAAAAATCGATTCAGGATTTTAATGAATCGATATCACGTTATCCAAGCCAGAATCTATTTTAATCGATGAATCGATTATTAAAACCCACCCCTAATAAATATGATCAGGGGGAGATGGTGGAGAGGATGAAGGTGCTCTGTGGGCCAGTGCTGCTCTTCAGGCTGTGTGTCGGGCAGAGTGGAATCACTTTTACTGAGTCACAGCTAAGTGAGAATGTTATCTGCCCCATTCTCGTCCCAACATCAGGGCAGCCCGATCCACATCTGCAGGGGGCGCAGGAGCAAATCGTCTCTGTTCCTTGTGATCACTGTGGCTTATATGGAGCGAAACACCTCAGTCTCAGTGGACTGTTTTCACCGAGTGGAAGGTGGATGGGTTAAAGCAGAGATTTCCACATTTAAACAGCAGAGAACACAGAGTATATCTGACATGCTTACAAAGCAGAGGTTTGGCAGTAAGGTTAACTTTTTACCCCTGAACTCAGAGCATTCTCCATATTTAAGGCAGCTTATAGTCAGAATGACTCCATGTGCATCAGAAGGCAGTGATGCTGGTCTCAGGAACTATTCTAATGACTTCATGGATATACACTGAGGGGTCAGAGGTCATCGAGCTGCTGAATGTGGCCTTCACATCAGTGAGCCTCACCTGCAGCTTCACAGGTGTACCTCTGAAGTCAGAGACGCCCACGTTTCTGCACATGACACCAAAGCTGTGACCTCATTAATACTCAGTCAGTTATTCCCGACACGCGGAGAGAAGATCAGAGAGTTCTTACACCTGAGACAGGTAAGGTGTGGTCATCGTCAGGCAGCTGAGCTCCACACTGACCTCTCTGCTCACACTGTTTTCATCTGTCTTACATCTGGATGTTAATCATCCACAGTATAATACACAGGAATATGTAGGCTGGTGGGAGGGAAACACACGTGTAAATATTCTGGGATGTTCCAGGGAAAATTAGTGTTTCCAGAGTGTCCCGGGCGCTCGTCTCAGTGTTTAGGAACTCAGTGATTTTATGAATTTTCTTTTTCAGATGGAAAACTTTCAGAGTGCAAGAAGAAATAAACATTTAAAGGGACGAGTTTTTTCCTGAAAGCCTCAAAGAGTGAGTGAAACCCGTTTGTCCAGACTGAATCTGTGAGCGCGTCATTTTGTTTCCGTTCTTTGCATGGCGCTTGTGTCACAGCGGATCTTAAACTGAACTCAAACACAACTCGACCCTGTGTCTGTGGTGTCGGCAGCCTCGTCTGTCTGTCTCTGTGTCTGATATGCTGTTGTTGTTGTTGTTGCCACAGTGACGCATGAAGCATTTCTTCTTCGTGTAAACAAAACTTCCCAGAATCCCATTTTTTTAAATGTTTATGCTAAACATATTTTGTTCAGCTTTTTTCCATCTTTGGCTCGTCTTTGTGTCTCCTCGGGCAGCTTTCACTTCCACGAACTTGTGAAAAAGATCCCCCCTCCCACGCGGACGCCAGCCCGCAGCACTCACCAGGTGGTCGATGCCGATACTGTTCCAGCCCTGCATGATGGGCAGGAAGGAGATGAAAGTGGGAATGACCCAGCAGCCGCCGATCATTAAAGCCACTCGCATGGGCGTCATTTTGTTCCGGTAGACCAGAGGCTGGCAGCAGATAGCGTAGTATCTGCAGGGAGATGACAGAGAGAGAGCGTAAGTATGATTACAGGAATCAGACTCACACACACTTATTAAAAATTGCCACAAACACACAGTTTCACCCCAAACCTGACAAAGAGAAGAAGAAGAAAAGGAAGCGAGCTGTGAAATGGTTCGATAGGTAGAGCACAGGTAGAGCACGTGAAAGTTAAAGGAATCGACAAGTCCGAGCATCTCTGATTTTATTTTCTGTTGCCTGGAATAAATGAGCAAATCCATGAATAGAGCCAAAAACACAAAGAGTCACTGTGAATAAACTGGCTTCTGTCCCCCCGACCTCCTGGCTCTGTTTTCCAGTTTCAGAGAGCGAGACAAGAGGACATTTCCACCATCCTGCATTTACAAAAACATGCTAACCGCGAATAAAAGCCACCAATTAGCACTGACTTCAGCAATGAAACGGTTCCCATTACCTTCCCGTAATGTCTCTTTCCACTCTGTCTTTCTTTGAGCCTGTCTCTCATCATCATCCATCATCATCATCTCTGTACCTCTTCTCTCATCCCGCCCTCACGTCTCGCCTTTCTGCTTTTGTCCTCCATCTGTTCTGCTTTGATCCCACCCTTCGATCACAGTTTTATTGCCCCATTCTGCATCCCGAAGGCTCAGCTGAAGACCAGAGGAGCCATGCTGACACCATCACGACCATCTGAGGCCTTTTCTTCACACCGTTCAGCCACTTGTCTCCCAGAGGCACAAACCCGGATCCTCTGCTGCATCTGCCAGTAACCCAACACTGCACACAGGGGGCTGGGCCTGTCATGGGGTATTCCTTTAAATATTATTTAAAATCAATAATAATGATGATTCTGGCCTAACTCTAACCCTGCCCTATTAAACACAAACTCCTCCCTGTGATGTTCAATCAAACTTCTGCCTCTTCACACACTTGAGGGAAGCTCCACGTCTCACTCTAAGCAACAGACTGGGAGAGACATGAAACCAAAGGAAGGAGAGGAAGCTATTAAAAAAGGAAGTAAAGATAAAAACAAAGGAGGAAGAGGAAAAGAGAAATGAGAAGGATGAGGATAAAGAGGCTGATTAATCCTTTTATCAAAGCTCTGATGACAGATGTGGTGTTCCTCATGGGAACAAAGCCTCCATATCTGCACTTTTATCTGGTCACTGAGCTCACGCCTGTTCCACCGTGACAGGAAACAGATAAAGTCAACCAACCAAAATGGACCTCCTGACCTCCTGCACACAAAGTGCTTCTGTGAGCCGCCGTATGTTTGTTTCAGGTGTAAAACTTCTTCCTGTGCTGAAGCTGCAGAGTCTGCAGTCTTGTGTGGATGGTTAGAAGGTGAAGACCCAGAAACAGGAACCCGAAAACACACAGTGAGGGTAAGCAGACACCCTCACGCACTGAGGAGTAATGAGGATTGACCACAGCTGGGAGGAAACAAGACAGAGGCGTACTCAATTATCAGAAATGCAACAGCAAGTGAACAATAAGAACTGAAGAGGGAAATGCAGACCACCAACAAATAGGAGAATGCTGTAAAAGTCCAAAAATATAACTAGAAGTCAGAAATACGAGGAATACAGAACAGAAGACTCCCACGAGTTCTTCTACTTGATTTAAGCTGTTGCGTTAAAGGTGGTGTTTGATATTCAGGTGATAAAATAGCAGTTTAACCAATCAGTATACTGCAATAGTTTTTGCACATGCCCACAAGTTTTACAGTCAAGTAACATGTCAATCTTATTGTAACAGACGTAGCAGACAGGGCCACATATTGCACACGTTGACTTTTCAACACTTTCTTTTATTTCCGGTTGTCATAACTTACACGCAACTGCAGCTTTTCAGTTGCCAGCCAAACACACCAACAACAACGACGCCCCCAGGACCCAGTTCATTCTGCTTTAAGCAGAGTGTGATTGCTGATGCTGCTCAGGTGTGTCCGCCTCCCCCACAGCTGCACCACAGACCATGCCCTGCCATACTTATATATTTCAGCTCTGTAATATTCTTGATATTTAATTTGAAATATTTGTATATATATTAGAGCTCTTTGTTATACTTTGTAAACTTTGTAATATAAAGTATTATTTAATTAGTTCAGCCTGTTACTGTTTTTATTGTCTTTCCTCAGGGATTATTAAAGTGTGCTTAATCTGTGTGTGTGTGTGTGTGTGTGTGTGTGTGTGTGTGTGTGTGTGTGTGTGTGTGTGTGTGTGTGTGTGTATTTACATAGCTACATCCAGCTTGTTGTGTGTGAATTTCCTGGTTTTTCTGTTTTTTGAGAGTACTCCTGTCTAATCCCATTTCTGTATTTGGTCTCTCGTCCCTCTGTGTCAGGTTGACATTTGAGCGCCTGGTTCTCTCCTACCTCAAGACCCTCACGGCTCCCCTCCTGGACCCCCTGCAGTTTGCATACAGAGCCAACAGGTCTGTAGATGACGCCATCAACATGGCCCTACACTTCATCCTGCAGCATCTGGACTCCCCAGGAACCTACGCCAGGATCCTGTTTGTGGACTTCAGCTCTGCCTTCAACACCATCCTTCCAGACCATCTCCAAGGCAAGCTTTCCCAGATTAATGTGCCTGATCCCATCTGCCGGTGGATCACTGACTTCCTGACGGACAGGAAGCAGCATGTGAGGCTGGGAAAGAATGTCTCGGACTCCCGGACCATCAACACCGGCTCCCCTCAGGGCTGTGTTCTTTCTCCTCTGCTCTTCTCCCTGTACACCAACTGCTGCACCTCCACCCACCAGTCTGTCAAGCTAATCAAGTTTGCAGATGACACCACCGTTATCGGACTCATCTCGGACGGGGATGAGTCTGCCTACAGGAGGGAGGTTGAACGTCTGGTGTCCTGGTGCAGCCACAACAACCTGGTGCTGAATGCCCAGAAGACAGTGGAGATTACTGTGGACTTCAGGAAGCACACAGCTCCACTCCCCCCCATCATCCTGACTGACACCCTCATCACCTCTGTGGACTCATTCCGCTTCCTGGGTACCACCATCACTCAGGACCTGAAGTGGGAGCCCACCATCACCTCCGTCATTAAGAAAGCCCAGCAGAGGATGTACTTCCTGAGGCAGCTGAAGAAATTCAACCTGCCAACACGGACAGTGATGCAATTCTACACCGCAATCATCGAGTCCATCCTCACCTCCTCCATCACCGTGTGGTACGCTGGAGCCACTATCAGGGACAAACAGAGACTGCAGCGTGTTGTGCGCTCTGCTGAGAAGGTGATTGGCTGCAGACTCCCATCTCTGCAGGACCTGTACACCTCCAGGACACTGGGGCATGCAGCTCGGATCTCAGCTGACCCTTCTCACCCTGGACACAGTCTGTTTGACCTGCTCCCCTCAGGCAGGAGGCTCCGGTCCATTCGCACCAGAACCTCTCGCCATAAGAACAGTTTCTTCCCCTCTGCTGTTGGACTCATGAACAATAACCATATGACTGTTCCCACCACTAACACATGACCCTACGCTGTGTTCACTGCATCATTTCATGTTTGGCACTGATCACCACCTGCACTCATGTATATATCTATCTACTTAGCACTTTTAATTCTTATTCTTATTTTTATTTTCATGTCTATTTAAGCGTTATATGACAGTATGTTTGCACAGTATGTTTGCACTAATCACCGCAGCAATTTCCTAATGCTAATGCTAATTTCCTAATGCTTTACTTCCCTGGATGATTGAGAATGCATCAAGACGTCTTGTTCTCCTCTTCCTTGAGTTCCCGTTGTTCCCTGGTCAGTCTCTCTGTGCCAGTCACTCATGTCTCCATGCCTGTTCACCTCTGTTTCTGTGCCAAGCCCATGTGTCTTAGTCCCGGTGTTTATATTAGTTACTTCCTGTTTTGTTTTGATAGTCCCTCACCTCATGTGCATTATTTTCAGTTTTGCTTCCTCTGTCTTGTTGTCCCTGGTTTGTTCCTGCCTTGTTTCCTGCCTTGCTGTGCATTTACTGTGTCTGTCTCCCTCTTGTCTTTGTCACGCCATCCCTCGCACCTTTCTAGCTGAGCTCCCAGCTCTGAGGTCCCACTGGATGTGTTTTCACTTGTTTAGTGTTAAATGTTTAGATCTGCTCCACTCCTGAGTTCACCCTCAGCATTTGTCAAGCTTGTTTCAAGCAGCAAACACACAGAAAACTTTTCTCTATGATGGTGGAATCAAAGCTTTCATTGATCAGGTTAGTAAACGTGTACGACTTCTACTTGACTCCACAGCGTGTGATGACACAATCTTGTGCTCTCACATTTTGACACACACAGGCTTGTTCTGCTTATACCGGACAGCTGTTCCAGCTGTGACAGAGACAAGAACATGCAGATGTTTACACACAGCATAAACTTTTTTATTTCAAATATTCATGTACTGTCACTGAGTGTTTCTGTGGTGTGCACAGTGCGGTGTGGGTCACAGACTTCGCCATCACTCAGTTTTGGCTGGAGCTCAGGTTTGTGCTCAGCTGCTGCGTGTCGATGCTGTATTGCTCCAAAGTGATAAAAAAGCAAATATTGCAGCTTCTAGAAATAATCAGCGCCCAGCCTGACTGTGGTTTGTCCGCTGAACTCCAAACTTGGTATTTCTGTGACCTTTGTGTGTCCTCATAAGTCTGACTGAGGCTGCTCTGCTGCTGTATCACAGCTGTATTCTGTGGACATTTTATTTCTGCCTCCTCTGCTGTGATCCTCCCTCATTACCTACTTGCGGCAACTGGCATTTCACAGCCATCGGTAATTTGGAGTGAGAGTGTGGTCTGCATGTGCAGTGGCATTAAAAAAGGTCAATAGGGCCTTTTCTATCTGAATCCCTAAAATAGTCGTGGAGAAAGGTTGCAGATTGATTATTTAAGTGTGGATGTGGAGGTCTGAGTGACACAGCTCCCCGGTGTGTCCAGCTCCACTGTCAATCCCGGTATTGTATGAAAGCTGAAATACACACAAAGAGCCAACAGTGGGCACAAAAGCACAAAGACACACAGTGCAGTTAAATGTCGTGACCGCGGGCCTCCAATTCACTCCCCCTGTTTATTTTCTACATTTTAATTCATCATTTATTTGAGAATATCAGAGCTGATTTCTGGAAACAAGCAAACCCGCATGCCGCCAAATGTTCCTTCACATGCGTATCTTCTCGGATGGAAATGTAAAAATAGGAAAACAGCTTTAAGACAATTTCCTGCTACTCCGAAGATACACGTGTCTGAGAGCAATGAAGTTTTCAATAAAAAAAGTATGATTCATTGCTTTAAGACCTCGCTATAGATTTCCTCTCCTTGGCCCACAGCAACCTGAGAAACCTCATTCTGCTGTGCAGACAAAAATAAAATGACTGTAAAATTCAGCACAAATGAAATCATCTAAAAACGCAAGAATAATTTAAATCCACTTTAGTATTGATTTCTATGGACTGACTTCACCAGGGAGTCTCCATGAATAACACATTTCACATGAATCAATGTAGATAAATATATAATAACAGTCCTGGATGTCATGGATGATTACAGCAGGCTCAGACCAGCTGCTCTTATTGCCTCTCATTGAGGCTTTGATGGTCATTGGGCTGGATGATCTCTGAACACTGTGTTACTTTCATGAGTTATGTGACTGACAGAGCTGGGGGTGTAATCACATTACATTTTCCAGTGATGAATTCAGAAACCACACTACAGTTACAATTATGTTGTTACTCACGTTACAAAGGTTCTTCAGTTACGTGTCTGAACGTCAGGTGGGCAGCTGCTGCAATCAGCTGATTTCAGCTCACGATTGACAGCGCTGAGGTTACAATTTTTTATAGCATTAAGGACAAATTTGAGATGTGAAGTGCGAACTTTGTCCAGGACAGAAACATCTGTGCTGACCGCATGCTAATGCTAAACTAACCAAGAACCCCGAGTGTATGCAGACCCCAGCCCAGCAGCCAGAGCCTGAACTTCAGCAGGTAACAGAGGCAGAGCTGAGCAGTCAGCCTCATTTCTACCTGTGCAGGTTTTCTACAGCAGAATCACCATGACGACCTCTCTGAAGTCTTTTTGGATGATTTCATATTTGCTTTTAGTTCATTGGGAAAATCAGGTAGCATCAGGTCATTTTATGGAGTAATAAAAAGTAATGTAAGAAATTACTTTCTCTTTGATTACTTAAGTACTATCCTACATTGCTTTAAGTAAAAGTAAATTGTGTGTAATAGATTACTTTTACATTGGTCATGAACATGACCAACTTGCTTTCAGACTGGATCATTCACAAACCACTGACAGCAAAACTTTCCAGTAATATTATAAGACTGAGATCTGTTTAATGTGTTAATGTGATGACATATTTGATCAGATTCTGTGAAAGCAGAATCCATGATGATAGAGACTGTTCTCCATCCTGTTGTTTAAAATGATTTGATTCAGCTCTGAGTGTTTTTGTGCCTTTTACTCGTAGCATCGTCCTCGAGGTGTTTCTGCTATTTTTAGTCTTCATTCACTTCTTTTCAGCTCAGCAGATGAATAAGAAGCTTTCTTGTGCAGCTGCTCTCTTCTTTTCTCTTCTTTTCTTCTCCAGCTCCCTTCAAATATATATTTTTGTAAAATTGGCGAAACACTTGATGTCTAATATTCTTTTTGTTGCACCCCTCCAACCCGCACACACACAGCTTCTGTTTGAACTTGAGTGTTTTCAGAATCTCAGCTTTATTTGGTTCTTCCAGCAGCCATGGTGACCTCTGACCTGTTTCAGGCTGACGGAAGAAGAATCCAGCTGCTGTTCAAATGTCTCCGTTCACTCAACATGTTTGGACAAGTTAAGCTCAAATATAAATGACTGGATAATGGCTGAATTCCATTTCGCTTGGATCCGGGTGACTCCAGTCAAGCTGTCATGGATTACTGCCACAGCCAGTGAACAGTGGGCAACTCTAGTTTTATTCCAGCTTCTCTGTAATCCATGTTATTAGCCACACCTGTGCTTTTCTTTCTGGTGGCCTTCTGGAAACAGGTGCTGTGTCTCAGTTCAAGCACTTCCACGTACGAACTTCCTGCGTATAAAGACGGGTGTAGTCGTCTGTCAGTTTTCTGGAAGGATCTTGTTTGTGGAGAGGATGGAGTGATACAGTGATCAGACACTAGCTTGAAGCTGGAACCACAGACTGTACCGCTAAGCAAAATCATGGATATCTCCCAGTTTATTCAAACAAAATCCCAAAACCGGAGCTCAGATTTCTTGGACGGTCTGTTAGTACAGTGACATCACAGCAGCCCCGTTATTGGTCACATGATGTCATTAAAATATTCCGAAGGGCTCCAACAGCACAAACATGGTCCAGAGGTCCAGCTCAGGACGAGCTCTGAGAGAGTCTGAATAAAATCATCAAGGACGGCTGAGATGTGTGCAGGACCAGGAGGACCAGCCTTCAACAAACAGCTGCTGCATATTCGTCCACAGCGGACTAATGACCCTGAAGGCTCGAGGACTCTGGATGGACCTAATTATACACTGGCTGGGATATGAAGCTCTCTGCCTCCCTCCACATTTAGTGTAAGACTGTGGCAAAGATGACGGGTCCAGAGGTGTGATTTGAGAGCCAACTTTATTCACACAGTGCGACTACAGCTCTCAGCTGCAGGCCGCACATACTCCTTGCCACCACACACCCCAACAACCCTGAATGTCTTAACTCGGTGGGCGTGATTGCGGATGACCACGCCCCACCACAGAGACATCCTCGTAGCTCATAGCTGTTATGTTAAAGTAGTGATTTCTGATGTGATGATATAACGATTTATAATCAGACTCGATGCTTAAATGTTTAAATGCTTAAACAGTGAACTGTGCACATTAACCTTGTAATTCTGTGAATAACAGTTCAGGATTCGGTTTGTGTCTGTAACATCTAATGAACAGTCATTCCAGCCAATAAAAATGATCCTTGGGGCCTGTATCCTCGCCACTAAAGCAATAACCCAGCATCACGGCTAGAGCTTACATCATTAAGAGGAGAGGAAGCAGGGCAGGCGCTCAGATGAAGACAGCTAGGAGCTGACCGTGCCTCCTCATCGCTGGATTCAACTCTCAGCTTATTCAGACCCTTCAGATGGAGAGCCAGTCCAGATGGCCTGTACAGGTGTGCCTGGAATCTAAAGGGGGTTATGTACAATGAGCCTGATTATCTGTGAGGTCAAGAAGCTTGTGCAGCTTCTACATGGCTGTCGGTCATGTCTGGACAAATGAACGATAATGAGTGAGCGACCCAGAACATGAAATACCTATAGCAAAGCAGAAAAAAATAACAAGACGTGTATTTCTATGAAGGTTTGGCCGAATCGCCCCATAAAAACGATTCGCTGGAGGCAAACATACACTCTGCCTGTCTGTGTGTCATAAACACGTGAAAAATTAAATGTTAATAATTTTAAAGCTGAAAGGAGAAATGAAAAGTAATTTTTTCACAGATGGAAGATAAAACATCTCTGCATCTTTCATCTGTCTTTCATCACTTCATCATATTTTCTACGTATGAATGTAGCAAAAAACAAAGGGGAAAAATGATACGTTAAGATGGAGACATTTGCGTTTCTTTCATGGACATTCTGTTGTGTTCCTGCTGTGTTTATGCTTCCTTCCACACATGCAGTCAGCAGACGCTTCTATCACAGATTTATAATTCATAACTTCTCTGGTCTGACATCTGACATCTTTTTAGGTGCAACAGAAGATCATCCCTCTCTGTAGTGGTTTTCCGTCTGCTGCTAGCTCACTTCTCCCCACACGATGTGATGGTTGTTTGAGCTGCAGGAGCACTGACTCTCCCCCCCAGCCTGGTTTCTTTCTACTAGACTCACGAACAGCACTGAGCTCAGCCCGGGTCAAAGTTCTTCCTGTGAAATCCAACTTGCTCCACAGGTTTCTGCACAGTGGAACATGCTTTTGCCTCTGTACAGCATCTCAGCGAGCCGTGGGAGCGATTCAGGTTACAAGTTTCTGTTCAGCATTCTTTTATTGAAAGCAGAGCCAGAACCAGAGCACCCCTCCCCCTGCAGAACCAGAGCCCCTAGTCCTGTGAAAAACTATGTCCATCGCTGCGCTGCCATGGGAATTAGGAGGGAAAGGAGCAGCTGCTAATCAAAATTAGCTGATCATCAGCAGTGAACACGTCTATAAAAGCTGAGGTTAGGTATCGTGGACGTCGCAACACATTCAGCCCATCCTCAGACAGTGCAAAGACAAAAACCCAGGAGCACAACCTCAGATCTGTAGCTGTCAGTTAGCAGGTTAAAGTTCATGACAGCACAGCAGGAGAAGTCCAGTCCTGAAGCTACGCTGTGAAGAGGAGCGGACCAAAACTCCTGCACAGTGATAAGAGAGACTGATGACGTCTCGCAGGAACCATCACTGTGAGTTACTGCGGCTGAAGGAGGACCTAAAGCTGTTGGATCACAGGCTTTTTCCATTTTCTGATTCCTCCTGTAACGAACCACCGCTGCTGTTTCTACAGAGCAGCACACTGGCTCACATTAGCATTCCCAGAACATCAAATACTGAAGTTTAGTCAGGAAACTCTG
>NW_005187509.1:1274089-1283892 GCF_000239375.1 Pundamilia nyererei
CCCCCCCCTTCGGGTGATCACATAGTGAGGATAGTTCACAGTGATTAATGCAACTTAAGCCAAAGCAACTGAAAAACCAAAAGCAAGCCTCCAGGTTAACTTTTATGCATTTCCAAAAAAGGCTAACCCTCAGAGTCCAGAACAACATGTGACACCCTGAGACCAGAGAGCATCGGCGTGCTTTGCCCAAACTTGGACCTACTGGACAGGATTACTGCTTTTATAAGAACCTGCAGACTGTGCCCCACCCCGGCTTCAACATGAGCTCAGCTGTACTTTACAACATTCCCTATCAGGTGTATATATTCATGCTCACTATAAATGAGGACCCTCTGGTTCAGCTCCACAGTTTCTCCTTCAGTTTCCGTGCCATGGTTATTCTACACATTCACATTGTCGATAAATGTTTTTCTGACACACTTGATTTCTACCTCGAAAGGAGTGTGCCTCCGAGACAACGGGGCACAGCTGACCCGTCGGTTCATGAAGAGGTTTGTTGTCGGGGCTAAAGTGTGCTAGCAGACGCTACGTTACATGTTTTACAGAATAACACTTCATATGAAGTAAAACTGCATATGAAGAATTTCTGCTTTCCAGTTGTTGTAACGGAACCAGTGCTCACATTTGTTTCTGCTGTCCTCTGTCCATGTGTCTGTTTGTGGGATGTTACCTACACAGTATCAGAGGAACATTTAATCTGGGCACCATATGGAGCTCCAGCCTCTCTCTGCCTGACGGATAGAAAACTGCTGCACTTTCACACTGTGACATCCGTCAGGTTTTCAGCGCAACAGGCAGACACACGACAACCTGTGATTATTGCTCTACGGTTTACAAACTGCTCTGAAGCAGCTGCCTCTTCTTACAGTAATGACATGTTATTAAAGCTCACCAGCCTTTCTCATTAATTATCACATTACCTGTAACTCTTAATCAAAATGACGGTATGTTTTCACACGTGTGGACGGTTGTGTCACGTATGCGATTTGTAGCGTGTGCACTTCAGTGGGGTGGCTGTAGCTCAGGAGGTAGAGCAGGTCATCTACTGATCGGAAGCTTGGTGGTTCGATCCCTGGCTCCTCCAGTCTGCATGTCAAGTATCCTTGGGCAAGATACTAACCCCAACTTGCTCTCCGATGCATCCATCGGAGTATGAATGTGTGTGAATGTACTTAGAAAGCACTACGTATAGATAAAGTGCTTGTGAGATTGGGTGAATGAGGCATGTTGTATAGAGCGCTTTGAGTACTCCGGGAGAGTAGAAAAGCGCTATATAAGAGTCAGTCCATTTACCATCTAGCTACTGTTAGGAAAACACAGACTCGGCTGGCCGCGTGTGGAACAGCAGGAACTTTATAATCGAGAAGCTGAACAGACTGATGCACTTTGTCACTCACATTAAAAGCAGGAAGTGTGTGTGCAGCTAATTAGCAGGTAGGGGAGGAAAATGCAGGGCACAGTAGATTTGATCATACACAGGGGACGGGGCACTCGAGGGTAACGAGGGGCGATTGCCTTGCTATGAATTGGTAATTGAAGCTGTGCCAGGATGCAGAGACAGCTGTACATACACAGGAATACAAAACTCCCGAAGCCAGATAATTTAATAAAGAAACCATTTCCTCCTTTGTTGTTTGTGGCTCTGCATTAAAAATACATGCACAAACATGTGAGAGACGGAGCTCACTGGTGTGAAACAGATAAATAACGGTCAGAGTCATTAAACATTTATTCTGCATTCAGCCTGCAGGCCTCAGACAGGTCACCGAGTCCTGCCTGTTTTCTGATTATGGACACATCATTAGTGAATGATGCACAGCACAGCGCTCGTCAGCATCCAGCACCGGCCCGCAGGGCCACACAGCAACTTGTAATGAGGATTGCTCCACGTGAAATCATTCAAATCCAAACAGTCCAGCCTCGGCCCGCTCACAACCAGCTGAATCTTTGTACAATAACCTAATGAAGACATGTAAAATGTTCCCTTCATACTGTGAATATTTTCACAGGAGTGGGTCGCAGTTCAAGTTACTTTACCAGCCTTCTCATAACTTTGTCATGTATGGCATTTTCAGAGCTGAAAAACACATTTAGGCTGTGTTTGCCACTGAAACCGGTTTTATATCTTTTCCCAGAGTCCGTGTGAAGATTAACTGTGCTTTGTCTCAGCAGCTCTGCTTTCACCCACATCTCACTGCTTAGCTGTAATTGCTACAGACTCATTTCAATAGTGCTGCTGCTCACACTTGTACACAGATAGCATCTGATTAGTTTCAAACGTCATTAGATTAGATCAAAGTTCGAGTGAAGCCAAATACATATTCCACAAACTCTGACTTTCAGAGCTCTTTCAGGTGGAGGAGGCTGTGCAGCTTAATTTGTTCCCTCAGGATCACTTTGGTGGGATTTAAAACTGTGTTTGAAAAGTTAGGAAGAAATGCTGATGTTCACTCCAGCTGTCTGCAAAATCCTAAACAACATGATACAAGCAACTTTAATAAAAGACAAGGAAACACAAGCTAGGAATATTTGACTTAAAGGTTAAAACATGTCTTCACCCTGAAATTAAAGAAGAGCTGCTTTTGTCTGTGAAAGCAGAGAAAAACCGTCAAAATATTTCTCACGCCCTCTCTCTCTTTCGCACATGCGCACACACACACACACACACACACACACACACACACACACACACACACACACACACCTCAGTCTCCTGCAGGATGACGAATAATTAAGAACAGAAAACGAGCCCCTCCATCAGAGGTGTGGGAATTGATAGCCTCGAGCCAGCCAATCAAAGCCAATGGTTTGATGTGGCCTGCAGCCAATCGTTATATTCAGTATATGTGCACACATGCACGAGAGACCCCGACCAATGAGAATGAGAGTGGTGCAGGTTAAGTGGTAGATTCCAGCAGATCAGACACGCACACACACAGAGGACAGACAGTCAGACGGTCTCACCTGTCCAGGGCGATGCAGCACAGGTGTAGTATCGACGCGGTGGTGAGCAGAACGTCCAGAGAAGTCCTCACCAAACAGAAGGTCTCGCCGTAGATCCAGTGCTGGTGGACCAGCTCAATGGCGCCGAACGGCATCACCAGCACCGACACGAGCAAGTCGGCAAACGCCAGCGACACGATGAAGTAGTTGGTCTTGATTTTCCTGAAGAAAGAGAGGCGGGATCAGTTAGTTCATCATAAATGCAAACATTAGGAGGATGTCCATGCGTTGTCAGAGTTGCACGCACTGACTGAGAGCACTTACTCTCTGACTGAGGTCATAACCATTGGAGCCTGTCAGGTTTAAGAATGTGAAGTATGTATTTTAGAGAGCACAGTGCTTCCATCTGCGTCCTTAGACCCGAGCTGGAAGCAGCATTTTACCCAGCGACCACTAGTCCCTGTAGTCAGGGTCCACACCTATCTGGCTCCTCCCACAGCATGGCTATTTAAAACTCTAAGGTCTTTAAAGATGAATAAATGTCTAAAACTAAAGCTCTTCTCCTGCAGCACACCCTCTCAGAATACTCTGATCAGAGTCAGCATGCATGTTTGACCTGTCAGACATGCATGCTGTCCTGGGGAGGTCAGGGAGGACTGTGACTGGCCAATAGCTCACAGGTGAGAAGCGGGACAGTGTGTCATGGTTTGTTTTTGGTTTTAAGAAGGATTTGTGTCTGTGCTGTGACCTTACATTCATGTTATGGGTTTGGTGCCTCAGGTTTGGCTGATTAAAGGTTTGTTGGTTCCCGTTCGCGTGTGTGAGTCTGTCCTCTTACACTGCTCCTGTTACTCCCCCCCCCCATCCTTTGTTGCGTCCCTTTGACTGAGTTTGCATGTGTGCTTTTCACACAGTGGTGCACGATCAGCTGCTCCTTTTCAGTGTGTGTGTTTCTTACTAAACGTAAGAAACACACACACTGAAAAGGAACACACACACACACACACGCACACACACACACACACACACACACACACACACACACACACACACACACACACACACACGTACATGTCTGAGTGAAGAACATGAGATTTTGGGATGAATCCTCACTGATTTCTAAGCTCCTGCTGAGTCTTTGTTCCTTTTTTCTGTGTTAAGTGACTGTCTTTATCCAGCAGCACGGATCCCACAGACGAGTCACACTCCTCCAATTTCACCAAGATAAAGACGACAAACTTTTTACAAAAACCACAGACAGTTACTCTCATCTTCTTCACCAATTGCTACAGCGGGCTCGTGCTAGTCAGCAGTTCAGAGAGAGGAGGTTGATAACGTTTTGCTCACATTTTTATTGATTTGATGAGTCGCATGTTGTCAGAAACACAGCCCATTTCATTCAAAGCATAAACAGCCTTCACTTTTCGATGAACCACTTGTCTCTGAGTGATTCTGTGTCGCCTACACGTTTCTTAACGGTTGTGGGCAAGCATGGGGGTCTGTACGGAAATGGGAAATGGACATGTTCTTATATAGCGCTTTTCTACTCTGTCTGAGTACTCAAAGCGCTTTATACAACTAATTCATTCACCCAATCACACAAGCACTTTTTTCTGACCTAAGTGCTAAGTAGTCTACCATTCATACACATTCACACTCTGATGGATGCATCGGAGAGCAACATGGGGTCTTGCCCAAGGATATTTGGCATGCAGACTGGAGCAGCCTAGGATCGAACCACTGACCTTCTGGTTAGTGGCTGACCTCAAATAGAGAAATGTGGGTGTGGCTTCAGCACGAGTCTGCTAATGTGGGATGAGCCTGATTTAGTAACGAGCATGTGGCGGCATCTGTTATCACCATCACAAACCTGATGGTGATTTTGTGTGTTTTAGCACATGTTAACACATGTCGCACTCTGCAGCATCACACACACAAACAAAAACCACTTATTCTCTCTTATGTTTTGGATTATCTGCTGGAGTTTGAGTCTCTTGGTTATACTTTAGTCCAGTTAATGTCTACTTTCTGTTAGCTTTCTGCTTCAGGTGATTTGGTTTATTTAGTGTTTTGTGTTTCCTGTGTGCAGTGTCGCCCCGTGTAGGTGTTCTCGTCTTCTGTTACTTCCTGTTTTATTTTGTCACAGCTGGGTTAAATTTTCGGACGCGTGCTGAGCATGCCCGAACCTTTGGAGCTGCACAGCACACCTCCCAGTTCATCCTCCGTCTGAAACATGCTGCTTTAGCTCCTCCCCCTCTAAGACAACTGTAGGTGGGATGAATGAGATGACCTCATTAGAAATAGCCACTCTCTATGACATCACACTGATCCAGGTGTTAAAAAACTGCCATAAATCATCTATTTTATCCGACGATGGGCCATCATATTCATCATTTCTAACATTCTAAATGATGGAGCATTCACCCCCCCCCCTCCCCAAATCAGCTTTACTTCCATCTTTTTAAGTACATTCTATGGATTTCACTCTGCAGGTTTTAAACTGTGCCTCACTGCTCACACACCTTGGACAGACAGACGCACACACACACACTTACTGCAGTTTGACAAAACAAAGAAATCCTGAGACGAGGTGATAGCTTGCCACTCTCAGTCAGCTGTAAAATCCTGGACTTGTGTGTGCAACAAATCAATTTCAGCTATTGATTAGTGGCATCACAGTTTGTCTGTGATGCCACTAATAACCTGATGGACAAAAAGGCAGCTGCACAGCAGTCAGTCAGTAATTCACTCAAAGGCAGAAAACACCACCACTAACAGCTCTGCAGACAAAAAGTCGGTCAGTCAGCCGCCTCGTCTCTGCGCTGTCAATGTCCGCGTCTATAAATAACCTCAGTACGAGGGAAAGGCCGCGAAGGCTTTCCATCCATCCACTGCTCTGGAACAGGCCGGTACACCTCTGCCTGCAGTAAATCCTGCACACACACGCACACACGGAGCTGTGTTGGCTATAATTCAGAGCAGTTTAGAAGCATTAAGAAGCCCTGAGGTGGAGGAGGAGGCACTGTGTTTAGTCAGGATGACAGACTGTGTTTAGCTGAAAGTCCTTTGAATAAATAAACTTTATTAGCAGGGACTGTGTGACGAGGACGTCCAACATGTAAGATCTAAGAAAAGATGATTCAAACAGAAAGGTCAGAGAGGAGAAGCAAACATGCAGGAATCATTTCAGATGCTCTCATATTCATCACGTTTCTGTCCTGTCCAGTCAAACTATTTCTGGCTGGGTCACCTCCTGATGGCGAAGCCACGTAAACTAAACGACCATCTGCATTTATAACAAATGCCGATAAAAAGCACAAAGCTTGTAATCTTGTTTTGCAGAATAGAGCCGGAGGCCTCGACGGCGTCTGCAACAACACAATCACAAAGACAAGCTTTAATGGGAATGATAAACCCTACAGTTCAATTAAATCCCCATAACTGGATTTTTATTTCATTACTGCCTTTCTGAGGAATTTCTGAGAGGTGCAGTCTGGAATAATAATAAAGGAATTTAAACTTTAATGTTTTTTAAAAAAAACAGCACAAAACCCTGAAATCAGCAATTACACCGAATTAATCCTTGGAGGATACACAGTTATTTATTTCATTCATTTAAATCAGAAAAAATAATTTCAAACTCAATTAAGTCAGCCAAATATTTTATGACTACAACTAAAAACACGACTCCAAATAGCACTTTAATGAAGTGCAGGGATAATTTAACGACAATCTCAAAGGCAGAAATAAAACAATGGAAAGAATGAACGAATCGTTTGGAAAGGTCTTTTCTTTCATGTTCTTTTTCACTTAAACTATTTTATTTGATGAATTTAGTTCTTACTTTTGTAAATGATGTAAACTTTGATGTTAAAAGACAAAATCAGAAATGTGGAAGCAAAGTTTCTGCTGCGACCCGTTTATAATAGCGAGTGCTCGCAGAGCTGCTCAGTGTCTATAAACACACACACTGTGTTGCAGCGTGTGTGTGTGTTCACACACTCGACATGACACACAGAGAGAAACAAAAGGTGGTAACAGTGATTTTGTTTGTGTGATGTTTCATGATGAGTGCTTTACCACCCTCTGAATCACCCTCTGCTGGTGTTTACTGTGTGTGTGTGTGTGTGTGTACTGTACATTAGGTAAACATGTAAAATGCCTCTAAGCTGTTGAGCTCCCTCACACAGACCTGGCTGCTGTGGAAAAACCCGACCTCTGCCTCGATGATTTACTGGTTACAAGAATAAAGCGCTCAGGTTATTTCAAACCACAGATGAAAGATTATGAGAGAAACAGAGACTTACTCAGCAGTTTTTATTATTTATAAATTATTCTGATTGTGACATATTGAGCTGCTAATGTTATCTTATATTATATTATCACCAAATGGCTGTGTTCCTCATTAATTTGTTCCTCGCAAATTAATGAGGAGCACCAGGTTTACTTGTTGTTCCTAGAGTATTTAAAAGTAGAATGGGAGGCAGAGCGTTCAGTTTTCAGGCCCCTCTTCTGTGGAAGCAGCTTCCAGTTTGGATTCAAGAGACAGACACTATCTCTACTTTTAAGATTCAAACCTTCATATAGTTAGGGCTGGATCAGGTGACCCTGAATCGGGGGTTCCCATTAATTTAGTAACTGGGATTATAAATTTGGAAAAGCTGGTCCCAGACTGAGTGAGAGCGACTCTGCAGTGAGGGATGAGGAAGACATTTACAAAGGCACATGAAAAGCAGCTTCAGGAGGAATGGGCATTATGCTGTAATCTGAGTTTCTCTGACTACAACAAGACTACAAACAGACGGGTGATAGTCATCCATGAGCTGCTGGAACCGTTTTTTATTCATTCACATGTTGAAGCGGCTACAACCATTATCATCTACAAATTATGCCGGGCGACAGTCATAGCAAAGAGATGAAGCACTTTTGAAACATGGGGAAAGCCAAAAACTGCGCTTCCTCCACTTCCGTACCATTGATTCATTAATGTTGAATTCTCTCGCAGCTGCTCTATTCCCATGTTGTTGCAGCATATTAATAACTAACCTCGTATTGTGGATGAATAATCTCAGTTGTTCTCCTGACTGAAGTTTGGCCCGTGTATAGCATCCTGCTATGCGATTGCATTTGTCCCTAACCACCACAATCCCTCACGTTAACTTTTATCGAGTGGAAAAATCGTTGGCGTTCATCCTCCAGCTTCACTGTGCTAATGTTATGCTAACACAGCTGCGTCGCTAGCAATCACGTCACGTAGCACAACATTATATACCAGGTAGTCCAACTTCAGGAACCCTGCAAACGTCACTGCTGTTTAGTTTTCTGTCTTCATTTATGTTGGAAGTGATAGCAGAGCTGTACATTTTAATTAGTTACAAAAATCTCTCAGTCGGAACATGGTATGTCATGTTTAGGTGGAAACTAGCGAGCTAACTTCCTGTTAACTTGTAACTCCGTTAAATTTAATAAATTCTGTTTTCATGGATGCATGGATGTTAAACGTAATTGTTACACCTGGTAAAGCAACAACGCTGATGATTTCATTAAATATGAAAGAATTTAGACCGTTTTTAACTCTTAGTGTTCGTTTGACTTTGGGACCTGAAGTGGACGGAGTTTTGGACCCAGATTACTCCACGAAGCTTCTCACTACAGCAGCCATAATGCTCTGACAATCCATCAAGCAGTGCGGCTTACCAAAGTTGTACTAAAACATTTTTTAACAGATTTCTGCACGCTAAAATCTGTTCGAGGTCAGTAAGCACAACCAGAATTCATACATAAGGAACACTCTCGATTTTTGTGAAAATGTTATACAGAAGAAAAGAATATATCGCGATATTTATATCGTTACCGCACGTGCTTCAAATTATACCGCGATATGGATTTTAGGCCATATTGCCCAGCCCTACATATAAATTAATTAATTAATTAATAATCTACTCATCATTGTTTAACTGAGTTGAGATCTGATGACTGCTGTATGATTCACTTTCACTTTAAACTCTTTTAAACTCCCATCAGGACAGAAATATTTGAACGTAAGCTACTGTTCGTCTGTCTCACAGTGACTCTCTTCTCTCGCTGTCAGGTGTCAGCCTCCAGGTCTGAAAAACGAAGCCAACGCGTACCTGCCAAAACACACAGCCCCCGATTCTATTGACAGGTGGAGGCGACACAGGCGGCTGGAGTTCCTGAACTGGACCTCTGGGCCAGGTTTGCGCTGTTGGAGCCTTTTGAGGCACTTTTAATAACATCATGTGACCAATACCATGGCTGCTGTGAGGTCACTGTACTAACATTATTGTCCAAGACTTTTTGGGGCACAGTGAGATTCAATGATTTTATCTGGATGTTACTGAGCTCAGCATCCTCCAAATATGATCAGTTCTGGCTCCAAAAAGCCAACATGACTGATTAATGTTAGGCTGCAGAAAATAATGGGAGATGTGACTCTGTCCATCTTTTGTTTACAGTTTTTGGTTTGCATAAGCACTTGTCCCACATATAAACCCAAAACCACACAAATCACACACCAACTGTATGTGAGCCTTTACAGACCGACAGGCACGACCACCGTCACAGTGACTGATCTCACCACTGGTAATCTAACAGCTGTTCCTACCTGGGATACTCATGATTCCTGTAAATGATGTGCAAAGAGTTCCTATTTACTTTATCACCCACGTTCACCAGAGGGACGTCCCCACTGAGCATTTCCCAGTGGACAAAAGAACAAAGACATAAATGTTCTCACCTCAGCAACGTAAGACATCACAGCAGACATGCCGTCACTCACTGACTTCAACATGCCACACACACACACACACACACACACACACACACACACACACACACAC
>NW_005187509.1:1283982-1321733 GCF_000239375.1 Pundamilia nyererei
CGTCAGACAGAGAGAGGGACAAAGAGAAGGGCAAGGTGAAGACGGAGGACTGAAGCACTGAGGTGACAGCAGCTCCCACATGACCCTCCATCCTCAGCCTGACCCTCTGACTCCGCCTCTAATTCCTTCACTTTTCATACACCCTTCTCCTTTGCTTCATGAAGATCAGAGCTGCAATGGTGGAAACCACTTTAGAAAATACAGACACACACGAAGAAGCAGTTTCTGCCATGATTCTGTAGATGTTACAGACCGTGGAGGCAAACACAAAGTCCATAAAGGAGAAAATAGCACATACACATCACACACTGAAGAAGGAGAAGGAGTGACAGCAAACATTAATACACACAGAGGGGAGCTGGAGGAAGAAGAGACAGCAGGGAGAACGAGACACAACTGAACCAAATCACAGGATGACACGAGGAAGCAAAACTAAGGCACAAGGAACACTATCAAAATAAAGGAAGTGAGATCACTAAACACAGACGTGAACGTAACACAGACTCATCACATGAGGATGGAACACAGGGAGGGATTCACATCTAAAGCAGCTAAGAAAAAACTGAATCCGCTAAAGATCCAACAATAACCATTACCAGGAATCAAAAAAATATTTAAATAAGAAACAGGCAGTGAAAAAAAAATGTGCTGCTCTGACTGTTGCTGATTTACTCTCATGCACATCAGCCAATTACACAGAAGCGCCTTTAAGAAGAAGGTCATTCCCACCTGAGTTGTCTGTCCTTGCAGACGGCCACCATGACCAACAGGTTTCCAAAGATGCTCATCAGCATGACCAGAGACAGGAAGCAGATCAGGGCCATCCGCTTTGGCATGCTATCGCTGCAGGGAGATAAAACAACACCATGTCAGTTTAAGTCTAAAAGCCTGCTAGGATTCTGAACTGAGAGGATTCTGTCACATTTCAGGCGCCTTACAGTAAAAGAAGTTAGCCAGGGTGGTCTCTGCCTGCGTAGCTACCCTTGGAAAACACTGCTGTAATGTTTATTGATATTTGCAAAGGTGTCAGAACTCGTCAGGCAGGATACAGAGAGGCTGTCAGCTCTCATTTTATGTGAGAGAGAGTTAAAACTGCAGAGTGACCCCTCATGTGGCATTTATTACAGACAATATTACAGTCTTTCTTTCATCAGCCTGCACCACGCGGTGGAGCAACAAGAAATCAGCCCTGCTCCCTGCTTGCGTCGGCTCATTAAGTTCAGCCTCTGGAGCTAGTCATTAGCTGTAAAAGCTCCATTCAGGTAAAGATGGATTTACCTGTTCTTGTTTGGTGTCTCTGGCTAAGAGGATGTCACTGAAAACATTCAGATGCAAATGAGATTTATTTCCATCTCCAAGGTAGCTTGCTGAACCCGAACAAGCAGCCAGGTGCAGCAGTGATGATATCCTGTGTATTTAAAAGCAGAGGTCTCTTCCTCTGCTGCACTGATTGCTTCCACCTACATAAGCACTCGGAGAGGCTTCAGGATGCATGGATACGTTTCACAGCAACAAAAAGAGACTCGGGAGTCACCGCGAGGAACAAACTCCCCTGCAGGTAAAACAGTATGGAGCAGAAGCTGAGAGCCAGAAGCATCTGCACACTCAGAAACAAAGGTGGACACATTTATGCTGTACCTATCTGATCAGTTTGAATCGTCACCAAAGTTCGCAGCAGACATTTTGTCATTTGGGTTTGATAAATGAGCGTGAAAGAAGCACTGAAACCAATGCAGTGCAATTGTCTTCTGTGAAACCATTCATCTGCACAACACTGCTGCAGGTCGAGGGGAGGCGTAAAACGGGCATTTCACAGGTCACGTGACCCTTCTTCAGCTTTAAGTGGTCCCTGTGAGCGCCCCCTGCTCGAATCACGGACACTATGTGTGATCATGTTTCATGGTGATGATTCGACGCTCTTAAAACAAGAATCAGTGACGACGTGGTGCTTCCAGCTAGCTTTAAACAGAACCTCTGAACATGACCTGCTGCCAACCAGGCGATCAGTTCAGCACCAGTTACCATGGTAATCTAGCCAGGTAAAAAGAGAAACCCTTTAAGAAGCAGAAAGCTCACACAGCTCAGTAATACACTAGTCTGGCTTTGTAGCACAGGATAGTCGAATGAAGATCAACAAACCAAAGTGTGAGTGCATCCTATCGAGCAGAAGCAAAATAAATAAAGTCTGCAGCAGCAGGTGACCAATCAGAAACCTGCACAGGTGTACCAACCGCATGGGATTTTACAAAGAAAGAGATAAAACAGAGAATTCAGTCTGAAAGTAATAAAAACAGCGACACAGAAGGTCTAAAAGCCTCCAGGCCCTTCCAGCTATGTGCAGCCCACAGGACCACACAGGGATCTGATGCTAACGTCCTGGTTAGAGATCCTCAGAGGTCCCGAGTCTGCCCCCGCTGCGTCAAAGCCCTTTTAGTAACAAAGGGGCCTAAATCAAAGTGCTTTCAGTGTTTGGCGGATTCATGCTATTCATGGCAGAGGTGCTCATGTCCTGGCTCCAGCGTCGCTGCTGCACCTCAAAGCTGTGCTCTGATTTTCTATATCAACTTTCATACACAGCCTGTTTGAAAGACCCCATTTCCACCTCCTGGGGTCGAGCTGTGCTGAGCCTGAGACACAAAAAGGTCAAAGCAGGCGAACGATCTTTGTATAATCCACAGAAACCCGGACACAAATCACTTCTCTCCAAAACACAACAAACAGCATTTACTGAGGTTAAACTGTCATCATCAGGAGCATAAACACAAAAACACACTCGCCTGTTTGACAAAGCTCATCTTCCAGCGATAACCGAGACGTCTTTGGTCATAGATACAGAACTGACATGTTGCGTATTCAGTATCCAACATGGGGAATATGATATGATAAATAATATAGGCTAAAACTGCAGGCGTTGCATTTTCGCCCCCGCACGCGTATAACCTCTAGAAAATGTCTCGGGTCCAGCCAGCGTGAGTTATGAATCGAAGCTCCTGGAGCCACTTCTGTGGTTTGAGAGATCTCAGAAAGCGACTCTTTAAACTCACACTTGTTTGACATCGGTAATGCATCACAGCAATCCTTCTGAGGTTTGCTGTCTCTCTCACAGCTCACAGCCTGGCGGGGAGGTGGGAAAACACAATGAACGACAGCGACTGACATGGCTGGGCGGGCAACATCTCCCCACATGAGAAAATGCAAATTTCTACAGGAGAAAGTGACGTTTAGAGATGTTTATCTGTGGCTTTTATGTACTGTCCACATTATCGGTAACATGCAAACATGAGCCTCTGTGCTGAATTCAGAAACCTGTCCACGTCTGCCAAATGATTTCCCTCTCAGCATCCGAGGTTCAAAGGCAAAGTGATAGTGTGCAAATGAGGCTTGTTCTTTGATCCGTGATGCCAGTGCACTAATCAGATCAAACGGGAACGCTGACTTCTCAACAGAAGCATCGTTACCAAGAAATAATCAAGAGGCTTCACAATAATCCTTCACGTCAAGTTTGTCACGTACACCTTTCCCCTAAATGAGACATTGATACGCTCATTATGGCAGTATCACCTGGCTTCTAACATGGCGACAGGTACGAAAGTCGCTGTGCAAATATTGGCTTTGGTGAGAGTCTCGGCTCATTTTGCTTTTATAATTAATGGATCAGCTGCAGAAGCTAGAGCAGTGCTGGGCGCACACACTTACTGATCATTAGCTAGAGTCATGTTCACTCGCTACAACTGCTGGTGGTCTGCTCCTTAATGAACAATTAGGCCACACCGTCCGATGAAAAGGATTTTATTTAGGATTTAAACTCCACTGCCAAAACCTTAAACACAAACTTCCACAGCAAACTTTCAGCGAACTGACGCTTTGACACTTAAACTAAGAGGTTCAACATTTCCAAGCACAACACTGTTGTTGTTAAATCATATTTTTTTTTAAAGTGGGAGTAAAGTTTGAGTAAATCATATGACGATCCATCTGTCACCAGGTTTACAGCTGTTCTCACACAGAGCTCGCTCCATAAAAAAGGGACGGTGCAGCAATCACATTAGCACATTAGGACACACACCTAACCCATACCTGGGGATACACACACAGCTGAGGACAGCCTGCTCTTGAAGCCATTATTTTAAAAAGTGACAGTGAAGTGCAGCTAATCCAACAGATGGATGAAATATGTGATAACCCTGTGATATTTATACCGTGCTGATAGGAGCATGTCTTCAGGAGCAGCTGCTCCTGAAGATACCCAGGACTGGGCGTAAACTTAGAGGAGATCGTGCTTTTGCTGTAGCAGCTCCCAAACTGTGGAATGAGCTTCCTTTAGAGATTACAGGCCACTTCTTTACCTGTTTTTAAGTCACTCTTGAAAACCCACCTCTTTACTTTGGCCTTTGACACCACGTGAGATGTTGGTTTTTATATTTATTTTTATTTTATTTTAGTTGTTTTTAGGTGACTCGATGCTGTTTTATCTTGTTTTGTTTTAGCATAGGGCTGTTTTAATTTTAATTTTAATTTTATGTCTTATGTGATTTATTTATTTAATTTGCTATTTAACTTACTTTCTGTACAGCACTTTGTTCCTGTGCTGGGTATTTTAAAGTGCTTTATAAATAAAATTGGATTGGATTGGATTGGATTGGATGTCTTGTTCATGTCTTGAACTTGTTCAAGGTCAGCACGGGACCACACTCAATACTGTTTAGTCTCTGAGTCTGAACCCAAGAGGACGTCTGTGTAGGTTCTCAGTGTTCCAGGTCAAGGTAGCATGAAGAAAACTGCACTTCTTCAGGTTTGTCAGGCCCTTTCAGCTCTCATCCAAGTGGCTTCTGCAGTTCTAAAGGCTGATGTCCCGCCTATTTAACCCTAACGCCCAAACCCCAGTCAGTGTGTGGAGTGGTTGTTCTGTTCTGTCTGATGGAACATTGGTTCTCGCCTGAGCATCTTCGCTGATTTAATAAATGCACAGTTTGGACAAACACGTGTTTTCAGTGGTCACATGATGATGGGGGACATCAAGGTGACAACACCAGTAAGGGTTAAATAGCCGTCACTGTCCATCAGTTTTTAGGATGGACGACGTCTTCAGGATGAGAAGCAAGAATGAAGGCCAGCTGCTGGGAGGCAAACACACATCAGGACACCTGCATCTGTGTCTTGTTTGCGACTGTGACTACACACCTGACAGAAGGCTACACCCCAGCATCACACACAGTAACCCGGCTCCTGATCACTTGTCAAAACGCGCTTAATTAAGCTGTGACTTCTTCAGATTGAGTGTAATGTCTCATCCAAGTACGTTATAAGGTAAAGGGTTTGGAAAGAACACAGCCGACATCCTTTGAAAGCAAATGTGCTTAAAAACAGACGACAAAGGCAGGAATTTCCTCTGCTGCTCCTCAACGATTCTGCAGACGTACAAAAAGGGCTTTCTGCTGTTGAAGCAGAGAGACTGAGAAAGACAAACAGAGAAGCTGTGGAGCAGTGGGTTTGAAGGATGAAAGACATCAGGTAACGTGAACTTTGACCTGAGTTAAGCTGGGTAATGCTGGGTATGCCAGGTAATCAGCACAGAGCAGCCTCAATTAGGAGCTCAGAGGGGACAGATGAGCAGGGAAATACCTCCATCATCCATGACCGAACATCTGGTTTCTCTTACTCCTCGTGAAGACTAAATGCACATAAATAATGTTTTTGCACATTCTTGGCTCTGAGCTTGATATTCTCAGTTGGTCTGACTCTGGTGAGTGACAGCTGGAGAGTCAAACCTTTGAAATATGAACACACACGTATAAAAAAATTATTTTACAGCTATAGGGGATACCATATCATGTGGCTGAACTAAATGAGCTGCCACTGATTGGCTGCATGGAGCTGACTGTTAGTGAGAGCTGGACTGAGCTCTCAGAAGTCTTCACTGAGGTCCTCTCAGAGCTGAAGCTGCCCGACTCTTACCGTGTCAAGCAATGCCACGTGACAGCGTGCACGGGATCTTTCGAGTCAACTGAGGTGGGCCGACAGAACCGGTTCAGAGATTGTTTTGTTAGTTCCACCTGCTCGCAGTCATTTCCCCTCCTCACCACCTGACCGCAGCTGATGCAATCAAATCTGCAGAAACGCCACAGGGTGTGGTGACGCAGCTCGTCTACACAGCATAAAAACACACCAAAACCTTTTTTTCTGTTCTCTGTGCCACACATTTACACAATATTAAAGAGAGCATTTACAAAATATTATCAACAAATAAAATGAACAAAGAATCTGAGTGGGGCTGAGTGCACAGTGGTCTCTGAAGTGCAGCAGCCAGGCTTGATGCATCATTTAAATGCTTCTCTAGAAAGTTCATGTTCATCTGAGGACACAGTGTCAGGAAACAAGCTAAATTTATTTCTGGGTGAGACATCCAGCGGGACTCTGAGGTCTCTGTCAGAGAGATGAAAATTAAAGATGGAAGGAGCAGGAAGTCCTGGCCACATCCATGGGGAATTTCAGAGAAGAAGAAGAAGGGAGACGTGAGAACATGTGAATCAGTGATTTCATCTCCAAACTGAACTTCCTCCAGAGACACGGCGCTCTGGCTTTGACAAATTTCCACGATGACGACGCTCGCGGTGCATTAGCGGCTGTGCAACCAATAGACACTGATCATCTGAACTGAGATACCTGAAATGATTATCACTTATTTAGACTTTCAGCTCATCCATTTCCATTACTTTTAGGTTTTCCTCCATGTCAGGATGTGAGATGTTTATTTTAATCAGAGTTCACCGAAATCTACTCAATAACTTTCCTTTAAAAATAAAGAAACTGTTTTTAATGAGTTTTTAAAGAGCTTAATGACTGAGATCTTAGTAGTGACCATCGCTGGCAACAACGGCGGAAATACTCTCAAGAATCGGTCAAGCGGCATTTGCCTCCCTGGTGGGAGCCGTATCTTCATTATTTGCCTCTCCATTGATTTGTTGGTCCTTCGGGCGTCCATGGTACTGATAAAATCTGTCTAAGTTTCAGAAGCACTGATTCATCGATTGTCCGGTTTTCTTTTTTCAGCTTTCACAGCTATAGGTGAGCATAGAGAAAATAAAACTGTACTACAGCCTTTTTTATTTTATTGGCCGAGAAACGTCCTTAGATTCGAAGACTTTATCAGATGACTTCATCATTGCTTTAGCCATTGCGATTCTCCTTTGGCAATAATGATAATTGTTGATGAATAATCACTGGATAATGATCTCACTGATAATTAAAAATTAATCATTAAAATAAAGTTCTTGACCTCTCATTGTCATCTATGTGGAAGCTGCCATCTTTGTATCGGGGCGATCGTGGCTCAAGAGTTGGGAGTTCGCCTTGTAATTGGAAGGTTGCCGGTTCGAGCCCTGGCTTGGACAGTCTCGGTTGTTGTGTCCTTTGGCAAGACACTTCACCCGTTGCCTACTGGTGGTGGCCAGAGGGCCCGGTGGCGCTAGTGTCCGGCAGCCTCGCCTCTGTCAGTGCGCCCCAGGGTGGCTGTGGCTACAACGTAGCTTGCCATCACCAGTGTGTGAATGTGTGTGTGAATGGGTGGATGACTGGATATGTAAAGCGCTTTGGGGTCCTTAGGGACTAGTAAAGCGCTATATAAATACAGGCCATTTACCATTTGTAGTTTTCAGTCGTCAGGATTTTGGTTTCAGACATACATATTCCCATGTTCTGGCTTTCTCGTTAAACAGTGCAAAGTTGCGGCTCAGCCCAAATTTTATCAGGAGTTAGTCCTTTACAGCAGGCTCCTAAAAATAATTCTTCTTTAACATCATCTAAACATACCATGCTCCTCTGAGAGCGCTGTCTCTAAAAGCATATTGTTTCACATTATTTTATTATAACAGTGAGAAAAAGACTCCATTGTCTGCTCTCAAATGCCATTTCAGCCTCACACCCCACCCTGTCCATCCAAACCCGTTTTCTCTGTTCTGCTCATCCAAGCGTGGCCACAAGTTTACGCACACACACAAGAAGAGTGTGTAAACAGCGAGGATGGCCTCCAATTTCCAACCAACAGCTGCCTGTGTGCTGCTCAGTTAGGGTCTGATAGCGGCGATCTCTCCGCTGGACTCGAGATTATTTTCTTTGCTCTGATGGGTCTTTTAAGTGTGGCTGCAGCTGCTGAGGTTTACTTCTGAACGACAGGTTTTGGTTTCTGAGTTGTGAGACCGAAGTTTGGGTCTAATTAAGTTCTGTTATCTTTACCTCACCAATGAAACGCGTTTAAAGCATAAAGGAGTGCAGACGAGAAGCAGCAGAAAGGTAGGAAACACAATGTGCTTTCCAAGCGCGGCTGTCAGAGCTGAAAGCACGGTGAAGTGTTTGTGACAGCTCCGGCAGCCTCAGCTGGGGGCTATTCCCGTATATGCAGACAGACGAACATTGTAAGTGACAGACAGTCAAGTGTGACAGCAAAGAATTTCCTTTATTACATTTTTGTTTTCTTTATAGTCATGAGGGGCTCAAACCGGTTAATTAGGGAAAATTCTGGTTTTATGACACCCCATCGCTTCATATGGCCGCCCTGAGCTTGGTTCATCCTGAAGGTTTCTTCCTGTTTAAAGGGAGTTTTTCCTTCCCGCTGTCGCCAACGTGCTTGCTCATAGGGGGTCATGTGATTGTTAAGTTTTTCTCTTGTATGTATTATTGTAGGGTCTGCCTTACAATATAAAGTGAGATATATAAAGAATGAGATCACAGATACAAGCAGCAGATGTAAGATGAGCACTTTGCTCATTTGGAAGGAGCTCAGAGCTGATACTGGTATCACCTCCTAGGTGAGGTGTTTTGGACATGACTGGTACTGGCTTGGGAACACCTCAGTGTCCCCTGAGAAGAAGTGAAGTAAGTGGCCAGAGGATGGATATACAGATGGGTGGAAGTATGTATTGACAGATGGATGGGTGAATGTTAGACATGTTAGAAGGACAACCTTAGTCTTATACAAATCTGTGGTTGGTTTAGGATTGTAAAGACCAAAGCAAATGTTTTAATGAACGAGAAGCCAGAAACTCCAGCATGTTCCACTGATGAGCATCTCGCAGTTTGTCAGTAACACTTGTCATTTACGTAATTTCATCACTGCTGTTCCTGAGAATCCATGTTGCTCTGTGCTGGAGCCTCACAAATGGATGGAGACCTTCATATTGTTGATGTTTTATCAGATTTTAAGCTCGTTTTGCATTTATTTCAGCCCACTTATTTCAACTGCTGAGACTTGTGTGTTTCTGCTACAAAAAAAAAAAACACCAGTCTGTCGCAGGGCCCAGAATGAAAGCACTAATATATATTTATAATAATCAGTTTCTATTGTCTGTGATCAGAAACCTGAAGCACTGAAATAAAAGAAGCGCGGTGACGACCTGACTGCACCTGACATTTACAGCGATGCATCATCAGGATATTTCTGGCTGTGATGATGGGTGATAGCGGCACAGAGTTCAGTGGATTGTTTGCACAGATAAATTAAGCTCCTCCAAGCTTTCTGAGTGTCGCTAACATCGTGATTGGAAATGTCAAGTAACTCTGTCAAGTGTTTCAGCTGCAGAGCTGCAGAGCAGAGAAATACATTGTTTCAATCATCACAGTTTGCTACACAGAATTTCAGTTTCAGAAAATCGAAAAGGTTTGAAGGTGTCTGACTGAATACTGTTTATAATCAGACCCAGTGGAGAACTTTGAGATAAATTTTCCTCACAAAACAGATAAAAACCACGAAAAACAGGAACAATTTAAGATTCCACAGGAGAAAAAAACACCACCTGAATCAGACGAACTGCAGAACACACAAGAGTAGCAAACACCATCATGATCACTGCAATCATTCAGACACACACACACACACACACACACACACACACACACACACACACACACACACACACACACACACACACACACACAGGTTTATTTGTCTCGATCATGCAGAAACACCCTTCCTTAAAAATCCTCCTCGTGTGTGTTCAAACATCTATTCACATCTTTCCCAACGGCGCACCTTTAATCAGGACAATGGCAGTCGTCCACTTCAACACTGTTTTTAAAGCTAGACTGAATTTACACTGAAAATCCCTCCAGTTCATTTAAAAGGGAGCAGGGCTACAAATGAAAGGTCATTTTAAATTCAACTTCCAGACACTTTGAAATCCAAACTGTTCCTCAACAACAACCGGTCTCATCATGTATCCTGAACACGTCTCCCCAAGGCTGCGTGCCGTCCACTAATGCCATTATTTTAGGCTTCGAGCAAAATTTTTAGCCAACTGCGTCGCAGTGCTGCCTGTGCTCATTTTCCTCGGCTCATATGCGATGCAGCATCAGTGCTTTCACGTCAGGTTCAGCGATTGGACTGACAGATGACTGGCAGGAGCTCTCTTTGCAGAAACACCAGGACGGGGACCAATGCTTGACTTTGTAATTCATGCTCTGAAACCGGACAGGCATGAAAGCTGTTTGGAAAGATTGACAACTTGCACAGAAATTGGTCTTAGTTCAAGGCGGTTACTCATGCTCAGGTTCAATAAAGCTTGATCAATTTTAGGCACGCAAAGAGACAAACGGCCTCTGAGATCAAAATTTGCTGACTGTCCAAACCCACAGTCTGGCTGTGACTCCGTCGCCTCCATGCAGACGTAGACTATCCAGCTTTGAAACAATTTTAAGTCAATTGGCTCCTACAGTACGTGCTGGACCACCCGGAGACTTGGTATGTTCTCTGTTAGAAAAATCAAAACCTCCAAACCTCCTGCAGATGAGCCTGCCTGTAACCATAGTAACAGTAGTTTGGCCTGTTGCTGTGATTCTGACAGCAGACCTCTGATTAGCTGCCCATGTTTCAGGTACGTCTGCTGCTTTTGTCCACCGGCAACTCTGAAAAATGCACTCATACACAGAAGAAAGTGTGTTCAGATGTCTTTGACAGTAATTAGACATGTCAGACTAACAATCAGTTTGTAAACTCATGCGTTGGTCTCTGACGATGAAGCTCTGTTTGGAGCACTTTTCTACAGCACTTTGTACAACATGGCTCATTTACACATTCACGCTCTGAGAGCAGCTCTGGGTTCCTTCTTGTCCGAGGGTACTTTGGCATGCAGACTGGAGCAGCCAGGGATGGAACAACCCACCTTCAGTAGATGACCTGCTGAGCTCCAGTAGCTCCAGTAGCTCCTTTTCTACCTTTGGATCTGTATGAAGTCATGAGGGACAGCCAATCAGAAGAACGTTGGTTTGAAGTGGGAGGAGCTTGCTCCAGACAGAGAATGAGAGGCCCTTTCACAACAAATATTTCAAATTTTAACAACGGTCAGATAATTTGACTGCCATCATTGATTACAGTCCTCTGACATGCTGTAACACATGCACTGCCGTTACATTAACCTGATGGTCCTGACGCATCGTACACAACTAAAAGGAGTGTGCCTTGCCCTCATGCACCTGTTTTCATGATGATGACTCATCATCTGTTACTGCTTCACTGACCGGTAGAGCTGCCAAAGCTTTAAATAATGCAGAGAAAGAAGCTAAATTAAGAGAAAAGTCCAGGTCTGTTTTTAATTGAATGATCAATCAACACTAATGTGATAAATTTTGTAATTACTGAATATAGTTGATGTAAAACTTCACTTAAGCCTTGTGAAATCACAGATGTGAGTTTCATAAATGGGTTATAAATTAGAAGTACCTTCGAAAAATCCAGTTTGCTGGAAATAATAGAGGATATTTTCAGTGTAATAATATAATCAAGAGCCAAGAATAACTGAGCACATTTCACAGCCATAAAGCTCGTCTAAAGTCAGAGGATGATTGCCTGAACATAATGCGATGACCCGGTCTGCCTGAATGGGATAGGTAATGATCTGTGACCAACGGAGGAGGCAGAGAAGGACAATAAGAGTCCACGAACCAACCCAACATCAGAATAGAAAAGGCCCACGCAGTCTGTGTGAAATCTGCCTGGAGATAGAAACGGTCAGGAGGCCTGGGACGCCCACTCTGTGTGATTATGTTAAGACATCATCACTACTGAGTCCTTCTCAATGAATCCTCTGCTTTCCCCGGTGGGGAAGGGTTAATTTGGCCCCGGATAAATGAAAGCGCAACACAGACTGCATGCAGACACAGCCGAGCAGCAGTCCAGATTAATGGCATCGGTAACGTGGTCTGTTTTCTCCTGAACTTCCTGGGTGTGATGAGTTTAGCAGCTCTGGTGCCACTGGCTACACCTCTTTATTTTGCTAAGCAATACTGGCTCCAAAGTGAAGGTTTGATTGGGTAATCAGACCAGTGTCATGTGTGCAGGAATGTGGACCCGAAACCTTTATTTAGGCGAAGAAAGAGTCCACAGATATAAACAGAAGACACACTGGAGATAAAAACTGCTGGGAAATAATAACAGACATCACAAAGAGCAAGGCGAGAGCTGGAGCTCTAAATATACAAAAGCTGATTGGGCTAACACGTTAACACCGGTGTGGACAATCGCCACAGCGAGGAAATAAAACTGAAGACGGTAAAGTGAGGAGCAATAATTAACAGGGAAGTGCAGACTAACCTAAGCATGGCAGGAAAAACAGAGGGAATACACAAAGGTGAAAATCGAGACCACAAACAAACAGACATTCATTTAAACAGAAGCCCACGAATATAAAACACTGGTTAAAAGAGGCAGGACCACGACAAGCAGAGGACATGATTTATCTATGAGGAGTTCTCCCTGGGCAGCCGTGATGGTGGGAGTGAACCAGTCTCAGTCACTGTGGGAACCCACAAAATAAAAAGAGTGAAAAAGATTAACACAGGTGGAAAACTTCACCTTAGGCAGGCGTTCACGTAGTCATTTCTACTGTAAAACAAACCAAAATACCTTCAAATAAAACCTCAGTGGCTCACTTCGACAACCTCTTTCTGATCACAGAGCAAATCTCTGGACACTCCATGGTTTTGGTTTAAACATGAAAAGTGCCTTCAGATTTGCACTTACTTCATAAAATGTCTTAAAACAGAAAAGCATCTCCGTAAAACTCTGTTTTCATTCAGCACAAATGTTAATATTATCATTTGTATTTATTGAAACACAAAGACCGCTCAGTGAGTTTACTTCACTGTCAGCAGCACAGTGAAACAAACCAGACTGAGCTCTAAATAACTTCCTCCTTTCAGCTGCAAGTAAGATAAACCTACCAAATGTAGGTCGCCAAAGGTCACGTGTTACAAAATGCACTTTTAAATAAGTAAGAACACAGAGACCATTTCAGACTGAGTCACAGTCCTGAACTAAGGCATCAGCTCCCCACCATAATAAGAGTCACTGACTAATTCAAACGTTGTGTGATTCAAACTCAAATTAGTGACAGAGCAGCATGAGCCATCAGTCAGCCGTCAGTGCTAATGTGGAATAAAAAGCCCTGCAAGTCATTTCAGGCTAATTGTCTCATAACGATTTCCCGAAGGTGCGAGGCGTGATTCTGGCAGCTTCCCACATAAACGCATCCCAAAGGCGAGGAAACAGGCTTCAGGCAATCAAATATGAGCTCAGCTACTTTACATCAGCTGGTTTGGTAGGCCGTTTCCTCCCAATTATCAATCATTCATTGGCCTCTTCTTGCAGGCCATCTGGAAATGGGTTGCACCTGGGGCCAGGTCTAAGCTGATGTTACCACATGTGACCCATCGCACGTCCTCGTCTCCGCCCACAGACCGGGTGAAGGGGTGAGGACGCCCTGACAGGTATGCCAGGACGGAAGGAACAGGAAGTGTGTAAGTCCTAAAGTTTTAGATTCAAAGCTTTAGCTGACCGTGTGATTGAAAGGAGAACAAATGGCTCCTCAGACAGTGGAGCGTGGGACAGACTGAATCCATGAATTATTCCACCAAACACGGCATAAGGAGACTCTGGGACAAAGTGAGGCTTTATGGTAATGTACCGGTACACGATGATAATGCCCACATCATCATGCTGATGTTTACCAGGTTCAGTGTTAACCCTGTTCACCATTTCAGTTTAGGGTGTGACATCACCAAGGGCCTTGTGGACTGTAAGATGTGGGCTGTCATCATTTTAGGAGTCATAAAACTTGTTTTTTGAAGTGGGATAGTGGAGCGCATGGATGGAGAAAACAAACGGAGGTGAGCTCCATTTTTGGAGAGTGGGAAAGTGATCGTTGTCAGCACCAACTTGTCAGAGGAGCTGTGGTTCTTCGCGCTCTCATGTCTGCTTATTTTTCACAAAAAAAACCAAAGGAAGTTCTCCATGCTGCTCCGACCTGTCAGCTTTCTCGGAAACTGGCATATAAAGTGTTTACCTTGGAGGCGTGGTGTAACGGTAAGGTTCAAATCAGGACTTCTGGTATAAAAATATATATATATATATATCCAGAGGTTTTATTTTGGTGCCTCAGAGGTTTGTGTAGGTTCTCACAAATATATAATATAAAATTATGCAACACTGAAAAGAATTCCCTTCTAATGGTGAGCAGCCAACAGCCAAGTTCTCATAACAGGAACACACAGCAGACTCAGTATAATGTACTCAGCGTGCCACGTGATGATACGTGCGGCAGAATTCTTGAAGCATCTTATTTACATACTGACAGAGTGATGATAACACTTTCTTAGTAATAAACTGCATCCATCTGCTGAAGGCTCCTGGCAAAGTTCAAACTGGCGACAGTCGCAGTCAAACACCGGGTTGGGTTGCCAGGCAACATGTTTTGACCAAGTGTACATGAGCCTGATTTTGTTTGGTCCACCAGCAGAGAGATGCCCACAGACCAGCCTGGCGATTAAAGTCACCCACAGAAGACTTTGAGTCACAGAAGGTGTGGAATCATATCCGAGTGTCGCATAAATGTTGAGCATGTGTCCCGACATGATGGTGAAACAGAAAATCAGGAAAAGATACTGCATGATCTACTAAAACAATACTGTGCTAGCGTTTAATGACTCTGGCTCCCCTGCACTGAAGCAAAGGAGTTTGCAGTACGTTTGCAGCGCTCCGAGTTATTTACTACCTCTGACAACTAACTGACTGACTGTCACTGACTGTTTACTTATCATAAAAAGTGTAATTGGGAGTCACAGCTTGGGCATGTAACACGGTCAGTTTATGCTGAAAGCACAACAATTATCCACAACTGTGCAACTACACAAAACTTCAAAATGTCATTTTAAAGGACTTATTTATGAAAATTATTATTTGTAATGAAAAATAAATTTCTCTTCTAACATGCAGAGAAGGGTTGAAATTTGTAATTAATATGCAGCACACACATACATGCACACACACACACACACACACACACACACACACACACACACACACACACACACTTTCAGGTCTTTACTTGTTTTGAAGCACATGTGAGGGGAGACGTTCAAAACACTCACTGCGGAAGATTAAGGTGGAAGCTTCTTTGTTTCTGTCTCCAGGAAAGTACCTGACATTACCAATGCAGTTATGGGTGTAGTGATATTCCCACCCTTTACTATTTTTTGACAGTTTTATGAGTTTATAAAGTAAAAGCGTACCTCTTGAAAATTCCCAGCTGACTTCCCAGCTGTTTCATGTTCAGCTGTTGTGCTCGTTCATTGTTACATGGTTTGCATTCAGGCACAACACTGAGAATATTGTGGGTCATACTCAAAACCCAACATATGAGGGAGATGAGAAACTTAGAGAGAGAAAAAAACCCTCCACAACTTATGTTTTGTTTTGTTGATGTGGACAAATATGAGTAGAATTAAACAGCAGTAAAATTAACTTGAACATTAAACACATAATATTAGATCAGTCGATATGCAGATGACACATTATTGTTTCTACAGAATCTCCTTCATCACTTCATGGAACTTTAAATTCCCTGAACTTGTTTTATGGTTTTTTCACCCTTCCACCACCCATCCTATCATACACATCATATGCTCAGCCATCAAATATCACAATCAATCCATCTCTACCTCAGGCTCAACTGGTTAGGCTCTGACCAATCAGCTTCAATATACGCTCAGATGGACTCTGTGGATGCTAACCCATCAGATAGCACCTGGCTGCATGCAGAACAAACACCTTGAAATAACGTGAAAGTTTCAGTTCCAGTCAAACAATCAAACAGCGTCTTTGCTTCGAATCATGACACGCAGCAGCAGCAGCAGCAGCAGCAGCAGCAGCAGCAGCAGCAGCTCTGACGGCCTGCTGGAAATTTCACTCAATCATAAACACTCCTCTCTTTTTCAAATTTAGTCTCATCTGGCAATTAGAAAGAAACTACACATGGACTAAAAAATGCTTCACACATCTTCAACATATTATTCATATTAACATCCTGAAAAGGAGGTCATTCATAGAGTAATTTACGTTTTCTGTTCTGGACTGAACAGAGAACTGCAACTCCAATCATCCATCCAAGTAAAATCCAAAAATGCAAATACCTCAGAGCTAATCAGCATCCTGCACAGAGAAACATGACAATCTCCCAAATAAGTAACTCCTGGAGTCACAGAAACATCGATTTCATGGTGAGGAATGCAAACCTACAACTCAGACAATATAATTCACAGAGGGGGGGCTCACATCACAAAACACACCACATGACTATATCCACATAGATGGCTTTGCACATCAGCGAGTCGCCTCCCCCCCCTCTGCACCCATCCATCCGAACAAACAACCTCAACGTGGCTGGTTACGCTCCAGTTCTAAGGAGGCGGAGCTCTCATCATCAGCAGGAAAACTACAAGTGTGGTCAGCATGGAGCGTCCACATGAGCAGTCTGACAAAGTTTTCAAATGCATCAAGGACGATGACTTAACTTACTTGACTTCCCTCTGGGCTTAATAAAATCTCTCTGATTCTTATGCATGCGTATATGTATTAACACAGGAAAACAGACCTGAAGCATAAAAATATGCATTAAATTGTGTTTGCTGGACTGATTCCAGTGTTATAATCTATCAGTTTCGGAGAGGAAGCCTCTAAAGTAGAACAGAATGAAATTCACTGCTACTGAAACAAATTCCTGCTGATTTTTACTGCAAGACTTTGGGAGGTTGATTTGTGTTGTAGAGGAGTCTCCTGCCTGGGGATTAATGTCTGCTGATGCTTTTTAAGTTCTGATATTGAGTGCACATAATGCCAAAGGGATTCCCAGATTCACTGAGCCCAGAGAAACTGCCTGAGTCACTGAGAAGATTAATAAAGGGGAGACATAAATAGAGAGTGTCGCGAAATCGATCAATGTGGAGCAGTGTCACAAACCACGGAGGCCCCAGAAAAGTGCAATCAAACGTTGAGTTTGATTGCACAAGCAGACAGAGTAAAGAAAAAAAAAAGCAGCAGTCCCAGGACATTCTCCAGAATAGACTGAACAAATAGAGGTGATGGAGGAGAAGCAGGATAGGAGCGGCAGCTGCAGACTGCAGACTGCAGACTCTGTCCACATCTTACCTCAGTGTGACTGGCCCACATTAATCCATCATTCTGTGTCATTTCATTGGCTCATTCCAGAGAGGCCTTCAGACTTCACCTCATGCCAAAGAAATGTGGGTAAAACTAATGTCAAACTGCTCCTTCCACCGTTTCACTCGTGCACAGAACAGCATCTTTATCGAGTATCTGAGTTCTTCAGACGACTGTGACTGCAGGAAGCAGAGCTCATTTTCTCCTTACTGTTCACACTGTGGGAAAAGTGAGTTTTCCTGATTTAGAAGAAATGATGTGATCCACATTACAGCACATTCACATGTGGCTATTTTAATGAGGAGCTGGTAACATGATAATTACTGAAGCATTTAGTTTCATGCACGGCCAACATGGTGCTAAAACTGTCACCTCACAAAGGTTAAAGACAAAATCATCTTTGCATTTGTGATGTAGTTCAAACTTTAGCAATGAAACACTTCTTTGTTGTTTTCTTAAATTATGGCTGGAATTCCCCAAATGTTAAACTCTGTCTGCTGAATTTCTTGGAGCATTTAAGTCATAAAATACTGACTGATAATATTTGTTCCTCAGAAAGGACGATGCTCCAGTGAGCATGGGGTTCTGACAGACATGTGTGACATGTTTTTCTAGTCTTGTGTTCTTGTACAGTAAATGCTGTTGCCCAAAGTCCTGATCTGGGGAAATAGCTGAAATTTGGAGAGCTGCAAATGAGACGTTCTGGAGACCTGATGCATCATCATCATCAGAGACCTGCAGCGTGCACCACTTAAGCTTTGCCAGAGTAATCAATGAAAGCTGGTGCACCTCCTACAGAGAGCACACATCCCTGCTGCTACGCAACACCCCAAAGTATGAACTTCTCGTTCCTCTGATGGACTCGAGGGAGCTGACGCTTACCCGTCGCTGCCTCAGGCAGAAGCTCTGCTCTCATGTTGAGGCCGAATATTTGTCTTGTTATTGCACGGAGCTGGATTGTACAGCGAATGGTTTATTCACCAACATTAGACTGACTATAGATTTGAAAAGATTCTTTGTGGCACAGGTGGACAGAGACACAAATGTCCTCACTGCCAAAGCTCTTTAACTACTGTCCACCCCGTGACCCAACAGCTAGAGATCCTCCTTCAGCAGCAGTAACTCACAGTGATGGTTCCTGTGTGACGTCATCAGTCTCTCTCATCGCTGTGCAGGAGTTTTGGTCCGCTCTTCTTCACAGTGTAGCTTCAGCTCTTTGAGTTTTGCAACATTTATTCATGCACATGCTGAGGCCTGGACTTTGGACCCACATGGGGCGATTGTGGCTCAAGAGTTGGCAGTTTGTCTTGTAATCGGAAGGTTGCTGGTTTGACAGTCTCGGTCGGACCGAGGCTGGGCAAGACACTTCACCCGTTGTCTACTGGTGGTGGTCAGAGGGCCCGGTGGCGCCAGTGTCCGGCAGCCTTACCTCTGTCAGTTCGCCCCAGGGTAGCTGTGGCTACAATGTAGCTTGCCATCACCAGTGTGTGAATGTGTGTGTGTGTGTGTGAATAGGTGAATGACTGAATGTAGTGTAAAGCGCTTTGGTGTCCTTAGGGACTAAGTAAAGCGCTATACAAAATGCAGGCCATTTACCATTTATTCACTGCAGCAGCTCCGTTCTTTCCTGTTTCAGCCGTTCTAGTGGAGATGTGCTGCTGAGCTTGGATCTTTGTTCGGGTTGGTCCGAGCTTTAGCTGTGGGACAGACGGCCTCACGCTGACTCTAGAATACTTGGTGCACTCAGGTCATCATCCCTCCACCGCCGTGCTGCCGTTCTTTTGGAGACAGACACTTTCTTCTGCAGCCCTTCAAACCAACCGCAACTTTCTTCTTTACACCAGTTCAGCACTTTGTTTTGTTGGTGTGTTCTGACATGCTCGTGTCCTCTCTGTTGCTTAGTTACCTGATTCCCCCCCCCCCCCGTGTGTGTGTGTGTATTGCGGGTTATCTAGTATCTTTGTTTAACAGCTCAGTTCAGAGCACTCTCATTTCTCAGAGTGGAACTAAACTAATTAAATAATAATAAATTATCTTGCAAAAGGAAAAAGTTCAACGTTCAACAGATTTTTTTTGTTTGACTGCTGCAACATCTCAACATGTCAAACACTGGTTTTACCCAGTGCCACATAGCCAGGGGATAATGCAGTACTGTTACTGTATTGTTACAGTATCAATCAAAGAATTCATAAGAATAAAAACATAATTCATGCATTTATTAGAGAAGTTCTCGTGCTACAAATACAGCCTCGGCATTAATTTTTGGCCTTTTGAGATTCTACATAAATCAATATCATACTGTCATCTTAAAAGCATGCTACGGTCTGTGTTGAATCAGCTTTAAGCTCCACCTTTTCACCCACTTCTCGATCTGGTTGGAGCAAGATCGCAGAGCTTCTCTGCGAGCCTCCATGCCCCCTCAGCTGCCGTCGAGCTGACAGACACCAAAATACCAAAGAGACGGCAGCGAGCAGCAAACCTGTGCCGCTGTGGTGGATCAGAGCCTGACGTGCTCATGTCCAACCTTTGTGTTTGATTATTAATAAACCACAATGAAGGCAGGCAGCTTTTTCCTACACAGACACACACCATGTTGGATTATTACCTCTAGTCTGACCTCCTTGTAGGGCTTGAATGATTTCTTCATTAATGGTAATCCCTTCATATCTGCATGTGCATATCTACAGGTTTATGAATCTATGTGTAATGTTTTGTTTCACAAGCAGTCAAAGTTCCCCAATATTTTTTTGACTCCTCTGTTGCTTTATGTCCACAGGATGAATATTATAATGAAGGAAGGACAAAGAAAGGAATCACCCGCTGAGCCGCTCACATAACTAATATTAACTATGGCTGCTTTGACACCACAGGAACTTAGGTCCTCTCTAAAGGACACTCCAGATGGATCTGACGACATGGTCCTGCAGCTGAAGGACAACTGTCTTCGTTACTATGCAGCACTTAAGCAAATATTAAATCAAGCTGAACAATTAGAATTGACTGGAGGTCAAAACAGCTGTTCTTTCCACCACTCAGGACACGTTATTTGCCTTTCAAATTCATCACTTTGAAAAACTGGCACACACCGAGCACAAAAAGCTTTCAGAAGGAGGGAATGAAAACACATTCAGACATTAATAAATCATAAAAAACCCACCAAATCAGACAATCTTTTATTTCTGGTCAGGAAACACATCGTCAGTGTGCCTCTCACACATATTCACTCAAAATCCCACAAAAGCCAGACTTTATAAAGTTTTCTGTGCAAGTTGACATCAGCTTTCTAAAATCAAAATCACAAGAGGAGATAAGGGGAGCCGATCGCTTTGAAGGCAAACTTTAAAATGAACTAGAGAAGAAGAAGCAGTTATGAAAACACTGCAGGCATAACAGCAGGAAGCCACTCTTTCCAGATGTACGAGTCGTCACACATTTCATTTTTTTTTTGTCTTTTATCTAAAGTGAATGAGTCTCGTCCACTAAATGTTCTTACACTTTATGCAAAATCACCATCAGATTCGGGACATGACTGATCGCAAACAAGCGGGCTCGTGCTTGCCGTCCACACACCATCACACCTGCATTTCTCTAAATGAGGAAACAGGTTTATGTTCAGGTGAAGGGCAGAGAGCAGTGACGATGTTGGAAGACTATCATGAAATTCAGACTGAAGAAACTTAACTTTCCAAATCAGAGAGACATTGGGGATGAAATCACACGGATAATAATTTTAAAAAGAGAGAAAAACTTGAACATCAAAGCTGATGTGAATAAAAGAGTGTAAGACATGGACACGGAGCAGGGGATCTGTCAGACAGGAGACAAAAATCCAGATGTTTCACAGTTGTGGGACACAGTCAACAGTTTGTAATGGAAGACAAGATCGTGTTTATCAAGATTTAACTAAACTCAACTTTTCCTACAAAAACTAAATGATTGGTATTATTAGGAGTAGCAGTAATAGTAGTAGTAGTAGGATGAGGAGGAGGAAGAGTATTAGTAGTAGTATTAGGAGTGATGTTGGATTTATAAGTGTAAAGAACTTTTCTCTGACTGTCAGACCTTTGTACTTTCTCGACGTGTTTGTAAAGTGTGAACACATTCACATATAGAAACAGTGATGAATGTGTGAAACATACAGGAGCAGCACACAGATCTGTGCACAGCTTTAATGCAGCGTGACAGGCAGTGCAGGTATGGAAGAGTGTGAATAAAGTTTGTGAGGACGGATAGCAGACGCTACGAGCAGCATGTTTCAAACCAAAGGGCGCCATTAGCCGACCAGCGGGTGAATAAACGATGGCATCAGCGCTCTGATGTGATAACAGAGGATGTGGTTTTAAATAAATTCTGGACGCCGTCTCCAGTTTCACTCTGTTCATGTAATGAAGGAGCAGGTGTCCCGTTTCTGAGAGGGCTGTCCGGAGATCACAGGTCTCTCTTTTTACTCATATCACAGGATGTTGCTGCAAACTGAAAACCTAAACCAGGTTTTAGCTGAATGTGCATCAGGACAGACTGCAGGCTCGGTTGCTGCACGCTGCGCTGTGCTAGATTCAGTTACTCCAACTCACTCTGATTCCTGGCGTATAGAGAAGCGTGGCGGTAAAATTCTTGTTAAATAAGGCCGTTATAGCGTTACATACAACATCAGGCAAAAGGAGGAGCTTCCTGTCAGGTTTTTAAAAAAGAAGCCAAATGAATCATGACGGCAGGAAAGCGTGCACTCATGTTTCACAGCTCTGACTTTAAACTGTGCCTGATACCGACCTCATCATGTCACAGTGTGGCTCCTCTTCCAGCACATCAGAGTAACTTATTTATTTGAACTGCTGATCTTGAATCTGCAGCTGTGTGGAAACAATTTCCATCCCAACTTGTGCAAATCTGCAGTTCTCCTTCTGAGAGTTCCTCAGATTCCTCGAGCAGGCTAACGAGCTTCAAAGAGAAACTACCAGCTGGACTCAGTCATGCTCATTATCAAGAAGTTAACAGGCCTTAAAGTCACTGCAGAGCTGTGTATGGGTGTATGTCTATGTTTGACCCTGTGTGGATTAAATCCTAAATAAACACAATTTGATGACAAAAGTCATTAAAGATGTGTGCTGCACCATCACTCCACCCTGGGAACACCCACCCAGGTCCACGATGAGTTGATGGAACCTCTGGTTATAACTGTACAGTGGGGCAAAAAAGTATTTAGTCAGCCACCGATTGTGCAAGTTCCCCCACTTAAAATGATGACAGAGGTCAGTAATTTGCACCAGAGGTACACTTCAACTGTGAGAGACAAAATGTGAAAAAAAATCCATGAATTCACATGGTAGGATTTGTAAAGAATTTATTCGTAAATTAGGGTGGAAAATAAGTATTTGGTCACCTCAAACAAGGAAAATCTCTGGCTCTCACAGACCTGTAACGTCCTCTGTAAGAAGCTTTTCTGTCCCCCACTCGTTACCTGTATGAATGGCACCTGTTTGAACTCATCATCTGTATAAAAGACACCTGTCCACAGCCTCAAACAGTCAGACTCCAAACTCCGCCATGGCCAAGACCAAAGAGCTTTCGAAGGACACCAGGAAAAGTATTGTAGACCTGCACCAGACTGGGAAGAGTGAATCTACAATAGGCAAGCAGCTTGGTGTGAAAAAATCAACTGTGGGAGCAATCATCAGAAAATGGAAGACATACAAGACCACTGATAATCTCCCTCGATCTGGTGCTCCACGCAAGATCTCATCCCGTGGGGTCAAAATGATCATGAGAACGGTGAGCAAAGATCCCAGAACCACACGGGGGGACCTGGTGAATGACCTGCAGAGAGCTGGGACCAAAGTAACAAAGGTCACCATCAGTAACACACTACAACGGCAGGGAATCAAATCCCGCAGTGCCAGACGTGTCCCGCTGCTGAAACCAGTGCATGTCCAGGCCCGTCTGAAGTTTGCCAGAGAGCACATGGATGATACAGCAGAGGATTGGGAGAATGTCATGTGGTCAGATGAAACCTAAGTAGAACTTTTTGGTATAAACTCAACTCGTCGTGTTTGGAGGAAGAAGAATACTGAGTTGCATCCCAAGAACACCATACCTACTGTGAAGCATGGGGGTGGAAACATCATGCTATGGGGCTGTTTTTCTGCCAAGGGGACAGGACGACTGATCCGTGTTAAGGACAGAATGAATGGGGCCATGTATCGTAAGATTTTGAGTCAAAACCTCCTTCCATCAGTGAGAACTTTGAAGATGAAACGAGGCTGGGTCTTCCAACATGACAATGATCCAAAACACACCGCCCGGGCAACAAAGGAGTGGCTCCGTAAGAAGCATTTGAAAGTCCTGGAGTGGCCTAGCCAGTCTCCAGACCTCAACCCCATAGAAAATCTGTGGCGGGAGTTGAAAGTCCGTTTTGCTCGGCGACAGCCCCAAAACATCACTGCTCTTGAGAAGATCTGCATGGAGGAATGGGCCAAAATACCAGCTACTGTTATTGCCAACAAAGGTTATGTTACAAAGTATTGAGTTGTATTTTTGTTATTGACCAAATACTTATTTTCCACCCTGATTTACGAATAAATTCTTTACAAATCCTACCATGTGGATTCATGGATTTTTTTTTCACATTCTGTCTCTCACAGTTGAAGTGTACCTCTGGTGCAAATTACTGACCTCTGTCATCATTTTAGGTGGGGGAACTTGCACAATCGGTGGCTGACTAAATACTTTTTTGCCCCACTGTATATACATATTACTGCCTGCTGAAAGCTACAACGCTGAGAGACTGCAGTCACATAGATTTGTATGAAGCTAAACACAAAGAAATGAGAGAAAAACACGGATCAGCTTTGGTCACATAAAGAAAACAGCTGATAGGAAAATGATCAGCTTCAGCAGCAGCAGTTCGTTACCTTCGGTGCTGGTCGGGTACAGCGGAGGTTTTACTGAGCCCAGAGGATTTACTGCTCGGTTTTTGTTAGAAAATAAGATTCATGACTGTGAGGCATCTTTGATGAAGAATACAGAACTAAAATACAAAGTAGATCTGCAGGCCTCAGAGTTCCTGCCAGCAGGCCCTCGTATATCACATGGAGTCATCAGTGGTCAACAACTCTAACAAAAAATGGTGAAAAAGGATCCTGACGGGATAATCACCTGGTCGGGCACGAACGGGATGGGAACGATGGAGCGCTCTGGCTCAGACTCATCTCCGTGGGAAGGAAGAGAGATTCAGCTGCTTCACAGATCCCATCACTGCAGATTTTGACAGCATCGCTGTGTGTGCGCGCTCAGCTTTTATGCATCAGCAGGTGCCTTTTAAATGAATGGAGGGTTTCTTATTGATATTACATAAGCAGTTGCTGAATGAATTATTTAGTCTGTGAAAAGTGACGGTGCAGTGCGTCGCCTGCCAAGTCCTGACTGTGCAGCACAGCCACCACGTGTAGTCTGAACGAATGGATAGAAAAACAGTCAAATACACTGAGACTGTGCCGTCAGCTGCTGCCAAAGTGGCAGTGAACAATCAATGTGGCAAAATGGTAAATGGCCTGTATTTATATAGCGCCTTACTAGTCCCTAAGGACCCCAAAGCGCTTTACTTATCCAGTCATCCACCCATTCACACACACATTCACACACTGGTGATGGCAAGCTACATTGTAGCCACAGCCACCCTGGGGCGCACTGACAGAGGCGAGGCTGCCGGACACTGGCGCCACCGGGCCCTCTGACCACCACCAGTAGGCAACGGGTGAAGTGTCTTGCCCAAGGACACAACGACCGAGACTGTCCAAGCTGGGGCTCGAACCGGCAACCTTCCGATTACAAGGCGAACTCCCAACTCTTGAGCCACGATCGCCCCAAAATGATGCCTCGGAGGAGAAGCCGAGGGATGCTGAATGGATTTCTGATGCTAGCACGCCTGGCAAACATGCAGTATGTCATGAGTCAAAATTCAGGCTAAATGTTGGACTTACATCTGGGTTTTCTCACTGTTTTCTATATCTGTGTAATCCCCGGCAGCAGCCGTGTGTGTCATTGTGTGTGCCGACCTGCCAGCGCTCTGATCGGATCATTATTCCTGAAATACTAACGCCACTGCTTTAGTTTACAGTCTGTTGACACTGTCAGAGATTTTCTGCATCTCAAAGTCCCTGCATTGTCAGGCACGAGCTTTTACTTTTCATACTACAACAAGAATTCCTGGTGTTCCTGATAAAAACGTACTCCGTGGGCTCGGCTGGAGCTCAGCACAGTGCGAGCAGTTCCTCGGTTTCGTGTTGGCTCATTTCTCTCCTGCGCTTTTTATCTGCAGCGCTGTGCTGGAATTTGTAGCAGAAGAAGAGTGTGGCACGTCTGCTCGCCCTGATAGTGTTTGTTAAAGTTGTGCCAGCCGGGCAGTGGCAGGACGCACGGCTTTGTGTTTAATTTTTCCTGGTGTGCAAGAATAAATACTGTTGACTGCAATTTATCTCTCGTCTGTCCTTAAAGGAACCCACAACTAGAAAAATATCTTCTTAACAGGAAAAGGAGAAAAGGAGAAGACGGCGGTGTGGGATTTAGAGAACAATGACTTTGTGCTCTTTATCTTTCGCCTCTGAAACATTTGAACTAAAGGAAGGAGCGAAGTGCGCTGACAAATGTGCTGTACGGACGGACCGGCAGGAGGCGACCTGAGGCTTCGGGTTGGGTCTTCTAGAGCTTGAGGCTCCTGTTGGAAGCAGTCATGCAGAAAACAGGATCTGTCACAGGACACCTGAGGTGACGCGTGAAGAGGCAGTAGCTCATTCGACGAGAGGGAAGAGAAGCTCACTGATATCCGAGCGCTCTGAGTCTGACTCTCTGGGATGACTCTTGCTGCTGAAAGTAGTGACTGCACTGCAGGATGTAAGCTGAGGAGAGCTCTGCACACGTCTTTGTGGACTCCATGAACACTTTATCTTTTCTTATCACAGTCTGAGTTATAGACCGGCCGTCTGTGACTTACAGCATGAAATGCACACAGCTTGACTGAATTATACAAATAAACCTCAGATAAGCTGCATAACTGTGCACCCACAGCAGAAGCTGAGAAACTTTGGTGTCCATTTCTAGAACTCAGTCCTAAGCATCGACATTCGATGAACTCCCTGAAGCCTCTCACACCTCAGTATAAATCAATAAATATCAATAAAATCGAGCTTTGACAACCAATAGGATCATTTCTGTTTTTTCCAGGGTGGCTGCACAGGCACAGACCACCCTCACTAACTTCAACTCAGGAGAGAGAAACAACGCTTAGCCCAAAAGCTGAAAATCTGCACATTTCAGCTTCCTCATGTCATTTCACGGAAGCAAAGTTAAATATTTAACCTTCTTGGACGTGTCTGCATTCATGGATTATAGCACAGCATAACATAGAACAGCATAGCATAGAATAAAATTGAATTGCCCTTTATTGTCATTGTACATGCACAATAAAATCGTGTGTACTCCACCTGACTATATCTGTGAAGGTTCTCAGTCATCCAGGTCATCGTAGTCAAAGGAGCTTGCAAAGAAAAGCGTCTGGACTTCTTTAAGTTGCTTGAAGACGTTTCACCTCTCATCTGAGAAGCTTCTTCAGTTCTAAGGTCAAATGGTGGAGAGTCCCAGATATAAACCTAGTGGGAGTGACCCCCCACAGAGGGACAAAAGGACCCCTGATGATCCTCTAATCGCCTGAGCCAAGGTGTGAAACTGGGTGTGGGTCCCAATCAGCCAGAGTTTCGGGTGAGTTCATTGTGAAACCTGGCCCCACCTTATCATGCGAATTCCTGAGATCAGATGGCCCAGGATGTGAGTGGGCGTTAAGGCGTCTGGGAAGGGATCTCAAAACTGGATTATAGATGGCAGAGAGGTGGTGTCGTAAACCCCCGCCTCTGTTCAAAGATGGTCGCTCACAGTGGACATAGATGGCTTCTTTCACTCCTCTTTCAAACCATCTGTCCTCTCTGTCCAAAATGTGAACATTGGCATCCTCGAAAGAGTGTCCTTTATCCTTAAGATGCAGATGGACTGCTGAGTCTTGTCCTGTGGAGGTGGCTCTTCTGTGTTGTGCCATGCGCTTGTGAAGTGGCTCCCACTAGGTTTATATCTGGGACTCTCCACCATTTGACCTTAGAACTGAAGAAGCTTCTCGGATGAGAGGTGAAATGTCTTCAAGTAAGCTAAAGAAGTCCAGACGTTTTTCTTTGCAAGCTCCTTTGTCCACCTGACTACTGTGCAAGAAATATAAAGAACAAAACGGATTCTGTACACTTCGTTAGTGTGTGTAAAAACTGAAACCCAGTTTATTATCAATATTAATATCATTGTTTCGGATCAATGCATGCTCAGCACTGACCTACACTGAGCTACTTTACAAAGTCTAACGGCAAAGAGCTCCGGCGCAGTGTCATGCCCTGACACGTGGAACGTAAATTTAAATTTAAGTCAACAAATGAACGAGTGGAGAAAAACACGCAGCTCCAGTTTGAGGGTGGAGCTGCTGGCACTGAGGCTAAGTCCATATCCAGCTGTTACAACAGCTGTATTACACACACGCACACACTGCTGCCTGTGTGTGTCAGTGTTTAAAACCAAACAGTAACAGCTGGGTCACATGATCAGCCTCAGCTCAGCGTGCACGACTCTCTGCAGTAACAACCGGCAGCACAAAACATGTTCCCAAATCACACGGCTCAGGCTGTCACTGTGAAAAGGCCCCACTATAACAACCACTCACATACAGTACACATTCATAAGCAATAAAAAGATGATGAATAACATTTATGAATAATTATCAGTGTTGAAGGGCAGTTTGAGTGAAGTGGCGGGAACGAGACTGAGAATCTCCAAGACTCAAGCCAGAAAATGGCGGGGACACCAGCCAAGAGGAGTGTAAGTGCTTCCCGTTCCCGGGGAAACACGAGTCTGCAGCTCGCTGTGGGAACGACAGAACTGACCTAGTGATTTACTGCTCAGTCTACAGTCACACCCTCACCGATGGCCACGAGCAGCAGAAATGAATTTCTCTGAAGGTGTCTGCACTCAGAGAGAGGGTGAGGAGGAGGAGGAGTACACCTGCTCCTCCTCAACATAAGGAGAAAGTCGTTGTTGCTCAGCATCTGACCAGGATGCCTCCTCGGTGACTGTCCAGGGTACTCAGATATTGTTCTAACCAAAAATCAACCAATCACTGAACATCCATATGACTTCAGTGCTTTTAGCTTAAATGAATGTGTGTTATAAATTGTCACCAGTGGAAGTGTGATTGTGAGGAATGCTCATTTTTGTGTGCTGGACCTTTACACACACGCACACTCTTCTTTAAGCCAGGACAGTCCTGCTGTGTCTCCTCTCTGTCCAGAGGGATTCTCATGTGCTTGTTGTGTTAGCTTTAGCATGCTAGTTCTGAATTTTAAAACCGTACCATGAAGAAAGCGCTGCTCTCTGCAGTTTTGCATAACTTTGCGAGAAACCTACCTGCACAAACCTACACAACATTATTACACTACAAATGTGTGAAACTGGGTCATCTCATACGCTTTGCAGTCTTAACCCATGTCCTCCAATTAAAACCACCTGAAAAGCTCCAAACACACAACATGTGTTATAGCACATAACATAAGACCAGATGTATAAGAGTGAGGCTGCTGCTGATGCTGAGGAAGATGATGGATGATGATGATGATGATGATGATGTTTATCTGTATGAAGTTTTTCACATTCCTGGTCCCTTTTCCTCTTCCCATCTGGAAGAGGAAAAGGGGAAGAGGGGAATTCCCCTCTGCACCCTGCTCGATCATTTACTGTAATCTATTACTACACCCTTCAGGTGTTAGTGCCTTCATCCTCCAGCTCTACATCAGCAATGTGTGCTCCACCCACAGCGTCTACACTCCAGGACTTCAGTCCTCACCTCCTACTTCCATCTCCACTCTCTGATGACCTCATCATCATAGTCTGACCGCCAAAGTACTTCTTATACTCCTACTACACTCAAATGTACACTGAACACTTTCTCCCACTCAGAAGGTGTAAACAATAACCGACCTGAGACTGGTGAGTTTTATGAATGTCTTACATGCCCACAACACACAGTGGGGGGAATAAGTATTTATTATCACATCATTACCACATTAATGTAAGTTGAGGCCGAGCTGTTCAGAGTCAAATTTCAGTCTCCAACAGGGACCCCATTTGGCATCTGTATGATAAAAACTGTGAGACACAAACTGAGTGCCGTGCAGAGACAGATGTCTGCCCCACAGCAGCAGCTCCAACAGGAAACTGTGCACAGAAAGATTTTCTCACATGTTTCCTGCATCTGCGACTGAGCGTGCCTCTCTAGGATGATGGATAAAGACTCAAAGCCAAGGCTGGAGAGGAGATCAGACCACAAACCTGATTCCACCTTAAGCCCATCACTCTATAAGTTGGAGACAGAAAGTCAAAGAGCCACAAGTACTCTGTTCATTTTTATTCTGAGTGCACTCGTTTCATCTCTCATCATATTTGAAGGTAAGTCACTTGCCCACCACCTCTGACTGATATGTGCCACTCGTGTGACCACATTTAATGTATACGGGCACACGCTATGATCTCATGTATGTCAAGTGCAGCGTGAGCCTCTCCAAACGCTGCTGGAGGCAGTCATCACATGACACGGACCCCATCCATAACAGCACAGCACACAACTAGGTCATGTAGTACTACCTCATAGCTGAGCCTGAGCAACTACTGTACCGCGACCTCCTGCTTCACGTACATCATTTTAATTCTGACTCAAACGTCCTGAGGGAATCAAATCCTGTGTGTGCCTGGTTTAGTAATGAACTCTCTTTTTCCATGAAGCTGAAAGGAAACGTTAATGTTGGATCCACATTTTATATTTCATGCTGTTGCTGTTTGTGTCACAGTTCTTCTTTGGGTTCAGCATTCGTAGTTTCAGTTTCAGATTCACTGTTGACACGCAGGAAATATCTGAACGTGAAAACAACACGACGCGCGATCAGCAGGTCTCTTTAACCTTCTTCTGATCAGCTGACCTTTGGGGTGGGTGGAGCTTGTGTGTTTAATAAAGTGAGATAAGCTTAGTGGGATAACCATCTATGCACCCACCTCATTATTAGAAACCTTATGACCAGTATGGAGCAGGAAGCAGAAGCTTAGTGTAGTTAGAGGTGCTGAGTGTTGCTTCACACAGAGTGGAGATCACACTGAATAATCACACCATCAACAATGTTTTCTCACAGAAACGCCCACAGCAAAGAGGAAATATTTAATGTAGAGATGTAAAAACCTCAGCTTTCACTTGGTTCTGTGCTCCAGCTCCAGACTGACGCTCCCTGTCTCTGGCTTCTTTGAGAATTGTGTCTGTGGATCTGTCACGCTCTGAACAAAGTCTCATCCGTCTCTCATCCTCCAGGCTAAAAGTTGTTAACCAAGAACAGAAAAATGATCTCTTTGCATCCCAGCACAGCAAAAACAGACCAGCCAGCACTTTCAGCAGGATCAGTGTTTTAATCAAACCCACAAGCCGGAGGCAAAGACAACTACAGAGGCAGCGAGAACCCCCGGCTAGCTGATGTTTCCTCAGCTAAACCAAATATCTGAAGATGAGGATGTCCCTGAAGAGGAAACCAGAGCTGTCAAAATACATTTGAATATTGCTTTTACATAATGGACACCAGCGTGTGGGTGAAACCATGAGCACTTCACACTCAGTGTGACTTACAGGACTGAAGCGTCTGTTGGAATGAGATTAATTATGAAGCGTTTGGGCAGTCGGTTATGCTTCACAGTGTTTCATGTGAACATTAGTGAATTCATTCAGGTCTCAGAGTGAAGCTCACCACTGCAGCTCAGCTGATACACATCCACACAACACAGCCTGCCTGCATATACGCAAATCTGCAAGCCACTTTGTAACTGGCCTCTGCACCCTCTTTTCTTGCTGTTTCATATCTGTTGTCAATGATGCTGTTTAGTTCTGTGCTGTATGAACCTGAAAGGCTGCAGAGCCACACTTACTCCTGTACAGTTTCCTGTATAGGAATAAGATGACATATAAGAAAACGTTTTGATTCGTACTATAAAAAAGAAGCGTCATGTCACGTCTCTGATGCATCCATGCAGCGTCAGCATCTACGAACAGTCAAAGCTCTCATCACTGAGTCTGACTGAGCTAACAGCTAAAAGGTGGATTTTGTGTTGTGTATTAATCAGCGTGACCATTGTCAGGAAGTGTGTAATCACACATGGTGTGATTATTCTCCGTAAAAGTTGATTAACTCTCACCTCTCACCGCCGAGCTCCGCCATCGCCGGCATCTGGCCTGCAGCGCTGACATTCATGTGACCATAAATGCTGAGAGTCCCTGCAGACAGAAGACCACTGTTAAAACATGAACATGATGATTTACATTATTAAAGAGGGAACTTTTAATTACTATCACACCAGTCCTGGTCTCAGCAGATTACATTAACATAGGTGAGTTAAACCACATCAGGATTATGCAAATGCGACAATTTTGGTTGACATTTGCCGTGTGCTGATGAACGACTTGCCGCTGCACGTGCAGCTTTGGATTTGGGTCAAACGAGTTTGAATTCAGAGGATTTCAAACTGACTGTAAGTCTGAGTCTGTAAGGAAAGGTGATTACTAAACATCTGACTGACCAGCTGGAGGTCAAAGACTGAGCATATAACATCCAATGTTTTATGAAATCGACTGTCGATTTAAGCATTCAGGAGACTCAGGTACCACAGTAACATTTATTACATTTCAGCACCAAGGATAAGAACAAAAAACAGAGCAGAGTCCAGGACACTCACTGAGTGGTTGAGATCAAATCCACTCGGGCTGGCCTTTAAGTCTCCACAGATATAAATCTAAAAGAAGACCACAGAGCAAAGGTCTCGAGGTCATCCACGGAGTCAGGGCATCAAATTTCAGAAAGCCGATCTGTTGTGCAATTCAATTCAGTTTCATTTATACAGCGCCAAATCACAATGACAGTCGCCTCAAGGTGCTTTATATTGTAAGGTAGACCCTACAATAATACATACAGAGAAGAACCCAACAAACACATGACCCTCTATGAGCAAGCACTTTGGCGACAGTGGGAAGGAAAATCTCTGGCAGAACCAGGCTCAGGGAGGGGCGGGGCCATCTGCTGCGACTGGTTGGGGTGAGAGGAGGAAGACATTTCTCCAGTGGAAAATGCGACGCTGTCAGCTGATTGTGTTTTTCCAACATCGAGAAGAAAGTCGTTTTTACTTAAAAAAAAAACAACTTTCTCACATTTAAGAAAACATGCTTTGTGTTTTGGAGTATCAGGAAACCCGGATGTTCAGTCAGGTAAGACAAGATCGCCGACGAAGTGCAGCATCAGTTAAAAATGTTCACAAAATAAAAATCCATCAAAGCAAAACTCGTTTCTATTCATGCAGAATTCAACAGAAACAGTATTGGAAGGCAGCCCAAGGCTGCAGGTGGGATGAACGGGGGCGGGGCAGTGAAGGTCAGCCTGGCAGAGAAAGAGGCAGAGGAGGGTCACGCCCCGCAGATTTACCCCCGTTCAGCCGAGCTGGCAGCTGTCACGAGCGCTTTGCCGCGTGGACGTTTATATCTGCACAAAAACGAAGCAGAAAGAACAAAATCCTCACCTAATCTACATCCCATATGCTGACAGCTCAAAGCGTTGCACAGCATTGCAGAAAAATGTCTGCACAACCACTTATTTTTCTGTCACAAGGAATCAAAAGAACCAGACTGCGTCTGTAAATCTGCTGCACACAATCTCCCTACACCAGCGTTTATATTACATTATACCAGGATCATGTGCACCCACACGCACAGCCACAACAATCTGCTGCAGTTATTCTGTCCAGAAACAGTTGATACAGACTGATCTGAGCTCTGTTAATAATCATACTGTCACATGATTCACCAAACCTTTCCCCTCCTGCTCTGTGGAGGGGAGACTCCCAGACGGCTCATTTATTACAGCATAAACAACAGCTGTACTGAAGAGCAGTGACCCTCTCCGTTCGAGGACACGCAGGCCCAAACCGTGCCAATGAAATGCCACTCGCAGCAAAGCAGGGCCCCAGGTTGACCTCCAGGGGGGGGTTAAAGGTTCAGGGTGTTCTCTCTAATCTGTGACCCATCTGTACGACACGGCAGCCGTGAGAAAGGCGCCTGAGCAGCAGAAAAGATCCTAGCGTGTTTGTGTGATTGTAACTGAAAAACCTTCTAATCTGCACAAAATACTGAATGTTGCAGGAACAAGGAGGAGTACAGATTTAAAAAGTGCTCTGTGATATATGATTAGCCAATGTCTGTGCATCACGAATGAGAAAAAACTGCTTTTATGAGATTTTAAACAATTCACAGTCCTGTCACAGTAGAGTCCAGCGATCTGTTTGTGGGGAAAGGACAAGTGTTAACCCAGAGCCACTCCTACTGGGACCCCGTAGAGAGAATAAAAGCTGCTCTGGTGGTTAGAGGGGATTTTATTGTTGTGGCTGATCTGCGGTTGTATGCAAGTGTTAGTACGGAGGACGTGTTGTTTACATATTCCATCCACATGTGAAGAGAAAAGCCTGGATACACAGAAACTTACAGCCTGCTTTGGTTTTAGGCTTAACCTCTAAATATCGGCACACTGGGATGAGATGAGCATATATAAAAGGAAGGCATATTTAATCTATCTTCAGTCAGAGAGAAGGTAATTCATCATATAGAGTCTGAGATTTATTCAGGAAGCGTGATGTACTAAATATAGATGCAGAGCTCTTTATTAGCTCTGCAGCATCGCTAACGTGCTGAATGCAACCATGCCACCTGCACATGTGAACAAACAGCTCAATGCATGCGTAATGTGCACAATCCATCACAATACACATCTGTACAGTCCAGCTAATCCATAACTCATCTTCAGACAGGTTAACACAGACTGAGTGAACCCAGCTCAGTCCATGTAGCCTCAGCTGGAGCTGCTCTTAATTATTCTGTCATGAACCGGGTTTCCATGCGCTCACATAAACTGGAGCACACGTCACCTTCACAACAAAAACATACTGACCAAGAACATTCCTCTTCAGTACTTTATCATCTCGTCTCTAATCATTATTATATCATCACTGATTCGCCGTGAGTCAAAAACGCCTTGGAACCGTCTCCAGGTCGCCACGGGCTGCCAACTCTGTTCTATAATAGCCTCAGTCGGGGAGGTGAGGTGAGCTGAACGCATAACAGAGCTAATGGGCAAGGTTGCTAAGAGGGTTTACTGGAGTCTGTCAGCTCTCTTCCAGTCACACGGAGCTCAGAGAGTAGAAATACAAGCAGAGCTAAGACGGTGGGAGATGCTGACAGGGAGTCCAGGGAAGAAGATAAAAGACTGCTGAGCAAGAAGGAAATGAGATGACAGCAGCTCAGGTGAGCTCAGGCTGCAGGGCTGGGACATGCAAGGCTTCTTTTTGAGGCATCGAAGTCAGCCCTGACAACACGCTGAGGCAGGCCAGCCAGGAAAGCCTCCAGTGTTCCTGCTGCCAGCTGCTAAAGCGGTGGGAGGGACATCACAAGTGGACAGAAAGATGCTGCTAAGAGATTTATTCACAGCGACGTGAATGAGAGTCTCGGCACGGAGGATCAGAAGTGCACATCAGCGTTTAAAATGATGACCCTGAGTCGAGCCAACAAGCCAGTGAATGCAGAGAGACGTGTGGATGTTTGGACTGAGTCTGGCAGGAATTCCTGCATGCAGAGCAAGAGCTGGAAGACTGGACCTCATGAAGTCTTCCACATTCAGCCATGGGCTGCCTCTTACATTCACACAGCGCCGCCATTGTTTCGATGGGATATTCCCGTCATGGGGTGACTTTAACACAGCTCTGCCCACATGCAGTGGCCTGAGGGCAGGACGTGCACGCCTGTGGCTGGGCGAGGTGACGTCTATCAAAGCACATTTACCTCACACACACTTTCACATGGATCTTTGTTCACCACAGCTCTGCACTTTAGAGTCATCACGTCATCTAACATAACCGACACATCGCGCAGGCGTCGTCTCACTACCACCACAGGAGGTCTCGGTGAGTTTGAGCTTATCACCCAACTCCACAAATGTGCTTCCACACCTACGTCTCTCAGTTACCCTCACCTGCATGTGATTGGACTGTGTGGGGAAGCTAAAGAACTCAGAGAGAAGCCTCACACACACAGAACCCAGCTGAGCCGGTACATGACGTCACTTCACGTCACTAATAACATCCGTAAGAACTATAGTATATGCTCTATGCTATAGACTTGTAGTCAAGACCGCCTAAACCAAGACCAAGACAATACCAAGACCAGAGGGTATCGAGACCAAGACAAGACCAAGACAAAGTCGAGATGAGACCGAGTCAAAAAAGTCTTTAAACTGCAGCCAGATGCTGCTTCGTTTACAGGTGTCAGGCATATTTATGTGTTTTTGCGATGCACTCGCACGCTCCACTTGACTGTCGCGTCTCTCACCCTCTGTTTTTCACATAATGATATTATCCTATATCCTCGCATGCGATTGGCCACAATATGGAGGGATTGGAGCATAGCTGAGCCACTGTGTGAGAGCTGAGCAGCGAAAGGAAATTAAGTGAGGAGCCGGCTCTTGCTCAATGGGAGTCGACTCTTCTGATTCACTACAAAGCACTCTCTAAGCACGGCTCTTAGAGCTGATGCTTTTGCACATGACACATTATCGAACGTTACGTTGTGTGTCATGGATACTGTTGACTCCAAATCTCCCGACCACTACGTGGATCTGAGACAGCAAGACCGAGACAGCGAGACCAAGACAAGACCAAAACCACGTAAAAGTGGTCTCGAGACATCCAACTCTATGTGATGCTTCCGATGACAGCCGTGCAAAAGTTTCTCACATTTTCACAGGATCAGAGCACCTGTCATAAAAACAAAACTCTGTCAAAAACCACTTTAAAGTTTATAGCCAAACACAAGCCGGCGCACTGGACGCCAACATGCAACCTTTAACATATCTGGAATCTGGCATCTTAATAAAAATAATATGCTTTTTAAAACAGTAAACAGCAATAACTCTATTATAACTCTAATAATAAAAATTAGTCAGCATGAACATAAATGCATAAAAAGATTAAGTAAGTCAACCCTTTTAACATTTTTCGTGCCACAGCGCGAAATGCTGAATATTAGCGATGCCGTGTGTCACATGACGTGCACTTTCCAAATGGCAGCACAGCCTGTGACCCTTCCTGGGCCCCTGTGTCCTATTTAGCTTTGCTTGAGTGTTGCCGAGCATGGATCACTGCCTAGGGCTTCAGTGTCAGTAAAGCTGGTTTTCCATATAACCCACAAGTGTTTGTGCAATCGGCGTGATTTTATTTCCTGTGTGATGCAACAGCAGGATGCTCATCTGCAGCTGGCGCTCCTGTTCTGTCACAGCCATAAACCGGCATTTAAATCACCGGCGTTTCTTTAACACATCATTAAACAAATGCTGGAAACTGGGTTAGGACAGAGCTTTCTGAGCGCACATGCAAAGCTTTCTGAGCATAAAGCTTTGAACATGAGAAAAAGAAAAATGTGAGAGAAGAAGAAACTAGTGTGGAGAGGCCAGAAAACATAAATGTGCACAAACAGCCAAGCCACGAAAAACTCGAGAAGAGTCCAGACTGAGTGACGGAGCGTCGCGAGGGTGGAGGGTAAGTGAAGTTCAGCCAAAGTTCAGCCAGTGCAGGTGGGGGGAGACGAACAGCACGCTCCCGTGTGCGGGAGATACTCAGCAGCCTGCAGGAGGCCATGAACAGTGCAATAACCAGCAGGGTGGAGTAACAGGGTGGAGTTGTCCAACAATAAAATATAACAGAAAGCACAAATATTCAGATAGACCATTGATCACTAAGGGTTTACAAAATGCATGTAAAAAGAAAAATACACTCTATAGGGAATTCCTAAAACAAAGAACAAAAGATGCTGAAAATAAATATAAAAAATGCATAAATAAGTTGACCAATATTATACGTATATGTAGAGAGGAGTATTATAGTAAAATATTGAACAACAATAAACATAATATGAAGGGAGTATGGGATGTTTTAAATGGTATCATTAAAAATAATTCTGAACAACAAAGTTATCCTCAATACTTTATCGACAATGGCAATATTATGGAAAACACTGCTGTCAACAGCTTTAATCATTATTTTGTAAATATTGGACCAAAACTGGCAGAACAAATTC